>NC_050177.1:39075537-39448037 GCF_008315115.2 Sander lucioperca
TGATAGGCAAACACATAACAAAATGTAATGCATCGGTGGTGAAATTACAATAGGCTGAATGAATTCCTCCTGCAGAGCTGTTTTGGATCTGCAGATGCCATAATTGAGGAAAGGCTGAACAGGGTTCTTCGTTTTTGAGAATGTAGTAAATTCTTAAAGCTTTGCCAAGAGCCTGATTTACTGCATTCATACATGTATTCTAATGTGTGGTGTCTCTTGTGTGCCTTCTCAAGTGCTTCCTGCTTTTGGTTACCCTCTCCCATTCATCAGCCTTGCCCTAGCCTTCACTGCACAAAATGGCTGACAGTGGTCTCTGTCTAGGTATCGTTACTGTTGTGCACAAATTACATTCAAATGTAACTATTCTCCATTAATTATTTATGTTTAATGTTTTTTTCTGAGGGGGTGTTCATGTACATGTGTGTCAAAAAGGTCAAATGTCACGTAAGGTGTCAAGTAAAACTATAATCAAGTAGATCGAGTTCTTAGTAAATAGTCTTTAGAAGCAGTATACTGAAGATGTGCAAGACACCATATACAGGCAGTTTGACCTAATGCATTAAAAGTTAAAAATGCATAAATATATGGATATCATAATTTTAATGTACATTATGTTAGGATACCAAAACAAGTAGACATTTCTAAAATAATATGTATACTTTAAGTATCTTTCCTGTGTTGTTATTTTGGATACATATTGTTACATTAAAAACATGTATCTATAACACCATACATTTGATTAACTCTACAGTGCTTGTGGTGCGTAGGTATGATTAGATAGCTGCTTTGTGTTGCCCTAAAATCAACACTATGAATAGATTCACCAAACAAATGGTGTGCATTACACTCATTTATTAGAGAAAGGACACTTTCATTCAATGTTGGATAATGATTGGGTTGTCCACCATAACTTGTCTTTTAAAACCTAGCTCTGTTGTTGATTTGTTGAATTTACAGATACTCTTTGTGTAGTCAGTTGTCCTTTGGGTATGTGTGTTTTGAGAGTTTTTTTTAACTTGGTGTTCTAAGTTTTTTTTTTTTTGTTCCGGGCAACTTTTGTTACTGTCCATGTTATATTCTTGGAGACCTTCATCTGATTGTAGGATTTGATTCCACATTTCCATATCCTCATGTGATTTTGGAGAACTTCAGTTGACTATCTTCAGTGCTGAAAAACACAAAAAACCAGAGAGAGATAGATGAGCAGACTGGAAGAAGAAAATTCACCTTAATAAAAAAAAATGATGTACAAGGTAGAGGCAGAAATGATGCAAAGCAGAAATGCTTTTACTCCACCACCAAGGCTACATTTCTAAGTGTATTCAGTCTGACAATTATAAGTGTATAAAACACTTATATTGTGTCTATCCTAATCTATAACATGGCTCAAAGTCAAATCAGTGAATTCATCATCCTGTTCAGCACCATGGACAGGGACAGCTGAGGACCTGCAATGGCAATCTAACCTCTAACATTGACTGTTATTGGGTAATAGAGCCCTGATTCAAGGTGTTTTTTGACACTGATTGGTGCTGCTGGTCATTGTCTGTGTATGTGTGTCATTGTCTAACTATAATTTAACTGCCTTTTCTCATCATTATTATGGAAATGGTTGTTTTACTACTGTACTGACCATTACTACGCATTAGTAAATGCTGAAAAGAGGTTATTTGCTGCAACTTTAGAGAAAGGGATGCAAAACATCTAAAGATGTTGAGAAGCTTTTTCATAAACTTGAACAAATTAGTTTCAGCTTAACGACTTAAGCCTTATTATATATTACTGATGAACACATGATTTGTTCATCAGCGATAAATGGTACAGATGATGGTTTGTTCAGCTTCATGAATCTTTGTTAAAGCTGGTAAAATTGTAAACATAACGAATGAGCAAAACTTTAATTCTTTCAAATATGTTACCAATTATTGGGATACAATTGATGTATAGTTGATAATAATGATCTTTTCATTAATCTTCCAAGAGCTCTTTATTAATCCGTTTTAATTTAAACGCTTACTATGGGCTTATGTATATGTGAGAACATGCAACCATCCCCAACTGTAGAGATATGATATATTGCTCAGCTACAGGTGTGAAATATATACGTGTTTGCTTTTGTTGTTGTCATCTTTGTAGGTCTGACGGTCCAGCACAAAAATTGTGATAACAATTTTCATTTATTTAGTGAAAATTGGATTGCTAGTCAGTTGCAATAAAAAAATTATTGTATTTAGTAGATAAAAAAGAAAAGAATCAGCAGCACTGTTGATTTGCATTTGGACAATGATTGGGATTTTCGGTGGAAGAGAAGTTATACAGATTCTAAGGGTTGAGCTTCACCTTCCTGTATACCTCTATTTATCTGTTCATTCATTTCTTCCCTTCTTTTGTTCAGTTACTTCATTATTTATTTCTGACCTTGGCCCTGCAATGCAGAGGCTGCAAAAATCTCCTCAACCTCTCTTCCACCCCCACATCTCTCCCTCACTCCCCCTCTTGCTGCATCTCTCCTTATATATCACTCACTCCTGCGCTGCTGCCTTGCTCTGCATTTAGCACCCTTTATCATCTCGTTCCATCCATCCTATTCACCCTGTTTCCATTTCTCTCCCCTTTTCCTCTTTCTTTGAACAACCTCCTTTATTTGTATTGTTCCAACTGAATCCATCTCTCCATTTTCACTTTTCTGTGTATTCATCTCCTCAACCCTCCTCTGTGCCACCTACAACACAGATTCCTCCACAAATGCCCACAAAAAACCTCCCACCAAAATTACACCCAGGGGACACTTGTGAGGGAGGTCTGTGTGTTTGATGTATGTGAGTGTGTGTGTGTGTGTGTGTGTGTGTGAGTGTGTAGGTGTTTGGGGGTTGTTCATGTTTCTATTTCAGCACAAGATTTCTAGTGTGCGCCTCCTTGGATTTCTAGTGAGCATGCACATTATACAGTCAAACTAAAATAAATTTAACAAGTACGGAATTTAGTTTGAGAACAATCATGTTTGAAATTTTGGCAATTATTGATAGTTGGTTGCTTGTGATTGATGGTTGTAACATGAGAAGTAATCAGTGAGTCTTTAACAGTAATTTTTTAAAATGCTTTCCCTACTTGAAGGGTGTATTTCATGCCTTTATTTGGTTTCTATATATGTGGCCTTTTTTGCTCCTGCCACACTGTGTTAGCCATACACTTGGTGTTTCTGGTGTAGAACTCTGTTAACAGTGTGTAATTTCTCTGTTATTTCTCAGTGTCTACCGCCAACTATGTCAAGCTCCAAAGTCATCCTGTATCTTGTAAGCTCTTTTGTCGAGCAGCCTCGTTGCCTTTTTTTTTTTTTTTTTACACTGCGTTTGGATTTCTATCCAGCCTGTTGGCAGCGGAAATGCAATTTGCGAGCAATCAATTCTGTGTTCCAAGTGACATGTGATGGAATCAATGAAAGGTCGAAAGTCACTGTCTCAGACTTGGGGTCAGCAGTTGCAGCAACCTTCTCTCGGATAAATCAGGTCAGTTTACCTCTGGATTAGCTTGTTTCCGTTCAGGCTGAAGACTCAGCACTAAAGTAATAGTCTCTCATCATCTCAAGGACGGATGATAATAAACTTAATTTATGTACGGCATTAAAATCATAAAAAAGATAATAGAGGTGTAGAGCACAAATGCGAAAAAGAAGGAACATAAGCATTTCCTAAATCCCTTTTCAATATTCTTTAGTGAAAATCACGCTCATTTCTCGACACAATTACTTATATTTTAGTCTCATTTGATCAACATTGCTATATTCATAATTTATGTGTTCTAAATCTATTTCAATTACACCGTACTGCATTCTCTCTAATTACTATTTTTCAAACCTGATTAAAGATTGATCACTGAAAAAAACGTGTCTGTTATGCCTACTAAAGAGGCTCAGTTATGTTACCATTCCAACATGACATAGTAGGTTAACAGGTAAGAACAAAACAAGTAAACATGCTTTAAAAGTTTCACATGCTTAGGGAAGATATGCTGGAGCTGCATTTCCTTTGGACTCCAGTGGTGGTGTTTTTGCTTCAAAGACACAAATGGCTGCAATAAGAAAAGAAACCACTACATCTATTGTTTTAAACATAATTTTACATAAATAATAATTAAATAATAAAAATCTATAATGAAATGTTATCCTTCCTTTGTTATTATTATCCTTTTAATAAGTGTGACTTTTTGTGACTCCAATCCATACTTAAATAAACTGTTATATAGTGACAGTGACGTGTGATGCTTTTTACACAACTTTGAACTTAATATATATGTTAAAAAATGAACTTTTGCATTGTTTCCTGACTGTTGCCATGGGGCAAAAAATTGTTAAAGTGAATATGTGTGGTGAATGCTTTGTATCAATATATTTCCTTGATAGTGGAGCAAATCAATCACTAAATAATAATAGGATGAATGGTTGTACTATGATGTTACGTACGTGAACAAAATACATAGCCTAGACAGTTCCATAGCCTACAGCTTACAGTATGTAATTTGTAATGGCTTTTTAGGAAAGTCTGATTCAACCTTGTCAAATTATATAGCCTTGATTTGGGGGGTCCCCTGTGTCTGTTTTCATGGTTTATGGCATAGTATTCATGGCGTTGTATTTTTTAACTAGCAATGCTCTCAGAAAGATAATTGGAACATAAGAACTCTGGTCAGTTTATAACCTTTTATAAACATATACAGAAAGTGCAAACCTAAATATAGGAGTTTTTATGTGTTAAGAGTAATTTTGAAATTAATTGGCAACACGTGTTCTTGTTTTGGAATTTGTTTTAATGGTAATCATCAGCTATCTTTCAAATGAACAGGCAGAGTCATCCTGCCTGCAACTTTACTGCTCAGTGGACATTCACGGTAAAGGTCAGGCAACAGGTTTTTTAGAAATGCCGGGAGACAACATCGCAACAGGTTGAGATGACATCATTCCCTCTGCTCTACTGCAGGCACAGTAATGACCTAAAAACCCATCTGGCTGTGTGTATACGTATGTGTGTAAAAGGCATTTAAGCAGAGCTAATTTTAGAGGAAACATTTCCTGTCTATTTGCATGTGTGTGCAGTGTGTATGAGCATGTGTGCTTCTGTGGGTGTTTATGTGTGTGTGTGTGTGTGTGTGTGTGTGTGTGTGTGTGTGCGCGCACACACACATCCATATCATGGTCCATTTGCATGCAGGTAGATACATAATCTAATCTTTTACAGTCTGATGCATTCCTGTGTGCTTCATTTAAAAGGCTTCATTCACAATACACAATGCTGTATTCCTGCAGATGTGATCTTTTTTTATTCCAATTGAAATTCCTCAAGATTAGACCATTGTTCTTAATACTCTTAGTTTCAATGGGTAAATGCCATGACATTCTACTTTACCTGGGAAGTTATTTTAAAATGACATTTTTATTTATGTTTCGTAATGTACAATGACAAATGGGAACACAACACACTAGGGCAACAGTCACATTGGTAAACCTTTAAAAGAAAGTATCAATTTAGGCATGTCAAAAAAAGGTTGTAAATGTAGACTCAAATTAATCACTTCTAAGCATTGAAAACATTTATAGAACAATTATAAAACAACATTACATGATTATATTATAAGAAGAAATGCTTATTCAGTGTTAATGTAACATGGCAACAATGGATTGGCTGTAGCTTTATTTGAAATATTCTACAAGGTCAACTTATCAACTACATTCAATATTGATTTACGTGCCCAATTTTTAGAGTTGAGTTGGAATTACACGCCATCATTTCAAACTTAAAATAAAAGTTCATGTGTTAGAACCTAGAAAAACCCCAGAACAGGTTTTATTTATTTAAATCTACTGGGTTCTAAGGAAGGGGGAGGCTGATAGACCTTCATCAGCTTTTTCAAGACAGATTGTTGTAAACAAACCCAAAAGATGCTATCTTTGTAAATCTGGAATTGAGATCCTGAAACAAACACAATCCATCACTGTCACCGGAGATGTTTGATATACCCAGAGAGAGCCAAGTTGAATGCAAAAGTAGTTTCTTATCACATTATATGTTAATGTTAGACCATAAAGTAGACAGGCATAACTTTAAATAAGATGACATAATGCTGTCAACCTTTCTGCTATGATAAAACTGTCTAGGTATTTTAGATGTAAAGGCCCAAGAACAAAAATTAACAAAAAATTTGAGTCCTTTCAGGTTAGCTAAAGCTACTGTAACAAAACCCCAAGGAGCTTTTCATGTTTAATCAATTGTGAAAAGGCCAAATTGTGTATGCATTTAAAAGTGGAACTCCTGACAATTTGAGTTAAAAGTTGGGAATTATCCTCCCATAGAAATTTTAAGTTACAACAACTTGGATGTTAGGAGTGGCTCCAAGGACAACAACAGTTTAGTCAAGATATTTATCTCACAGTAGCTGTTGTAATTCTTCCCTGAAGAGTCACTTTCAAACAAGCCAATGGTTATTCATGATGGATTGGGGGAACTGCACTTGAAATTCCACCTTTTATGCAGCCACAACTCCTCTATGGCTGCCATTACACTTACACACACTTTCAGTCGAAAAACACATACAATGTAAGTTCATGAGACAATACCTCTATGCTCTGGACTTAAATAAACATGATGGAGCATCGCAGACTGGAGATGCTGCTTTGTCTTATCAGGGTAAAGAAAATGTTGGAAGCCTCATTTATGAACTATAACAAAAGAAGAAGAAAAAATAAATTCACTGTAATTCATTGTTCATACATTCCTTAATTTATAGTATTGGCTATGTGTGCAAATCTATGGTGAAAGGTGCCTTTATTTTAATCTCTAAGAATACACACAAGATTAGCAGGTGCCTGGGGACCAACTCCAGCTTTTTTGCCAGTGAAGGGGGCACTGACAGTAGCACTAATAAAACTTACATTTTTTGGTGGTGGGTGGAAACAGGAGCACCCGGAGGACATGTAAACTCCACAGTCCCTGCCCAGACCGGGGATCGAACCAGAGATTGAACGCAGTATTCAGCAGCATGCTTACTTGCTGTGAGGTGACAGTAAACCACCGTGCCTTACCCTGACACCCTTCTCTGCCTATTTTCTCTCTTAGCATGCAAGCTCACGTACATTGCCGTGTACATGCATGTGCAGATAAAATAATAATGGCAGACACAGAGCAGGTCAATAAACCTCCAGTGTGGCATACAACATTAATTTTGTAGAATAGGAATTATTCAGGCCATGGAAACATGTTTCATTAGTGGCACGCATGTGACACGGTCATGGACATAGAATTGCTGAAGGAAGACTTGTTTTTTTTATACGGAAACACATAAGGTGCATTAATTTATCTGTTACTGGGTGAAAATTGTGAAAACCAGAAAGTAAAAAAATAAAACATAAATGAACAGCTTTTACTAACCAAATCCTGAGGAGTATAAAAAGTAAAGCATCATTTACTCTAATATTAAAATATATTGAATCTATAAAAGCATATACACGACTGCAGTAAAAAGAAATTTAGTCTCACATAATGACAAAGTGGGTCACTAAACTTCTGGAAGCCCCCTGGGCAATAAGCAAGGAGTTATCAATATTTCATGTTTCTAATAATGTAGTAAATTATATCCAAGTGAATCGAACAACACATAACTGGATATTGACATGAAGTTACCTTGCAATCTACATTATGCTTAAGGGTTTTGACACACACACACACACACACACACACGCACACACACACACACACACACACACACACACACACACACACACACACACACACACACACACACACACACACACACACACACACACACACACACATACCCTGCAGTGTGTGGAAGCATTGATTCAGATCACATTACACTGCAAATACAATTGTGTTTATGTTCCACTCTATCTGTGATTTCCTATAGCAATTCCTTTGTGTTGTATATGTTTGTTGGAAGACAATGTGGCTGTAAGAGTTTAAAGATGTGTAAGAACAAGGGCCACATAAGGCCAGCCGTGTTTGCTGGCCATTAAAAGTTTTACTTCACCACAAACAAAGTGACGTTAGGGTGTTCATTAGGAAAAAGCGACATTTAATTTGTCCTCAGATCACAGCTGTTACTTAACAGTTGATCCAGGACAAGTGGGGATAGCTACAGAGAAAGAGAGAAACACTGTGTGTAATAGGTGGTGTAGGGAAAATACATACTTTTTCCCCAACTATTACAGTAACACATTGATCTTAACTGCCCCTGTATCCATTTAAAATTGGTTCACTAGTATTGAGTTTTAGTTTTTGTTTAAATGGTTATTTCTTCTGAGATTGAGGATGCCTGAGATAACCATTAATTATAAAGCTCACATGAGTTATTAGCACTTCTAATTAAACTTAATTATGGCTTACTTGAAGAGAAATTCTTATTAAAAACAGGGTTTTGTTTATAGCTAAGTAGTCACAGTAACACAGCTAGTATTTACAACACAGTGCCTTGGGCCACTGCAGACCCAGGTTGTGAAGATTTTAATTGAAACTTCATTACATCCAAAGGAAAATATGTCACTTCTTATTGTGAACTCTTTTGACATCAATATAATCTGCAGACAAAACATTCTTGTCAGTGTCAAGTATCTGTAGGAATGCCCACTTACTTATATGTATTTATATATATATATATATATATATATATATATATATACACACACACACACACACACACAGTATATTTATATATATATGATAACTGTCAAGGCTTAGCATGACTGTTATACAGTTATGCTAAATATGTATCAATTGAGGCTACAGCAAAAATATATGTATACTACTACAGTACTTGCTTTTCTGGCATTTTACACTGACAACCTGGTATTTTTCTTTCTCTCCAATCCCAAAAAAATAAAGAAAATATAGATACTGGTATTTCCCAGTCAGCAGACTGATTTGAAGAGTGTTGTTTGAAGTATTGCAACTTTGTAAGGCTGCTGAGTTAAAGCAGTAGCCTCAGCTACACGCTGAGACTCGATTGATGGCTTAGCATGTACACACACTGCTCACACGCACACACATGCACACTCTCACTCTCACTCACACAGACACACAGACACACAGACACACACACACATATACACATGCATACATATGAACTCATATTAAACAGAAGTGGTTCAGCCAGGGGACAGCCAATTTGTTGGGAAAGATAGGGAGAGAGAAGATGGAGAGCAGGAGTGAAAGAGCCAGAACAGAAAGGAAAAATAGTGTCTTTAGTCAAACTTAAACTCTCTCTGGCATAGAAGACTAATCGCGTAACTATCTCAGCTTTATTTACCAATTGCTTCTTGACTTCAGGATGTCCTTGGATCATAAGAAAATAGAAAGTGAGAAAGAAAACAATCTCATTGTTAACCTTAAAACTCAAATAGTAAATTAAATGAATTAAAATTAAGAAAACTTCATCTACTGATGAAGACTGTGAGATGCAGTTGAAAGCTCCAGGAAAAGCTAAGTGGCCTGAAAGTTAATGTTATTTTAAGTGTCAACAATTCCGGAAATTATTAGATTTAAAAGTTATTGTAAATATAAAATGAAACATGACTCAACTACTACTGTTTCTGTTAGTGAACACAGAATTAGATAAAGTTTTTATTGCAGCCATTGTTTACACTTTAAAATGAAATGAAACATGGCCTAAAAGGCACACTTTTACGTTGGAGGAGGGGAGGAGGTGTGAAAAGAAGATGCTGGCATGAAGAACAGCAGTTAATGACAATATTTGCTGTGGTTTTTATGTTTTATCATTAAGAGAGAGGTAAATGACATTTCTTAAATTTTGGGCCCAGTTTAAGCCTCTTCTCTTTCGACTGCTCTCTCTGTCCCATTCTATTGCTTTTGTCTGTCTCGCAACACAGTCCCATTGTCTCACAAAAGAAACAAAGGAGCATGGGATAGGAAATGACAAAGAGAAAAAGAGAGTGAAACCAAACAAGGAGAAAGGGAAGGCAGGCAGTTGCAGACATCAAACAAGGTCTGATCAAAATTCAGAAGCGGATGAAGTGGATATGAAGTTTGCTTCAAACAAAAGTCCCCCTCCCACCCCCCTAAGCAATTGTATGCCTCAATTCTCTTTACCCCTGAGGCTCTTATCATCTTTTTGCTGTTCTTCATGCCAGCATCTTCTTTTCACACCTCCTCCCCTCCTCCAACCCCAGCCCCATCCCTCCATTTCCCTTAAGGCCATGTGCAGCTCTCTGCGATACTCTGTTTGCTTCCCTCTCTCCCAACTCTGCTCTTACTTGCCTCTTTCACTCACCCCGTCCACCCTCCCTGAGGCCCTTTGCTTCCTCTCTCCCTGCAACTGATTAAAGGAGGAATAAATGAAGGAGTGCATGTTAATTTGTGTTGGCCACTCCTGACAAGCTTTTATCAGAATGGAAAATCACGAGCCAAATCATCCAGAATACAAGAATTTAGTCAAGGTCAGAGGTTTTTTCAGTTCATCTCATTCCCCGATCGAAGAATTCTCCAGAGTCAACATATGTAACTGTGTGTGTTTGTTTAGAAGCCAAAACCTGTATGGCTTTAACTCTAATGATGTGTTGGTCCCCGAGTTAGGACGGAGTGGCAAAGAGTGCCTCTCACAATATCAAGGACTTGACACTTTAGTTTTGCTTAAATCATGTCACTTTTAGGTTTATTTTGACATTTTTAAAACTCAACTGCCTGTATGTGGATCTGAAACTGAAAGGGTACAGGTTATATATTTTTGTTATTGCCAACACATTCTGCGAAAAGATCAATGCTAATAATGATGTAGTTCATCTCCCAATACTTTCAGACTTCTTTACCCTGTCTTTGTCTGTTTACCCTGTCCACTCAGCCCCACATCCATTGGTTCCTACTCAACAGTGTATGCCACATAAGAATTAAGCTATTACAGGCTTTGGCTACACAGGCAGTACTTGTTCATTGTTTTTTTTTCATCATTTCATGGGATTTGTTAATAATGGAAACAATTAAGAATATCTGAGATTAAACTTCATTTAAAGGGGTGTGCATAAGACTGACATGACACTGTCATAACCATGAAGGCGTCTTTTTGAATGTTTATGACAGTGTCATTCGGTAAATTATGACACTTTTGATGCAAAGTTAGCATTGTTTCAGATGTTTGTGTTATGACAATTGGACATTAACCAAGACAACAATGTATATGTCATGACAACTTGACATTAAGCAAGACAATATAACCTGTCAATGTCTTTGGTATAACTTGGCATTAACATAGACAACATAACCATGAATATGTCATAGCAGGCCTAATTATCAAACTTAAAGAAACTATTTAGCTCTATGTGTTAACATTACAATAAACTGTCATAAGTGGTTGGTTTTTACATTGGTTGTCATGAAACCATTATAATTGTGTCATGAATATTTTCCTTGACCTAGTAAGAATAACAATTTGGACTTACTTGTCATAAAAGTTGTAAGACCAGTTTGGCGACAGTGAATACAGAGTTGATTTACGGAGTTTTCGACAGATAACGTTAGCTTTATGCTACTTGTTGCTAAAGTGACCGCTAACTGCAGTTAGCTGCCGTTAACCAGTTAGCTTGGTTAGCTGTACACCTGACTCAGCCCAGGGGTGCAGGAAGCCAAACCTGGAAAGAAAACCATCTCAGTACTGTATTCCCTGTTGTAAATTGGCCTCCCTGTCAGTCTCGGAGGCTGTGTTTGGTCCCGTCCAGCGGTGTTCTATCTGTCTGTCAAAATAGTATTTTTTAATGGAGGTAGAAGTATGTTACCTGGTTAAATAAGGGGACAGTAGAATATAAACGGCCCAGTATAGAGTCATTATACTTTCTCTCCAAGCCATAAAAAAGACAGCCGAGACTGAGATCTGTGGTATTTTTCTGTATATAGCAGAGTAAGACTATGCATCATTACTTTCTTTTAGCAGTGGACAGGTGTTTTGGCTCCTGTATAATAAGATGAACTTAAACCTGCAAAGGATATTTTTATCGCACAGAAAATCGGCAGTCTTATTTTACTCTGAACACTTGATTAGCAACAAGCCACCGGCATGAAAGTCATTCGACTTCTGAAAGTTGACTGGCTGTGGCACTGAGTTGAGTTTTTAGAGGCACTTCAGTCTTCCTAATTGGATTGCTCTTTTCTCCCTCTCTGTCTTTCATCAGGTAATCAGTCTACAGTCCCAAAAAAACTGCTGGAAGTCAATGCATGGATTTCTGTAACAAGCCTTAAACAGTTAAGCTTAAGGGAGCCTCACTTTGCCTCATCTCCTCTTTTTTCTCCCTCATTCTCTCTACCTCTGTAGCTCTCACTCTTATCAAAGCTGTGATAGTGAGCAGTTCAACAGAGAGACATTCCCAAAGAGGAAGAGAAAGGAAAGGATGTCTGTTTTCTTCCTTCACTGCTGTGCGCTCCCATCTCTTTTTTCTACTCCTGTTTTGATTTGCTCTATTTCCTCCATTGTCACATATCCAACAACATGCTGAATGAAAATAAAACCAACTATGGAGGAAGAGGTGCAGATGGAGAATCACAGTTGGAGATAAAGAGCTAAAAATATGAAAAAGTTTGGTGTGGCCAAGTCAAAGAAACTTCTTCTACTCTTCTTGTCACTACAAATGATGCACAAAGACTTATGATGAATCACAGCTCACTGACTCTTTTAAAGTGGCCTTTCTTGAGCCCAGATTTGACAGCTGTAAAAGGAAAATATCATTTTACATGTCATCTTTGACTATCATCTAAGTGTGTTATCAAAACACCATGACGGCAGTCTGCATTAAAGTAAACTTAAATGGACCAGAAAGGACTTATTGTACATTTCCTAATTATGTGATTAGAGTAGAGTGATGTGGCTATGCTTGGACAGACTTCACATCAGCTGTTAGGCAAAAGACCATGCAGTCTAGTATCCAAGTTGAGGCAAAGCCAAAGACAAGCAGCTGGTGCCTGGCAGAGTACAACTTAAAATAATTGTCTGTGACATTTTGTATATCTTAATAAATGTCTGTTTTACTATCCTTTATCACAAGGATTACCATTCTTCATACAAAAAATGTTTTCATTTACTGCTGTAAAGACCTGGAAGAAGGTAGCTTGTGACATGTTATGTATTTACAGATGTACCCGTTTGTTAAGTACTAGTGCTGTGCGAGAAATACTAAAGAAACTCAAACTGCATCACCATACTGTGAAATTAAATAGACAGCCAAATATCTCAGTAGAAGACAAAGAAGACAAGACGTCCAAAAGACAGAACGTTGGCATTGCCAAAACAACATGAAATAACTATAGTTCTTTGTAGTTTTTAAAATAAATGTACTTTTCAGTCATTGTGGCCTTGTTGCCTGTATGTGCATTTGTATGTGCTCTTATCTACTGGATGTATGTATGCCTACTGGTGTAAATTTGTCTAGGCTTGTCTTGGTTATGTTAAAAACTTCCATTGTCTCACCTCTCTGACAAGATGTGAGTAGAGTGTGCACAGAGAAGGAACATTAAGAGGAAAGAGACCAGGGGTAACAGTTAAATGAGGACAGAGTTGAAAAAGATGAGGAGAGGAAGATGGAAAAAACATGAGTGTAGAGATGCGAGAAAAAAGGGGAGACAGAAAGCAGAAGAGGTTATTGTGGGAGCCGAAAATTATAAATGGATGAAAATGATGGAGACTGTAAAGAAAAGATGATGGGAAGTTTGAGTATGAAGTTGACACAAGGACACATTCTGTAAACAAGTTCCATTCCTTTTCTGTATTTCTGGTATTTTCCCCCTTTCAATCCATATCCTGCATTCACTCTCACTCTCAGTGTATCTTCTGCCAGAGTATCTTCCCAGTGGTGTAAGGTGTAAGCAGTAATAGTTGTCACTGTTGATTTGCATTTATAGGTGAATATTTTGTTCGGTTTTATTTTTCTGTGTTTTTGAGACCGTGTGTATGTTCCTGACTTTCTAGGGCACACAATTCATACTAAAGACCAGTTTCGCAATTGGGAAAAAGCTGATTTTGGGTCACTGTTTAATTGAGGTAATGGTTAAGGTTAGGACAGTGACTTGAGTAAATGTGTGTGTGTGTGTGTGTGTGTGTGTGTGTGTGTGTGTGTGTGTGTGTGTGTGTGTGTGTGTGTATATGTGTGTATGTGTGTGCAGAAAGAATCAGGTGGTAGATTACCTGTTAAAAACCTGCTGTAGAGTTCACCTGCAGAGCAACCATACAAACATAAGGCAATAATCCTCCTGAAACAATAGTGACATCTGTTATCTCATTACTTCAGCACACAGATGAGATATGTGAGACTGAAAAATTACTTTCAAAGCAAGCAGAGTTATCTTTGATTTGTATCACTTGTATGGAATTTCACAAACTCTTCAGATGTTACCTGAGCAACGATAAACTGTGGCTTTGTAAGGTGAGTGTCTTGGCGTGCAGTAAGTATTTTACCATAGCTGCCAAATCTCACAGATTGTCAAGCTCTACACATAGTTTAGCACAATTTCAATGGTCCTTGGTACACAAACTCACTTTTAACAAATTGTGTATAGTTTAATACATCCACTAGCAAACTATATGTTTTCCCTGGAAATGATATCGGAATTGCTGCATTTATCTTCACCAATCGAGAGACCGAGACAAAGACAGATGAACTGCTTACAGCCTTCCAAGAAATTTTGCACTAGAGCCACATCACAGGAAATCACGCTCATATCCTCAGATAGGCATTTAGTGTAGAGTGTGGGTGGCCCATTGGTCAAATGAAGAGTGTTCATGAGTTTTCAGAGGGCAAAATCACAATAGGACTCATGCTCAGAGCCATCCATCTCTCCTGTTACACCAAATGTAGCTCAGCGTAAATTCTGTCAGGGAGACTTCTAATACATTGTCTCTATTCTCTTTAACTGATCAGCTGGGCAGTGGGTGTTTCGGTTCTGTATACCAATTAGAATCGGGCACGTATGTTCTATCCAATCACAGCATGACTACCTTGTTTAAAATATCTTCTCTCTCCCGTTTCTGTCAGTTGTATTTTCAGACGAGAGTGCGAGTGCGACTAGTAGTTGTTGGCTTATGGCATTAGTGTTTTTCTATGTTGCGTCTGGTTCGTGGGTGTGTGTCATTTCAGGTTAAGAGCACATTTCAATTCACCTTTTCCGGCGTGTCTCGTGTGGTAGCAAATGATGTCTATCGTAGAGGATTTCTCTCTCGCACTTGTCCTGAAAGCAGTTTTCCGTAGCCATGGCGCATGCACGCGGGTGCAAACAGTAGCAGCCTGGCAGGCAGAAATCACTCCAGAAGTACTTTCACACGACTGCAGTCACGGAGATTTTGCCTTGTTCGTAGCTCCCGACTCGCCGCACGGCCCGCTCTGAACTGCAGCTGTCCTCCAGCCGCGACTCTCAGCCGTGGCGTTGTACGTGTTTTGGTCAGGTTCATTACGGCAGAGGAACCGGCATGTCAACTCAGATGAATAATCCAACCCTTCGTAGTTAAGTTATCTCATCGGGCATATTTTGTTCATTCATGTTTGCCGCCCACCAGTAATGCGGATCAGGTTGCTGTGGCCTGGAGTTCCGGGCTCTGTCTAAACTCTGGCTTCTGCCGCAGATTCCTCTGCATCTCTGGGGCCTATTTACCGTAAATTCTATGATAGAGACAGCCGGGGACGTCGTTTTACTTCTATACATACATCAAGGTTAATTGTGTACTTAGACTGGCACGTCTTTTCTCTATGGGCTTACTAGGCAAGCTGCTTTTTAGTTTTTCCGACATTTTTTTAGTGTGCTGTCATTGCAGCTGACGTTCTAAAAAAGAAAATTACGTGCGCGTTTACATGCGCATTTACGGTGGATTCAGTTTTTCAACAGGTGTTGCTCTGGACATGGATGCATTAGCTGGATGGTGACACTGAAGTATGTTAGGGCTGAGCGCTACTGCGCAGCTGCAAACTGAGTTTACCTACGTAGTTGTGGTATGAAGAGCCTGTCCGAAGTTGTAGTCTTCTGATGGTTGTGCATGAGTAAACTCCATCGTGTCAATCTTGCAGAGTGAGATTGAGTTATGTGCTAGGAATAATGTAGGCAAGGGGTAATTGTTGCTAACTAGAATGCTAGTTAACATTAGTTATTATCTTGCAAGTAACGGTAGTGTAGTATATGACCATTCTATAACTTTCTATAAACTTTGCTTAAAGGTTTGTTATAAGGGAGTCCTATGAACTTTACTCTACACTTACTGAGAACATCTGGAAAATGTTAAGCAGAGCGGAGGTCCCCCCAAGACAGAAGAGACCTTTTTTGGAGTTGTGCCAGATAACAGGCATTGATTGGCTAAGTTCTGTGTCGAACCATGTATTCACACATATCACGCCCTATGATGATACCATGCATAGGATATATACGTTGCTCACACAAAGGAAAGGCAGAACGACTTTTGGAAGAATTTGAGTTGGTCGTTCTCCAAGCTTCCTGCAGGAGCTTGTAAATTGATGCTGAATCTTTGCTTGTAATAAACCTTTTTATAATCAAGATCAGTGTCGGCGGATTCCTCTTCATACAGCATCACAGCACTACTATTTAAGACACCACAATTTTGGCGACGAGGATGGGATAAGTTGCATCTCCCAGGTCATCGTTTCATCATGGGCACTCAGGGACTGACTCCCGCTTCATTGGTCGACTATGAGGTGAGCTTTCTCACTATTTGGGCGCTGGTCAGTTCATGTGTGGCTCTGTGTGTGCGATGAGGGATTGCACCGTGTCGAATCTGTGTGTGTTTGGTGTAGTGATTGCTGTGTGATGGGGTTCCGTTTTAAATTATTTGTGTTAAAATTAGCGCAGACAGAGGGAAGTGTGAGTTAACATATGAGAAATAAGAAGAAAACAAAGCAAAAGCTTAAGAAGTTAGAGAAACAGAGGGAAAGGAAATTTAAGTGAAGAAATAGAGAAAAGGGAGAAAAAGTAAGGGATTAAGGAATATTCACATAGACAATGTGAAAAGGTTTTAAGGAATAGGCAAATTGGATTAAAGAAAACAGTTTAACTCTGGCCAGGGCAATTTGGCTTAAACAACATAAAGAAAAAGGAAACAAGAGAAAATAAAAACAAGAAGTACGGAGAAGAAAAAGGAAATAAGAGAAAATAAAAGAATACAGAAAAGAACATGAACAGTAAAGAGAAACCAACAAAAACAAAGAATAAAGGAAAACGCCGTTAATCTGACATAAAAAGCCCTTTGAAAAAAGGCGATCACAGGATGGGCCGTAGTCTTAAACTTTTATTAGATGAAAAGTTTGAGCCAGTTCTGAGAACTGAGGTGTAGACTAACAGTTCAATGGTAGGTTTCCCAACCGATGCATTGTTGACGAATAATGTTCGAGGTAGACTTGCTATTGGATGTCTATATCTAAGGTAGCAAAATAAAAAATAAAAAAAAAGACAAAAAAAAAATAAAACGGCGGAAAGCAGACTCTTTTTAGGAATTACATGCATGAAAAATGTCGACTTCTGTGTGTATGAGAGAGAGTGTGTGTGAACAGCAGTGTGTGTGTGTGAACAAGGGTGTTTCTGCTGTGTGTGATAGGCTGTGCATGCGTGATAAGGATATCCTATGTTAGATATATATGAAATATTCTGTTCAATATGGCTAAAAATATGAGTCTCTTTTTGAAGAGAATGTTTTTTAAAGTGTTAAAATATATGAGCCTTCTTTGGGAGGACTTTTGTTAATAATCTTATGAGTCTTCTTCAAAGGAGAACGTTTTCAAAAACATATAAAAACTTATGAGCCCCTTTGGAGGACGTGAAAATAGATTAGGCTAACCTATAGTAAAAATAAGAAGCTTCAAAAGTGGTATTTGTGTTTTATGTGTTGTGTTGGTTTGTTTTGTCCTGTGTCATTGTTGTTTTAATGTGGTCTTTTGAAGGGAAAAATGGAGAGACAATAGGTCTGTCTGTTGAGAGAATTCGTAAGAATCATTAAGTTTTCTCTGATTTCTTTGAGATTCTTTAAACTGCTTTATGATAGCTTATTGCTATTTGCATTATCTGCTGCTTTGAAACTACTAAGATTAAGAAATTCTGTGTTAAAGTACGCTGAGTGATTTTTAGTTATTCTTTTGGTTGAGTGTGAGCCTAGGTTCCTTAACTCCATTGGAGTTCCACTCACTGTGAAATCACACTGCTGACTGATCTGCGCATGTCCAAGAATGCTAAGAATTCAAGTCTTCACAGAAAGTTTAGGCCACTCCTTACTGCAGTAAAGGCAGAGACGGAGCGGCTAAAGGAAAAGGGGGGTTAAATGTAGCTTGGTAAAACATTAAAGTGGCTGTTGCTTGACTATGAAACTATGCGATTAAGATCCATTAAATTTATGAATGAGAGTTATGTTGATAAAAAAGAGAGAGAAAATGTCATAAACACCTAGAGAAATGGCATTAGAATTTGAAATGTCCTTCTAATTAGGAAGCCTTAATTATACTTGCTTCCGTAGCATGAAAAGAAAATTTGGGAGAAAGGTTTGAGGAAAAAAGTAGGATAAATAAGGCTCAGGCCTGAAAGAAAAAGGAAAAAGAGAGATTAATAGTTGGCATAGGTGATTTGCTGGAACTCAAATCAGTGATTGATCACCCTGGATTAAGAAAAGTCCAGCCTCTATACCTCTATTGAAAGTAAGAGATGAGAGGACTGATTGATGGGCTTCAGGATTGTCACCGCTGCCATTTTAAAATGTTGGATCACTTGTTTTGAGTGGCGAGGCATCTAAAATGATTTTACTTTGAATAAAACACTTCAAAATTTGATAATTCGATAAGATTTTTGATTTTGCTAAAGTTCTCCACTGTCACATGTGGTTATGTCATTGCACCAAGGAAATGAGTGACATTTGTGAAGGTGGAAAACAGAATGAATGAATCTGATTCCTGTGAAGAAACAGCAAGTAATTCAATCCTAATGAAACAGACAGAGTTAATAATGGGTAACAATTGTTACAAAAGATGGTCAGGAAAGCTGAGAGAAGAAGTGTATGCTGTAGAAAGGGAAAAGAAAGTTTTATGGGATAATGGAAAAAAGGCATGACTTTAAGAGAAAGTTAAGAGTACAATAAGGTACTAAGGTGGTGAAAGACAGAAAGAGAGTGTTGTGAAAGTGACAGAAAGACAAAGAAAGAGATAAATGTCCTTTTGAATTAGGATACTGGAGTTCATACTAATATTGTTGTTACAGAGACAACTGTAGCATTGGGGTTACAATCTACAGGAGGGTAAATGTTTTGATGAAAATAGTAAAAACTGCTATACCACAAGCACCAACAACTTAGGGAAAAGAGATAAATTATGTAATTTTCAGGAATGACTAGTGGTAATTTCCAAGACAAATTGCTTTTGGATATTATTGTAATCTGACATATCATAAAAAATGAATTAGGATTTGTGAGAACAAACATATTTTTCTACATTGTTACTTTGATACTTTAAGTACATATTCTATGATACTTTTCTTACTTAGGTAATATTTTTGTAGCAACATTTTGAATCAATGAGGTCATAAGTTAGAAGCAAGAACACTAAAATGAGTATGATTAAAAGTACAAGTAATGCTTCTTGGAGGTGTTGTGTTTTGTGTTTATTCAGTGTGCCTCGATGGATGTCAGAGCAGACCTGTCTTACTCCTCTACAAGCTGATTTGGTAGTCAACTTTGGTCCCATCCCCCACCACTTGCACCAGAAACTGCATCTGGAGCTGGAGCAGCAGAGAAGGAGGGGCGACAGATTTACAACTGTCCATGGTTAAGTGACTGAATTGGACACCCAGATGGCTGTCAGGGCATGACCAGAGACTGACATTAAAGAAGTAACGTCACACATGCCTACAAAGTACTTTGGTGAAACATTCACAGATAACTAATAATTGAGAAGCTGAAACAACCATAAAGATGAATCCAAGCTCCAAAAGTAAGAAGAAAATTAAACATCTGGAAACTAAGGGCAGACTGAGGTTTAGCAAGACAAAGGATGATGATGATCAGAGTGATTCAGAAGAGTGTGATGAAAGTGAAGATGGAGACAGTAATGAAGATTTGGAGAGCAGAGGAGCTACAGGACTTCATCCTGCAGCGATTAGCATAGAAGAGATTGAAAGAGACATGGAGCAATTGGAAGAGCACTTGGAGAAGCTGAAGATACAGAGGGACAAATTGCTGAAAAAAGGGTCCCAAAAAGTGAAAGAACAGGACCGAGAAACTCTTAGAAAATTCAATCGAATGCAGCTGGTGGAGAATAAGAAGGACAAGAAGCAGGTTTTGGTTGTGCAGAATCAATGCCCACCAAATCAACATTCACCGCCACAACTTCAGCCGAGCCACGTCCAACCGCAGTTGCTCCAACCACCATTTGTGGTTCCAGTTGTTTTATATCCACAGCCAGTTTTTGGACAGATACAGAACTGGAGAGGAAGAGGACGAGGAAGCTTAGGCAGAGGAAGAGGAAGAAGATTTGATTCATACTCTATGCAATCACCACAAGCGTGTTTTAATTGTGGACAGGATGGACACTTTGCCCGTGATTGTAATAGACCAAGAGGTAATTTCAGAGGAAACTACAGAGGAGATTACAGGGTCCAGTCAAGGCCATATGGAGGACCGGTGAACCCTTACAGGAGTCTGGAACCAGGATTCTAGAGATGCCCAGAAGATCTGAAAGGGGTGTCAGCTGGTGTCATCAGGACCAGAAAGAGATCCAACAATTGAGCTCAAGGACAAGGACAGTCACAAGTTGGTACAGATCTGCACAGATGAGCGTCTGACCAGAGAAAGAGGGAGGAGTGAGAGAGATCGGATTTGCTCTGACGCATCGACGCATCAACACATAAAAAGGAGGTAATGCACTGACAAACACACAATTTGAAAATACAATTACTCTAAAGAAGTAATTAATAGTAGTAAAGTAATTTTTGCTTTTAAAATAGAGTTACTCCTATGTGAACACACCTATGTGAAGGGTTAAGACATCTAAATTAAGCAACTTGGTATGAAAATCTTACATTTTGTCAGTACTGGTGAAATCTATTCTGTTAAATTTGTAATGATTTCCTGTGACAGCTTCTAACAAGACTAGTGACAAATATGCTACTTTGGTTAGTGTGTCAGGAAATGTTAAAAGAACATTTCACTGTTTTATTTTTGTGCTCTAATGACATTTAGTTTACAACTTTTGAAGATGTTTCTATTATTTGAGTGTTGCCCAGATAATTTATGGGGAAGTAATCTCATGTATGAATTTGAATTGTTACAAACAGCAGATTAAGAGTGCTGTTCTCAGAATTTGGTTAAAAGTAAGCTTAGAACAATTGTGTTACTATAAGTAAAATAGGGATGCATAGAGAATGCATAAAAACATTAGCAGTGATAATGTGAGAAAAGATAAGACAACTCCCAATCATAGATATAGTCTACTCAAATTAAAAGTTGTTTGCATTGGTTAATTTGTTGTTTATAGTGTACCAGTCATTTGTTCATGACTTCTCTCTAAGATTTGCGAATGGAAATCAGTTATTATAGCCCAATGATGGATCAGCATCTTTTGTTATTTATATAGAGGTTTAGAAATCTGATTTGAATTTCACTATTCTGCATGAGTTGCAGTGGTGTTACTTAAGGCTGTAGAGTTAAAGGGTAAAAACCAAATAATAATAACTTACAAAAACTCCAGAGTGAAGCTCTGTAGTTTATTGAATTTTGATAGTGATTACAATTTAATGGAATGGAACGATTATTCTGCATATTACATTAGCAAGCAGACTTGGTTTGTCTTGTGTCTAATTTAAACAGGAATGTCACATAGATGAGGTTGACAGAGTTGGACATGAGGAGATTTATTACACCCACTATCTGGTAACCAAACAGTGAGGAGAGACTTTGTGTGGTACTTTGTAAAAAGCGAGTAATTACATGCTATAAAATGATTGGCTCTTAAAATAAATTTGGTCTTCTCTAATCCCCAATTGACTACACCAAGACGTGTTAAAAAGGGATGTTTATAATTTGTTTGATTTAATTTGTTGAAGGTGCGATTGCTGCATCAGGATAAGAGTTATTTTTTTTTAGAAATCATTACTTTTGTTGCTGACTATCAATGGTCGGCGAAGAGGGAATTAGACATGTCATTTAAAATGAGGGTTTGGTTTAATTTTTTAGTTTTTTACTGTATGCTTTTTTTCACATTTCTTTGGATTTTGTAGTAATATTTAGTGTCTTCTTATTAATCGAAGGGGGGAAATGGAAATGGAATGTGATTCATATTATTATATATTATTTTTGATATTATTAATTTTTATTCTTATTTGATGTTTTTAATTTTCATGTGTTGTTTTGCAAACGATACTGGTCAGTGTTTTCTTTTCTTCCAGAGCATATGGGGTAATGTGCAGAGGGAGATTCAGATACAAATATGGACAATATGAAGGAACTACACTTCTGAACCAGGATGGTGTGGATCTGTTCAGATTTCACAACATCAACATTGCTGAGAAGCTGCAATGTAGTGGACTACATTCCTGTGTTTGTCTGATATATACATTTTTGCAGAGTAATACATACTTTGTATAATATTCTTGCATCAATCTGTCATGAAGTGAATATATGGAGATCTCAGATGTTTTTCTTTTTTGTTGACGCTTAGGGAAATGGGGTCTAGGAAATAGAAGTCCTTTTTTCAGATCCGAAGGGTCGACCTGCCTGAATTTGGACATTGTTTTGATTTTATTTCATTTTCTGAGGTTTTCACATGTATTTGCTTAAACCATAATTCTACATAAATTGATAAAGATTTATTTTCTATATGATCTGGAGTACTAAGGTGGTCGCCTAGGCAGAGGGACCGTGAGAGAATTTTCCTATCTTGATTGATTGATGGCTATTTGGAAAGACAGCTGCCAGAAGGGTTTTTCGCTCTCACACTCCAATGATTTCATTTTGTTACATTCTATAAATTTGTTTACACTCCGAAAGTTATATTATAAGGAACATGTTATAATGAGAAATGTTATTCCTACTCTTCTTGTTTTTCGAGACTTTATTAAGTCTCGAAGGGGGGAAATATGTAGTATATGACCATTCTATAACTTTCTATAAACTTTGCTTAAAGGTTTGTTATAAGGGAGTCCTATGAACTTTACTCTACACTTACTGAGAACATCTGGAAAATGTTAAGCAGAGCGGAGGTCCCCCCAAGACAGAAGAGACCTTTTTTGGAGTTGTGCCAGATAACAGGCATTGATTGGCTAAGTTCTGTGTCGAACCATGTATTCACACATATCACGCCCTATGATGATACCATGCATAGGATATATACGTTGCTCACACAAAGGAAAGGCAGAACGACTTTTGGAAGAATTTGAGTTGGTCGTTCTCCAAGCTTCCTGCAGGAGCTTGTAAAATTGATGCTGAATCTTTGCTTGTAATAAACCTTTTTATAATCAAGATCAGTGTCGGCGGATTCCTCTTCATACAGCATCACAGCACTACTATTTAAGACACCACAGTAGCTTTTTTTTTTTAACTATAAACGTCTGTTATGGAGCACACCGTGACATACAAGCTATGGAGCATTTATACATTGTTGTGTTTCTTTAGTTAAATGTACGAATTACGTCTTTAACGCTTCGGATGTAAGTTATTGGTGTCAAGTGACGTCATATGGCAGTCACTGGATGCTACGGGGGGTGAGTACTTGGTAGCATATAATGGGCAGTACATGGAGGTACGTAAGTGTTTTGTCCCATATTCGTGATGTTTCTGGCTTAAGTACTGTTCTAATACTTGGGCAGGTGTAAGATTCTTTCTCGTTAGGGAATGACACGTTGTTAAGGTTTGTCTTCGGAGCTGTCGTGATATTTGTCAGTAGTCATGCTGACGTCAGCAAAATGCATAAGGCACTTATATTCTGCATTTGTACATAAATATACTCATCGCCGTTGTTGCCTGCTTACTAACTTTTTGTGCGTTATGCTCACTCATGGTGGGTAGCTCACACTCATTATGTTTCATATATGGTCTTTCAAAGCAAGTGTTCTCAGCATAATATTTATATTGTACAAACTATCTAACAAGCTGCATTGCTCGCATCAGCTATTTAGCCTACTTTTATTTTCATCTCATATCTGTGGGGGCCTCTTGGTGTTTTACGTTTTATTTAATCTATTTACAAAGATGTGTTGTTCATTTCCACTAAGCTTCCTATGTTGGTAATAGATTGGTGTGAGTCCTGCAAATCAGATTCTGACTGATTCCCGGTAGATGTGTTGGAACCGGTGGCAGCCCAGGTTTCTAATCACTACGTGTATTCACTTTCGGTTATGGCTGGTCTCGGTGGTTAGTCTTGCATCATTAAAGTACGTTGTCTTATTCATGGGCACGCAAACTCAGCATGGTGCATATGGGTCGCGTGTCAGCATTATGGTCATCGCATCCTCCTATTTCATGGATCCTTCTTGCGGTATCCTATGTCTGACTTTGTTACTTTGTACCTAGATTCTGCGATGCCCTCTGAAGGTAAGTATTTTGTGTATTACCCAGACACTTTCTATCACTTATGAAATATTATTTTGGGCATGTCAAGAACAATACATTTTTGTTGTGGTTGGTAATCACTTGTTTCGCATAATCGTCATCGTGCGGTTGGCTTCTCTGTCTTAACCACGCTAGGTCAGTTGGTATCTGGGTATTATTGAGGCACTGTATTAATAATACATGTGTGGCACTCGTTTTCTTTTGCTGAGCTAAGTTTTGGGGGAATCCCTATCCTAAGTATGGTGGTGGTAGTCCATCTTACTGGGCAAAAGGCAGTCGTTATTGTCTTATGTTACTGATTGAATTTTAGCAGCTAGTTGTACAGTTCATCTCTGCAATATGTTTAAACATAATTCACCTTTGCAATGGGATTCTCATATAGCTACACCCTATAGATCTCCTCATATCAATGTCTCATTATGAGCATGTTTTATACGATATCGTTGCAGCACGGCCAGCTATACTTCATATTATGCACGTTTAAATAGCTTCTTATTGCAGCATGTTTAACCTGTTTTTCTCGCAGGATGGGTAAATTCTGTATTGTAACTCTTCATTTATGCAGTGCATTAAGTGACGTTATCACTGACCTTGTACGCAGCTAACTCATGACATTTGACCTCATTAAGTTTTACTCCTTACAACACTAACCTTCTAAGTCTCAGACACTGCTTCTTTTCATTGCTTTTAATCTAAGATTAACTACTCATTGCTTATGCTCATACTAGAGGTTTTCCGGGTGTATTTCGGTTTAGCATCATTTAGTTTTCTTTACTCAGTTTAGTCGGGTCATTCATTCAGAATTGGGGCAGCTACTAATGCGGGAAATCAAGGCATTTCATGTACGTCCCTGCAACAACCCGGCATATGGTCTTCCTCTGTTTATTCCCCTTACATTCGTGACGTCTTCGCAACCCAGAGATCTTTTAGGCATAATCCAGGTAAGCGTGCATATAACTGGTTGTGGTGTATTGATCTCTTGACAGTGGTGGATGTAGTACTGCATCTCAGTAAAATAACTAGGCATATATTTATTTTAGTAAAGTAGTATGATAACCCTTTAGTAACAGTACCCGTTTCTAATGTACTTTAAGTATTAAAGTATAAAGTCTGCAGAGGTTCTGTGTTTGTTCCGGCCTGAATTGCCGAGGTTTGGTTTTGTGTTCAGCCTTCTTAATGTGGATGCGCTAGTTCAATCATTGTTGCCCGCACTGACACACAGTTTTGCCATTTAAAGATATGATTGAGTATCTATCTTACAGAGTAGTACCCTGTCACCCTTATTTGTATTCCTGGAGATTTCCCTATGTCAAAATGTTGGTTTAAACAGCATTTGGAACTAGTCCTTATCAAAGCTAACATTTCACCAAAGCGTTTTACAAGTCATTCATTTAGAATAGGGGCTGCTACTACTGCTGCTAGTCGAGGGGTCTACAGTACTTCTCTACAACAACTTGGACGGTGGGCTTCCTCTGTGTACTCTTCATATATTTGCTCTGATGTAGAAGACATCATCAATAACCAGATATCTCTTAAACCTTGATTGTGGTAAGATTGCATATAACTGGTGGTGGTGTAATGGATGGGTGGTGTTCTCAATGGTACTGATGTATTGTTATAACTGTTTTCATCAATTTAGATTTTATTTTGCATCTATCATAACTACAGGTTCTGTGTTTGTTCCTGCCTGAATTCCCAATGTTTTGTGTTATGTTCAGCCTGAATTGCTGATGTGTATTGCCTTTATAATTACAGGTGCCTTTGTAACTGCAGAGGTCTGTGGTTGTTCCTGCCTGGATTGCTGAGATTTCGTGTTCAGCCTGAATTGCTGATATGTATTTTTTGTTTTAGATCTGCAGAAGTTTTGTTTGTTCCGGCCTGAATTGCTGATATGTGGTTGTTTTGTAATTACAGGTGCCGTTGTAACTGCAGAGGTCTGTGGTTGTTCCTGCCTGGATTGCAGAGTGCATGTTCAGCTGAATTGCTGATATTTTGTTTGTTCCGGCCTGAATTGCCGAGAGTTTGTTTTGTTCCGGCCTGAATTGCCGAGATTTAGTTTGTTCCGGCCTGAATTGCCGAGTTTTGTTTGTTCCGGCCTGAATTGCCGAGATTTTGTTTTGTTCCGGCCTGAATTGCCGAGATTTTGTTTTGTTCCGGCCTGAATTGCCGAGATTTTGTTTTGTTCCGGCCTGAATTGCCGAGTTTTGTTTGTTCCGGCCTGAATCGCTGAGGTTTTCTTTTGCAACGTCGTATTCTTCTCATGTCTTTTGGGGTTTGTTCAATGTCAATGCTCAATGTCTTTGTTACACTGATTATTCACTGATTATTTAACACATTCATGTTTGTATTACCATACAGATTGTGGCGGCTGTAAGGTATGTAGGCTATATTCATGTCATTTAATCACTTAAATTCTTTTCAAGTTTTGGGGGATGTTTGGTTTTCCTAAACATTAGTTGTATAGATCCCCTTTACAATGGAGTCTAATCTCCAAATAATTGTTTGTAATTGTTTAGTTAATTGTTAGTACTAAATGTTTGCATATCTGCAACGAAGTCTCTCCTGATTGAAATGTAGCTCAGCGTAAATTCTGTCAGGGAGACTTCTAATACGTTGTCTCTATTCTCTTTAACTGATCAGCTGGGCAGTGGGTGTTTTTCGGTTCTGTATACCAATTAGAATCTGGCACGTATGTTCTATCCAATCACAGCATGACTACCTTGTTTTAAATATCTTCTCTCTCCCGTTTCTGTCAGTTGTATTTTCAGACGAGAGTGCGACCCGCCTCCTCCCCTTCTACCTCCAGGCATTGTCGACGGTGTATCGGTCTTCTCCCGGCTGACGGCCCATTTTAAATCTCGGATTTTCTCACCACCACCACCAGTGTCTAGATTCCATTGGGGGATGTGTTTGGTTTTCCTAAACATTAGTTGTATAGATCCCCTTTACAATGGAGTCTAATCTCCAAATAATTGTTTGTACTTGTTTGGTTAATTGTTAGTAATAAATATTTGCATATCTGCAACGAAGTCTCTCCTGATTGAATTACGGTTAACTACAGGTCGTCCAAAGACCTCTCCACTCCATTCTATTCACCCCAGTCTAAACAATGATTAAGTTTAATAGCAAACCATTCACACTAATGAGTATACAAGGAATTTGCCATTAGTGGTCAAATACACTCACTACTACACAAAAGTGCACAAATAAAATTGCAAGTGATCTACGCACAAGTTGATGATTTCATGAATAGCACAAAGTTGACTATTGAGACATTAACATTCTTTGAAAGTAACTGCACACACTCTTAAAGAGACAGTTAATAAACAAATACATTTTCCAAGTTTGAATCATGTGTCCCTGTGTTAATCATATATGCAAAATGTATTGCATAAAATCTTTTTAGAGCATTTTATATCAAATTACATCTCTTATCTCCTCCTGTAAAATGTTAAAATATTTTTAAGAAACACTTTTGACTGTCAGCTTGTGGATCTTTGTAGGTAGCAGAGTAACATCACAGTCAGAGGCATGTTTCTATGTCAGTTGGCAAAACACGTTGTTAACATGTGCAAAGAATGTGGCTGATATCACACTAATTCATTTCTCCATCATCCTCCTGATCCCAAAATGTGGAAGAGGAAGGTGTGAGTGGAGGCCACGCCCACCCTTTGAGTGATCCAATCAAATTGAAGGGATTTGATTAAAATCCATCTCCTACCAATATCCTCTCCACATATTCCATTTTACTTGGATATACGTCATATTATGGAAGATAAAGACGCTTTAACTGCCCTTTCACTGTGACGTTTAAAACTGCATATTGTGGTACTTGGTGCTTTAAAGAAGACAATATTATATTAATTAATTACTCATCTTAAAAATAGCATTGGTCTTAATATCCTTATATCATTAGAAGTTGGTAAAGAAAAATACATTTCCTCGACTGTGGGAAAACACATTAATCACCTTTAACATGTACTTATTCTGGTAAAACATGTTCTGTGCTTGTGCATGAGAAAGCTTCAGTATGTTATCAATGCAGTCCTCAAACCCCAAGTTGAGTGTTTCTTTTTCAAGTTTCAAAAGACCTAGTACCATGTCGAGCACTTTTTAGTGGTAATGGCTCTCTGAATATCTTCAGACAAGTACCTTTAATTAAACTGGACTCACGTACAAGGGTTTTAAAGTCCTGAACTATTTAAAAATCTGGTTGCATCACACACACAAGAAGACATTTCACAGAATGTCTGCGCATGAACACAAAGTACAGGATCAGACACACTACATAATATTAAAATAATCTTTGCAGCAGGAGCTACCCGCCATCTAGTTTTTTTTCACACATGCACTCACACATAAGCTGCGTTTTAATAGTGGTTCAACATGCCCTTGTTCACGTTCCCTAAGCACTTGCCCTCGGGGGAATTCCTGCTGCCATATTAAGTGTTTTTCGATTTGTCTGAAAAACTGAAGTGAACTTGGTGAGATGCTGAGGGAGCGAGTGAATAGCGATGGTCACTCAGAGACATCACCCACAATTCATTGCAGTTATGCATTTGGGTAAAGAAAACACATCAATGGTTAGGTGGCAGTAATGTACAACAGGTAAAACTCCCGTTGCTGACCACCAAAGAAGGAGAAGTTGAAAACATTGAATAAATACATTTACACTTTTAAGTTTCCTCATTGTTAGCTTGATATGTTACTGAAACATGTAATATAACTAATGTCAGTTGATATTTACTTTATACTTTTTCGGGCGGTTTCCCAGACAGTGTTTAAATTAGGCCAAGACTAGGCCTTAATCTAGAATAGTTAATCACTGCTCAATAAATGGCTTTCTGAAACACAGACTAATTAGAGATTAAGAACACCTGGACTATGAAGTCTTGTACTAAAGTAAACAAGATTAATTTAAAACCACCTGTGTCAGTCTGAATTAGCTGGACTGAGGTTGCCTATAAAACATGGAATGGACAAAGAAACACCTAAAACATAAGGAACTGGAGAAGGAAATTCAAGGAAAGCAATGGCAGCAGAAAAGAGACTGCGATCAAAAAACTTTAGTGAGCATGAGAAAAGTCTTTTAAAGACAATAGTATCAAGACACCCGGTCATTGAAAACAAACAGCACACATCTGCTGTGGAATCAAAGAAAAGGAATGCATGGAAATCCATCTGTAATGAATTTAATGCAAATGAACAAACATCCACAAGAACAATACAACAGCTTCAGGTAAGGACTGTCAATTTGTATTACCTTGATAGCTGTATTTTATTACTGTTCTGTGATATCAATGGATTGACACTACAGTATTATATTCGGTACAGGTTTTGTGGAAGAATATAAAAATCAACCTAAAAAAAACCTGCTGCAGAAGCCCGAAGAGAGAGGTTTAAGACTGGTGGAGGACCTGCAAATAAAGATACTGATCAGTTGGATGACTTACTGACAGGAATAATGGAGAACCAGCAACCTTTGGAGAACATACCAGATGATGACCATCTAGACAGTTCAGATGAGGGATCACACACACATACTACAATACACATACTACACATACTGGGTATATTTTGGCATTTCGTACTCTCCTTTCAAACTTTCCTTTCTTTGTTTCATTCTCTTTCATTTGATGTGGAACATTTCTCATTTAATGTGCATTTATTTGATTATATATGAACTGTTCTTTCTTTCAAGGAGAAAGTCAAAGGGACATAACTGAAGCGCTGCAAGGTAATTTACCCTCCACATCCTCAGAAACTATGGTGGCAGTGTCTGCCAGTACCGTCATCAAAACAAAAGAGTTACAATCCACGAAAAGCTGGCCATTGAATTTCATGAACACAAGTTGAAGTACCTTAAGGAGAAGCATGAAATGAAAATGAAGATCCTCCAAGTAGAACTGGAAATGAAGATGAAGGAGAGAGCTGCAACTGTCTCAAATATGACAACAATGAATATGGAATAAAAATTGTTTATTAAATCATTTTTGATGTTTTGGGTTTTAAAATACAGTCATTCGCTCATTACATGTGAAAATGTATCTAATCCCAGTAGAAGTGTGACAAGGCAATGTCAAAAGTGACACAATGCAAAAGCATCTCTGTAAGCAAGTCCTTCTGTGTGGTCTGTTGTAAATGGTGGTATATCTAGATTGTCATCCTCCTGTATCGGGGGATCTGGGCATCCATGCTGTTTCAGGTAGTTGTGAAGAACGGCTGTTGCAATGATAACGGTGCAGCATCTTCTTGGTTGGAATCTAAGTGTTTTCCGAAGGCACTGAAAGCGAATCTTCCAAACCCCAAACATGCGCTCTACTAGTCCCCTAGTGCGCATATGAGCCTGGTTGTGGCGCCTTTGCTCAGTAGTTGTTGGGTGCAAGTATGGTGTAAACAGAAAATTCTTCTGAGCATACCCACTGTCACCAAGCAATATTCCCTTGTGATCTCCTCTTTCAAACTGAGAACACAGATAAGTTAAGGAAGATCCGGGAATCATGAGTTGCACCTTTCCAACGCGCAACAGTGTTTGAAAACTGTAACTGTGGAGTGCATACACCTTGGACATTTATAGAAAACCAGTTCTTGCGGTTCCTGTATTCCTCAGCATCTGGAGAAGAGGGACGTTTTATGGGAATATGGCTTCCATCTATGCAGCCTATGACTCCTGGGAAGTTCCCATATTCATAGAATTGTACCTTGTAGTTTGCCTGGGTCGCAGCATCAGGGAAGTTTATGTAATGTCTTCTCAATTCACAAATAGCCATGCATACTCTGGAATGACTTTACATACTGTAGGTTCACTGACACCACATAAGTCCCCAGTTTCTCTGTGAAAGGTGCCACATGCCAAAAATCGTAAAGTTATGAGCACCTGCAGACAAACTGCTACAGGCCGTCCTCTTTGGGTAACAGATGAAAGCCTTGGTTCCAAAAGTGAAATGAGATCCACAACATTTACTTTATGCATTCGAAAACGATCTCGAAAACTAATGTCATCAAAGCATTGCAATGGGTCACTTCTGTCAGCAAGAACTTGCCTAGCTGGTGGTATTCGTTGTTCTTCATTGACATACTCCAAGTAATCCATGTGTCTTCTTTAACAAACAACTTGTAATCTGAAGTTAAACCTGCCTCCTGGGTGGTTTAATTTAAGCCTTAATTTAGTCCTGAAGTATCTCTGATCTTCCTTCAGGAAATCAGCTTAGTTTATCCAGGACTAGGCCAAGTCTAGGACTATTTTACAACATGACCAAGAAAGCAGATTTCTGTTAGTCTGCGTTAAAAGGCCTTTTCAGTCTAGGACTAGCCTTAATCTCTGTCTGGGAAACCGCCCCTTTATTTACTAGATAGTTGTACTGTTGTGATTTCTTTAATCTCAACATTATCTGTAAATGCATGGAAGGAAATCTGTTTTTGTAAGATATAAGCAATAGTATATACAGTATATGATAATATGATTAATCATGATACAGATCACATTCCATTTCAATCCCCCCGCTCCTGCCCCGCCCACTATCACTCTGCTCTCCAAGTGGCCGCTGTGCAACGTAGGCTATAGCATCATACCAAGGGCTGAGGGCAAGTGAAGGAAGGCATGTTGAACCACTAATGAAACAGCAAAAGTGTTTTCCAGGGTTTTCTGTGCAGCTGAAGACATGTTCAAGGCCACATTTCATTGAGCCCTTCCACTGCATTAGCTTCACAGTTGTTTTGTCGAAAGTTTTTTCTTTTCCTTCTCGTAGTTGACTTTTTTTGCTATCATCGAGAGTACTGTGGGTCCACACTGGATCCAGAAAGACAGCAGTGATGTTTGGTCCAAATTCTTGCACCATCAACCACCAGCTACTAGCCATAATCACATCTGAAGTTTAGGATGTGGAAATATTCTGAAAGTGCGCATATTACCAGATATGGTGTTCCAAACATGAGATCCGACTGAGGATTCTCCCCATGATTCTCTTGCAGGGGTAAATCATCCTGAATAACTCATAATCTGAGCCCGACATAAGGCTAACAATCACATATAAGACACACACAGTACAAACTCAGTTGAAACCAAGCTATTTGCTGTGATGGGCTTTTGTAAGTGGTTACCATGGTGAAAATTAGCAAGCCAAACCGCCTGCGTTGATTACCCTTTCAGAGATATGGGGATACAAATAGCAGTAGTTAATCTTGTTTAGGCCACACAAATTCATTGTGACAGCTCGGCTGCTTCAACCCTGCAGACTGTCGCAGTGTAAATTGAATGGACTGATTGTAAGAGAGAGAAAGAAAGGAAGAGAAGGCAACTATAAAATGAAAAAAAGAAAAGCAAGAAATAGTTTTGGGTCTCGTTTGGGCTGAATTTAAATTGTTTGCAATAGTCTGAGCTTACTTTTTTTAACTTAACTTTTAAACGAGAAAATAGAACTGGGGTATTTGTATGCAAACATAACTTGGCTAAACTGTGACAATGTAGGGGTGGCTTTGGGTGAAATATATTCACAATTTTTCATAATTAGCCAATTAACATGCAGGGAGATATTGGACCCATTAAAAACTTCACAGTCCAAGTAGGCAGCCAGGCAGTAACACACACACACACACACACACACACACACACACGCACGCACACACACATGCACGCACGCACGCAGGCACACACACACTCACACATGCGCATATGTGCACATACTTGCACACAGTTGGACAGAGACCTAAATGCATACACAGCAGTACAGGTACATCAGCTCTTGAAATAGTTTGGAAAAAATCCCTGTGGACTTAATTACATTGACAAATAACACCACAGAAATGAACATGCATTGGCTGACTTATGACTACAATGATTATATGGTTGTATAAGTCATACATCTCAGAGCATAAACCTCTCCCTGGAGGGGACACACAGTATATAGAAAACTGTATACTGTAAGTTAGACAAAGGGGAAGAAGATCACAAGCAGTGTTGGATGGTAAAGTGAATACTTAATCATCAATGTCAAAAGGAAGTGGTTCCTTTTAAGAGTGTACTGTATATGAACCACAAAGGCAGAGGGGGAAGGATAATAAAAATAAGCATACACACAAACAAAACACACACTTATGCCCTGCAACTTTATGCCATATAATAAAAGAGATTCTACATGAATTGTTACCGTGCCTGTTTATTTTTTTATGTGGAATTAAATAAATGAATCAACTAATCAATAAATAATCCCATCCTACACACAAGATAAGAACAAAACATTGACTGTTTTTTTTGTGTGATGGCTAAGAATGAGTAAGCTTGGATGACTTTGCTGTAAGCACAGAACAGTGGAGCTCTTCTAGTGCAGGATGTTTGCTGCAGAAAATTCCACCAGCTATTATAGTCTTGCTGCTCTAATTGTGTTGTCTGTGTAATATATGTTTTCTCCAGCAGCTTCCCATTGTATCTCAGCTATTGTTTAGATTGTGTTGCTTTTGTGTACGTTTCTTCCCATTTGGCCTCAAACACAAATAGATTTTTGAATGCTCCCTGTAATTTTCTGTAATTTCCCATTCGACTGTTTGCTCCCTTAATGCAGGCATGTGGTTGTGCTTCACATTTTCTTCAAGCAATTGAGCGAAACACATAAAACTATAACTACTGTATGTACTGTATATATATATATATATATATATATATATATATATATGGCAAGTTCAGTTTCAAAGCCCTTCCAGACGGTTCTCTCGACAAGACTAAAGTAATTTGCATGTACTGTCGAAGTTGGATAGTTTGCAACGGAGATGTAAGAAGTGTGAGAAGTACAATTAAGTAAGAAGTACAAATGTAAAATGGGACACTACATTGTGTAACTATTACAAAGTAATGTTACATTCAGGTCAACATGCCCATCTGTTGTTGCTTGATGGGCTTGAGTTTGCCATAATGCTTTCAGCATATTTTTTGAGGTTATTCCTGGTATCTATGGTTTTAATTTATACGAATTTCATTGAAATGTTGAATAATACCAATAATGTATAATAATATTGTTGATATAAACAAAAGTGGAATATTTTAAGTTTAAAAAAAAAAAAAAGTCATGGTGTAGCATGTCAAAAAGTCATAGTATAGGTATGTCAAAAAAGTCATAAAAAGTCATAATAAAGCATGTTGACAAAAGTGATGGAAAAGTCATATTTATTAAAAAAGGGATAAAAGAAGTCATAGTATAGTATGTCGAAAAGATTCATAGCATAGTGTGTCGAAAAAAGTCATAAAAGGCATAGTTTATTGAAATAAATTATAAATTCATAGTATGGTTTGTCGAAAAAGGTCATGAAAAAGACAGTATAGTATGTTGAAAAAAGTCATGGTATAGCATGTCAGAAAAAAGTCATAGAAAAGTCATAGTATAGTATGTCCAAAAAAGTGATAAAAAAGTCATAGTATAGTATGTTGAAAAAGTGATAAAAAGTCATATTCAACAGTAGTTGAATGAATGTAAAAAGGTTTTGTAAGTAATTTTAAGTCTTTAGTATGTTTTTTTATATAGTATAGAAGTGAGTAAAAGCATTTAGCAAAATGTGGTCACTTGGAGAGGTTTTGGAGAGGTTTCTGCACACCAGTGACACCTGTAATACAAAATACTGAAAACTCCCTAGCTCCCATTAGGTTAGGACTAGAGTTCTGAAACTTTATAGAGGTTTTGTTGACAAGATGTAGAAGGTATGTGTTGTGTTCTGCATAGTGTGGCACAAAGTATGTTTTAGTAAGTTTTTTTCAAATATTAAGTTTTTTTTTTTAGACAGGACCAAAATAACTATTTTGAATGATGTTTAAACTGCTGTAGTGTAAGTTGTGTTTTAATCACATGCTCAGCACATTTTCAGAAACTAGAAGAATTTAGGTTTCAAATGAAGCCTCATACATGCATTTTGGCCTTGCACTTCTGTTATAAGTTTTCCCTTGGGAAAAGGAAATACACAAAAATCAAGCAAAAAGAGGATTTAACAGGTTAAAAAAAGTGATAAAAAAATCATAGTATATATAGTATGTTGAAAAAAGCCATTAAAAAGTCATAGTATGGTATGTCGAACAAAGTCAAAGTATAATATGTCGAAAAATGTGATAAAAAAGTCATAGTAACTTATGTCAAAAAAGGGATAAAAAAGTCATACTATGGTATGTTGAAAAAAGTGAAAGTATAGCGTGTCGAAAAAGTGATTTAAAAGTCATAGTTCCGTATGTCACAAAAGTGATAAGAAGGTGATATTATAGTATTTCAAACCACTAAGTCAGCGTGCTACCAAATAACCTGTGTTGAAAACAGTAGTATAGTATTTTTAGCCATAAAAAAAGTCTAGCAAAGTATAGCATGTCGAAAAAAGTGATAAAAAGCCATAGCATAGTATGTCGAAAAAAAAACGCCATGAAAAGGGAAAACCTGGACTGGGTATCGAACCTGGGTGAGAGACTAAACTAAAAGCTTACAGGTTTCTTGTTGGCAGCTGTGCTAACCACTGAGCCAGTGTGCCACCAAAAACTTTTGCTGAAAACAGTGATAGCATAGTATGTTGAAAAAAGCCATTAAAAACTCATAGTATGGTATGTTGAAAAAAGTTAAAGTATAGCATGTCGTAAAAAGTGATAAAAATCATAGTATAGTACGTTGAAAAAAGTCAAAATAAATAGATAGATAGATAGACTCTTTATCAATCCCCAAAAGGTAGTATAATGAAAAAAGGATAAAAAGGTATTGTATGGTCAAAAAAACATAATGCAAAGAGGCAGCATGGACTGGGTATCGAACCCAGGTAAGAGAATGCAGAGACTACTGCCTAATGGCAGCTGTGCAACCCACTAAGCCAGTATTCCACCAAATTATCTGTTTTAAATAAAGTAATAGCATAGTATGTTTAAAAAAGCCATTAAAAAGTCATAGTATTTGTATGTCGAAAAAAAGTGATAAAAAAGTCATAGTATAGTATAGCGAAAAAAGTCAAAGTATAGTATGACAATAAAAGTGATAAAAAAAAGTCATAGTATTGTAAGTCGAAAAATTTATAAAAAAGTCATCATATATTATGTTGAAAAAGTGATAAAAAGTCATGGAATAGTATAATAAAAAAAGTGATAAAAAGGTCATAGTATTGTATGTAAAAACACGTCATGAAAAGGGACAGCCTGGACTGGGTATCGAATCCTGGTAAGAGTTTTCGGTGACTACTGCCTGGTGTCAGCTGTGCAAACCACTAAGCCAGATATAAAAGTAATTGTATAGTATTTCGAAAAAAGTCATAAAAAGTCATAATATTGTATGTTGAAAAAGTCATAAAAAAGTCATAGTTTAGTAAAGCGAAAAAAGTCATAGTATAGTATAACGAAGAAAGTGATAAAAAAGTCAAAGTATAGTATGTTGAAAAAAGTCTCAAAAACGTAAAAGTATAGTATAGCCAAAAATGTGATAAAAAAGTCATAGTATAGTATGTCGAAGAAAGTGAAAAAAGTCACAGTATATAGGATGGCAAAAAAAGTCTCAAAAAAGTCAAAGAAAAAAGTGATAAAAAAGTCATAGTATAGTATGTTGAAAAAAGTGATAAAAAAAAAGATAAGAGTATGCATAGCGACAAAGGTCATATGATAGTGTGTCGAAAAAAGTCAAGGTATAGTATGTCAAAAAAAGTGTTAACAAAGTTATAGTATTGTATTTCGAAAAAAACAATGAAAAGGGCAAGACTGGACTAGGAATCACACATGGGTCGGCGTGTGCAGCGACTACTGACTTGTTGCCTGTTTGTAGTTGTGCTAACCACTAAGCCAGTGTGCCACGGAGTAATTCATGTTGAAAACAGTAATAGCATAGTATGTTGAAAAAAGCCATTAAAAAATCATATTATTGTATGTCGAAAAAAGAGATAAAAAGTCATAGTATAATATGTTGAAAAGAAGTGATAAAAAAAAAATCATAGTGTGGTATGTTGAAAAAAGTCATAGCCTTAACAATACTTGGTATCAATATAATGACCTCACCGTGGGCACCAGAAAGCATTTGAGAACATACTGATATATTATTTGTGCGGATAAAAAAAAAAAGTTGGCATATCAGCGAGGTTGTTTAAGGAGGGCTGTCAATGAAGGAATGCTTGTGGCTCTTGTCATTTGGAGGCTCACTGAGCCAAATGTATAAGTCTTTTTGCTTAAATGAGTAACAAAGCACTAAACTTGAACAGTAATAACACACAAACTGTAAAAAATATCAAAAGCAGTAGCATTTAGAAGTGGAAGAAGCCTGAAGATGATTTAAAGATTGCTCCATTGACTTTCAATTTAAAAAGAAAAAAATATAATATTTAAAAAAAAACTTTAAATGGTGAAGAAAAGTTTTATATTTGAATGGTTTTTGTATAGCTGAAAGTATGCAGAAGTAGTACTAGTAGGTGACCGAAAATTGTATGGAAGAATCGGATAACAATACTGTACACAATAAACATTTGCATAAAGCAAGCATATTTGTCCGCTCCCATGTTGATAAAGTTAAAAAGTAAATGAAACATACCTTCAAAGTACATTTAGAACACATAAAAATGTGTTTTATATATATATATACACGTATATACGTTTTTCTGCTGAGACATCTGATACAAATGATTTGTCTGTCAGAAAAAGATGAATGAGGAGGTGAAGAGGATGGAGTGAGAGGAGGAGCAGTAAACAGATGGGGCAGATAAATTAAAGTGTATCATTAAAAAGACAAAGTGTTTTAATCTCTATTTAATCCCCTTTGCAGCTGCAGGGATCATCATCATCTGGTGAGCCATGTAGTAACCTATGACCCATAACAGTCAATACAGCTCTACGATAAAACCATATAGCAAAAAAACAACTGTAAAGGTAATTGTTTTTACTTTTACCAGTTTTTGACAATGGATTTCTGACAACACGTTAACTGTCTTTTGCCAGTGCCATGGACACAGACAAAAAAAGAAAAAGGAGAAAATCCAAAACATCCCCCGTTTTTAATGGAAATCATGTCAGCTAAATACAGAATAGTTTGATAACCAAGACATGTTTTTCCATGTTTAATTTATATCACTGATTTCTTTCCCTGCTGTGATAATGAGAATAAAAAAACTCTGCAACTTGTTTTTCTCTTATGCATATTCTTTCCTTTATGTTATCAGAACAGCCTCCCCTTGCTGATGCTTTCTGTCACACTTAAAATATTTTTATTTTCCTGGTACATCTTTATTTTCTTTATTTACATCTTAATGCCTTTGGAGTTCCCTGTTGCTCAGAATGGGCCATTCACACAATCACCTATATTTGTGTTTTTGACAACCTCATGTTATCTCTTAATTATATTGCCTTCTTTTACGCAAGTGCTGCTACAATGTAAGTTAACGGGCAATTGCACACCTTCAATTTACATCCACAAAAGTGCTTGTTTTGCCACTGACAGCATTCTCGCTTAATACTGGACCAATTTCAAAGATTGTTGTTCCCATAAGTCACTTACACACAAAAACATAGGGAAATGGGAACGGGTGGAAAAAATAGAAGTTACCGTTTAAGTTCCATCTAATGCAACTGGCAACACCAAACACAACAACAAAAGTCACTCCTTAACAGCCTTGGAATCCCGTGGGTGGGGCAGGGGATTACCATTTTATTTAGTTTTTTCTTCATTCTGTCATTCTTGATGTTATTATTTTTGAAATGTGTTTTTTAATGTGTTCATTTCTGTTACAAGGTAAGTTTAAATAGAAAAAAAACGTGTGTTGTGCCATAATCATTCCTCCTCTAAGACTAATAGTGATGGATTGATTCATTTTGAAAATTACAAGGTAATAGCTAAATAGAGGATACAGTTCATTTGAGTAAATATTAAATTCAAGGCTCACTTTTGCTTGGTAAAAAAAAGCACACCCATGCTAGTGTGATTGTTCGTCATTAATGTTTAGAGGTTAATTGTTAATAAGAAGTTTGTGACAACCAGTAATAAACATACAACATACATAAATGTTTTATACTTTTGTCCATATTCTATAATTCCATAGAAGGAACCAATAACTCTTGCAATGGCTTTTATATTGAATTATTTTGCAGTGCACACTTAACATTCAATTCCAACGTTCTGTAATAGAGCAGGAATTAGCATGGCCTTTATGTACTGAGAGTGGCGGGTGTGTAGAACATCCATAACCCTAAGTGTTTTAGTTTCCTCTAATCAGTCAGACCACTTAGGGCCAATACCTGCTTGTAATAGCCATACATATATTTTGAAACTATTATCTGTTTGTGTGTGTGTGTGTGTGTGTGTGTGTGTGTGTGTGTGTGTGTGTGTGTGTGTGTGTGTGTGTGTGTGTGTGTGTGTGTTCTCTAGTCAAGAAAATGCAACCTCATCCTCAGGAGACTCTGGTTCTACTAGGTACATATTTTTTCTTGCTGACTGAACTGTATCATCAGTGTAATCCAGCACTGGCCTTTTTTCCCACCAGGGTTAGAACTTCATCCCTTCCCCAAGTAGAGAAAGTTTCCTTCAACTAAACGGTAACCTGTGGACCAACTCACACAATGCAAGTTCCAAACCACTAGTCACCAAGTGTTCAACGTGACTGTAACTGTTTTACTTTCATACGGTATGCAACTACTTTGAATTGTAAAAGGTATGTTTTTGAGAAACCATTTTGTCGCCAGGATTACATTTTTCCTGCAGTGTTTCTGATGGAACATCAATATTGAATGTTCCCTTAAAAATGTTTACTGCCAATGTTTTTAATCGTTTTCTTCTTCAGTATCCACTTTGTCACTGAAAACTGCCACTGAATGGAACTTAATAGCACATAAACATAATTTGCAGAGTTGGTATAGGACAGATTGTTCCATTCTCTGCTGCTCATGTGAATGCAAAAATAAGTAAAACTTAGCTTTCAATTATTGACCTTTTGTATCTCTCAAACCTAAAATCAAATATTCAATTTAGAAAATATATATTTGTTGACATTTAATAATAAAAAAAATGAAACATCAGTAAAATAAGTAAAAGATGTGGAACACATCATAGAGCTTATAGTACACTGACTATTTGCATGCAGTGTGCAAAATAATTATTAAAAAAATGGAAACCTTTGTCGACTGCAAGCGTCTGTGATAAAATAATTTGCTGAATTATCCACCTTTTCCACACAAACACATAGAAACAGATCTTTCATTAAACTTATCTGACATTTGAAAAGGCTGGAACAATGTCCTGTCAACAATGAGGGGCCATTAGACTATGATAGATTAATCACAGTTTTAATGAGGTCCAAGATCAAAAAGTTATGTTTAGCTCACATTTATTGGACCACATTTTCACCTCAATATCTGCCAGCTCAATATTACCAAAAGAGAGGTTCTGGAGTGTCTTTTCTGTATAGTTTTTATTTTTTTGTTTGCATTATAAAATAAGATAAACTAAAATATTTTATATTCTTTTTTTCTATTTCTAATTATATAGAAAGTTGCTGATAATAGCTTGATAATTAAGGGTCATGTACTGAATTTTGGAATAAATAATAATGTTCATCCATCTTCCATCCATCCATCTTCGTCCGCTTATCCGGTCTCGGGTCGCGGGGGTAGCAGCTCCAGCAGGGGACCCCAAACTTCCCTTTCCCGAGCCACATTAACCAGCTCTTACTGGGGGATCCCGAGGCGTTCCCAGGCCAGGTTGGAGATATAATCCCTCCACCCAGTCCTGGGTCTTCCCCGAGGCCTCCTCCCAGCTGGACGTGCCTGGAACAACTCCCTAGGGAGGCGCCCAGGGGGCATCCTTACCAGATGCCCAAACCACCTCAACTGGTTCTTTCGGTCATGACCCAACTTTCATGACCATAGGTGAGGGTAGGAACGAAAACTGACCGGTAGATCGAGAGCTTTGCCTTCTGGCTCAGCTCTCTTTTCGTCACAACGGTGCGATAAATTGAATGTAATACCGCACCCGCTGCGCCGATTCTCCGACCAATCTCCCGCTCCATTGTTCCCTCACTCGCGAACAAGACTCCAAGGTACTTGAACTCCTTCACTTGGGGTAAGGACTCATTCCCTACCTGGAGAAGGCACTCCATCGGTTTCCTGCTGAGAACCATGGCCTCCAATTTAGAGGTGCTGATCCTCATCCCAGCCGCTTCACACTCGGCTGTGAACCGATCCAGTGAGTGCTGAAGGTCAATGGCTGATGATGCCATCAGGACCACATCATCTGCAAAAAGCAGCGATGAGATCCCCAGCTCACCAAACTGCAACCCCTCTCCACCCCGACTACGCCTCGATATCCTGTCCATAAATACTACAAACAGGATTGGTGACAAAGCGCTGCCCTGGCGGAGGCCAACCCTCACCTGAAACGAGTCTGACTTACACAGCTCGAGAACCCGGACACAGCTCTCGCTTTGGTCGTACAGAGATTGGATGGCCCTGAGAAGGGACCCCCTCATCCCATGCTCCCGCAGCACCTCCCACAGTATCTCCCGGGGGACCCGGTCATAGGCCTTCTCCAGATCCACAAAGCACATGTAGACCGGTTGGGCATACTCCCAGGCTCCCTCCAGGATCCTTGCGAGAGTAAAGATCTGGTCCGTTGTTCCACGACCAGGACGGAATCCGCATTGTTCCTCTTCAACCTGAGGTTCGACTATCGACCGAACCCTCCTTTCCAGCACATTAATAATAATGTTTATACTGATAATGTTAATGTATGAATGAATGAATTATTTTTTATTATTTTTCTTTTTTTGATAAAAGCCTCAAACTTTGCCTAATACGCTATGAAAAATGAGGCAGAAGAGTGAGCAGATCGTCTCTCTGTGGAGCAGCCTTGTCCTGTTTTTACCCCAAACCTCAGGTGGCCCAATCAGGCACTGGGCCTTTGAAGTGTAACTGACTGCAGGCCTTCACACTCTGCTCTCTCTCTCTGTGTGTGTGTGTGTGTGTGTGTGTGTGTGTGTGTGTGTGTGTGTGTGTGTGTGTTTTATAGTTTGTGTCTGAACCAGTAAATAATTGTATCCACATCTAAAAATGCTACTCATATGTGTGTGTGTGTGTGTGTGTGTGTGTGTGTGTGTGTGTGTGTGTGTGTGATTCCCCCCCTGAGCAAGCGGCATTAAGGAAAGGATAACAGTTGTCTAACTGATCTGTTTCCCATGACAAAGGGATCAGAAGAAGGTGACTGAGTCTGTTCTCCCTGACAGAGCAGCTAAGCTCCCCATGATAAATGTGTCCGTGATTATATCTATACAAAACCAGGTTTGCACCTGTGTTCTGCCTAAAAAGCACCCCCATAGTTTGAAGTATACCGTAGTACCACTATGGCAATTTCAGAGGCTCTTGTTTGTGCTGTTGTTGTTGTGGATTGTAATATATTGAAAAATGTTTCTAAAGTTTTTTTAGTTCTACCATGGCTAATACCAAGTATTAGAAGAGCACTAACACGCCTAGAATAACAGGTGTGCTGATTTCCAAAAGGGGCTATTGGTATGCCACTGTTATTTTACTGGCATATTTATAGCAATTCTTACAGGCATATAGCACTGCTGACATATTTATATTCCACTTAAAACTGGCAATACTCGTGTTCCACTAGCAGACACCACTTTGAAAATATACAGTGACCAATGATCTGAATCCTGTTCACGTTGCTTGATGTTTGATTTTAGCCAAAAGTAAATACAAAAAATAAATACTTTATCAATTTATCACTCAATCACTGTACCTAAGCAAAAATAAGAAAGGCTTAACTAGCAACAAAAAAACACACCTTTTAAAAAAATACAGAAAGCAGACACAGAGAGATTACATTAAAGCTGTATATTGCCCTGGCGCTGCACTGTTTAGAAATACCCTGAGGATTTGTAGCTTTAGAGATTTTTTATTTATTACAATGTCGTCAGCACCGAGGCCAGATGTCTGCTCAATAGATAAATGAGGGGACAAGTGTGCACTGTCTTCACACTTTTGATCCACCAGATACCACTCACCAGGTGTGGGATGTGTGAGACTCGGGCTGAAGTGGTTTCCTCCTGAGCAGAACCCTTGAGAACCATGTAACCAATCAAAAGAAATCATGTCTGCTGCCCTAGAGCTTTGATCCTATCAGTTAGTAAAGAGGACAATGGAGCAGTTACCCTAGCAGACTCTGGAGTGTACTGTGATTGGCCACATACAGGCACACACTGCAATACACACACAGGTTGCCCTTTACAAGGGGATAGGTAACAGAGAATGATGGTATTTCCCCACATGAGTGACTTTATCTTCTCTTGTTTAAAGCTGCAGCGCTCAGGACTGGCAAGATCCTGTACATGTTGCTGTGTTGATACAAAGGGGAAAGAGAAAATGTAGTGTAAACACTTTAGTAAAAAGTGAGTAGCATTTGTCAGCTATGAAAGTGGTCTGGTAATTAACACGAATCCCCAAAGCGAAACGAGACAATGAGCAGAGCTGCAAAACTCATCTGTGGCCACATGTCAGCAATGAAAAAGATATGTATGCGTAGAAGTAGCAATTCTATGTATATATTAACCTTTTATATTTAATTATATTTACCTCAATGTTTTAGGAGAAAAAGGCCTGTGCAATTACTGGATGAATTAAATGAGTAATTCAACAGTTTGGGATATATGCTTATCGGCTTCTTCACAAGAGTTAGATGCGATATTGATACTGCTCATGTCTGTAAGGTAAATTTGAAGCTACAGCTGGTTGGATAAGCTTAGCACAATGACTGTCCAAAGGTATCACAATTTGCATATCAGCAGCTTTAAAGCTGACTAATAAGCATATCCCACTTGTTCAAGCCTTACAAACCATATAAATAAAATGGATTAAAAAGGGCCATTGAACTGTTTACTGTGATCATTTGATTAGTACAAAAAAAATGCAGATTGTTGTTAGTTGTCCTGGTGACAACACGCGTTAGTGGGGCCGTAAAGTGTGTTGCAACTCGCTGGGAAGAGAGCCGGCTGGCGCAGCTCAGGAGACATTCTTCGGAGCAGTTGGGAGTGAGGAGGACAGTTAGACCCAGCGGCAGCAGGTCAGTGAACCGTTAGACTCAGCCTGCTGTTCTGCTCATTCTCTGTAACCAATGCAGCATAAAAGTACGGTGGAACCAGCTAGCTAGCCAGCGGACGACTTGTTAGTTGGCTTACGTTAGTTTGCTAGCTCCGCTTTGCCACCATGCCGAACAAAGATCTAGCGATAGCAATGTGGATGAAGCACTTTGTAAACTTCTACTCATTTAGCAGCTGGCTCTCTGCCTCGTAACGTTAATACTCCACTGCTCATTTAACTGTTACGGCAAAACCTCAACTTTCCGCAAGCCGGTTTATATGTAAGTTTATATGTTGCCATGGCAATGGTACACATAAAAATGGCTGCCGATCTGACCATTCTGCTATGTTGATTTGAATCGGAATGGGCTTTTTATTTATTTAAAAACTTTAATTTTAATTAAATTTAATTCTAATTCTGTTACAAACTGTTATCTTCACTTTGAGGTTGCCAGTCAACTGGTGGAGACTCCAGGAAGTGACTGGCCAAGATATAGTCCAGCACACAACCTACTGCACATTTAGGAGATTCTGTTACCTTTGGAAAGAGCCATGTTAGCCGTTTCCCCAGGTTTCCAGTCACTGGCTAATCTGTGTTTTGAAAAATCAACACATAATATGCACAAGCTACGGCAGATTTGCAGCATTTATTTGTTTGTGTTCATAATCACTTTTACATTAAAGCAGGTATTTGTCAGGTTTGAGTTGAAATAAAATATTCATATTATTTTGTGGCAAAAAGGCATTTTGTTTTCCCCCATGTCCTTAACAATGTTTATAACCAACCTTCATCAGTTCTTCAAAATCCCCAATTCATCTCTTCTTCCCCCTTTACGTCTTTCTTGCTGCATACATGTGCTGCTCTTTGTCATTTTGTTATCGTCCAACACGGTCTCATGGCAGTTTGTGTAATTGTCACGTTATTTTTAATCTATTGATTTGTGTACAAAAACACGTTTATCTCGTTTTTTCCGTGGTGGCCAGCACGAAAACATTAATGGGGAAAGCAAACGTCACACCCCGGGTCTCTGGGGGACACGTGACAACATCAACGGGACGGTGGAGGTTGGGTTTAGGAAAAAAACAACGGGGTAAGGATGCCTCACATGCCAGGAGACGGCCGCGGGGGACGCACGACAATAACGGGATGGTGGAGGTTGGGTTTAGGAAAAAAACAACGCGGAAAGGACGCGTCACATGCCGGGAGACGGCCGCGGGGGACGCACGACAATAACGGGACGGTTGTGATTAGGAAAACAACAGGGAAACAAAACGCCACACGCGGGACGCGATCCCTGGTCTCCCGGGTTAAAGTCCTGTATTGTTTGAACAACGGGGAAAGGACGCCTCACACGCCGGGAGATGGCCGCCGGGGACGCCGCGACAATAACGGGACGGTTGTGATTAGGAAAACAACAGGGAAACAAAACGCCACACGCGGGACGCGATCCCCGGTCTCCCGGGTGAAAGTCCTGTATTGTTTGACCCATCCACCACCCCGACCAACCCCCCTACGCGGATTTTCGGCTTTTCATACTACTCCCTACTGTAGTCGTGCTGTGATCACGAAATATGCTTCCCATTGAAATACATTACTTTACATTTTCGTGCTGGCCACCATGAAAAAAACAAGAAAAGCGTCCCCGTGAACACGAATCAATAGATTAAATAACGTGACCATTTCACGAACTGCCGTGAGACCGGGTTATATCGTCACCATAGTGAATACACATCTCATCCAGTTTGTCTACTTCTCTCGTAGTCCAGTGGTAAATTCAAAAGTTTGCAGCTGTCATTTTTCAGGACAGTGTTCTAACTTAACTGTTGTTTTTGCTGACTAAGCCTTAATCAAGGTGATTAAACATGTAAACAGATTAGAAATATTAATCCTTTGTTGTTTGAGGTGATGGACAGCCCCAAGGTGGCAGATTTTGTTTGTTAATTTTCTTGTTGTTAATTTTCTTTCTTTTATCTATTCTCTCTAGTGCTAAATGTGTGTGTTTGTACAAAAGTTGGTTTATGTGTGTGGCGAAGGCCTATCTCTCCTGAGATGGCTGGAGATGGAAGTAGTTGTTTGTTATTATCCTCTACCCATTTTTCCCTCTCCTCTCCCTTCCTCTTGAAGCAGAGGACCGAGGACTGTACCACCCGCTAATCAGCAGTGCTGAGATTAACGCTACAGAAAACCAAACAAACAAAGAAAGGAAGAGATTTTTCTTCTCCGCCCGGACTTGGCAAGCACTCCTCCCTTCCCTGGATCCCTCGTTTCTTGTCCGAATGGAGACAAGAGGGAGTGTAGAACAAAGAAGTAAGCATCCCTTTGTTGGGATTAGGTGAAAAGAGAAAGGCTCTTGTTTTAGAGGCACTGGGCGCATGTTTCCCCATCTAATTTAATAACGCGCCTTTGTGCCTCTAAGATTCATATATAAATGTTTTGGTCGTGCCTGACTGTGTGTGTATTTGAAGTGCAAACTTCACACTTATGCACAAATATGTTAGTCTTACACCATGTTGAAAGACAAAGTAATTCTAAATAATCCACTCTGACCTGTGAAATGGCGGGAAAGCTTTGAAGACAAAACATTTTGTGCGTGTATCTCTGTGTCGCTATATGCATGTGTGTTTTTTTGTGATAACAGAGGCTGTAAAATAATAACCACAATCTGCAGCAGTGTGGCACATCTTTATGTGGTTTGATTGGATTTGAAGTGCCATTGTTAATTTTTGTTCATTTACAGTTCAGGGACAAAAATAAGCATGACATGAACCCTCTCTCTCTTGTGTGAGATTTATTGACTCTCCCACCCTAAACATCCCAGTAATACTGACAGGGTCAAATTCTATGTATATCTGAGCATGTCATTTTTACAGCATGGCTGCTAATGTGTATCTATTTATATATAATGTGAACAAGTGTATATGTAACTTCCCGATAATGGATCTTCTGAGAAAATCACGATGGCCTATGTCTGCCACAGCCATAGCTGGTGTCACATTCAATTCCTTCCTCTGCACAAACTCTTCATCTAAGAGCCTTCTTGTCGTCCATGAAGTTGCCTCTGACCTGATACAACATGATAGCTGTGATTAAAATAACTCCACTCCATCCCCTCCATCTCAGGGTCAGTGGTCCTTTGGGGAATGGGAGGGGCACATCTCAAGTACCCTATTCTGATCAAATTTAGTTTGAGGGAGAGGATTTTGCAAAATATTTGATGTGAATAATCACTTTAGCCGCTAATCCAAATGGTCTGGTGACAGGTGACAGGATGGGGCTATCGACCTTGTGTCAAGATGAAAATCACTTATAAATAAACATTTTGTCTGTGTCTTTGTGCAATACTTTAGAATGAATTTGGCACTTTTAGAGACATCTTTTACAAGACAGGAAATCAATAATCACAATCTTAACTAACCCCCTAAATGTAATGCTCATTGCTATTGGCTGCTTTTAACTGACCGATTTCCCTTACTCTGAGTGTTATTGGCTAATGCTCACCTCAGCCTCTCTCTATCCCCCTCACTAGAACCAAGAGGTTCATGACTGGGTCTATTTATTTAATTTTTGATTTATTATTATTTTATTTATTTTTGGTTCTGCTCTGTGTATACAGTATGTATGTTTGGACCCAGAGCAATGCTCAAACTAATCTGTTTTTGTTATGCTGACTGACACATTCAAATGAATTTTGAAACATCAGACACTCTACACTCAGCATGGCAAAGTGTAGAATAAGCATTAGAGGAGGAGAAATGGGGGAAATAAAGAGTGAGCTGATGAAAAGGAAGAAAAAGGAGATGAGAGGGTTGGTAATAAAAGATTGAGTGCCCTAAAGTCAAACTGCCCATACTCAAACAACCTGTGACACATCAAGATCAATAATCACCCCACCTTTTTACTCTTTGTTCAACTATTTGTGTTCTGTCACCTACTCACACACACACACACACACACACACACACACACACACACACACACACACACACACACACACACACACACACACAGATCCAAGCACAGACAAACACACTGTGACACAGTTGAACCCTTTGCAAGAGTAAATTAGTTATTTCCTTTGGGGTAAAACTCCAGAGTGAAAAGTGTTTACAAGTAAGTGTGTGCTGTTTGCGAATGTGTATCCTGTGTGCACTTGTTTGTGTGTGTCCCAGCGTGCTTCTGCATATGTGCGTATTGCTGTGGCTCTCAGGCCAGACCAACGCAGGTCTTGACCCTGTCATTGTGTGGGAGTAGGGAATAGCGGGAGGCAATGGAGCTGGAAACACAGAAAATCAGAACAAGACCTGCTAGAAGCCCCCGTGGGTTTTTTACAGCCAGCTATAGAGAACAGCCCTGCGGCACGACAAAATATGACACAAACACACACCACTCTCAACACGAGACAATCAGAGGGGTAGACAGGGGAAGAGAGGAGAAGGGAAGGGAAGAGAAGAGAAAAGAAGAGTTTATTGTTTTCGTAAATTATCAACGTGTCTAGATGACACTCAGAGCAAAGGGATGTCAGAAATAGGAAGAGCAAAATGGGAGATGTAAGGAGTGGCGAACAAAACATGTTAATCATCTCCTGGCAGGCCTTTAGAGTGAGTGGCCTCATTCTGTCCTGTGCATGTATGAGTGTAAATGCATGTACGTGCTATATATGTGTGACTGTGTGTGTGTGTGTGTGTGTGCGCGTGTGTGTGTGCAGGCAGAGATGGTCATGTCACACAGAACAGCTAATGAATTAAACAAAGACTTTGAAGGATTGTTTAAGTGATGCCCTAAGTGCTTACAGTATGCATTTTACTGGTTTGTGTTTTGTCTCAGAGTGAGTGGGAGTGTGTGTGTGTGTGTGTGTGTGTGTGTGTGTGTGTGTGTGTGTGTGTGCACAGCTCTTCCCTGCACAAGAAAATACTATCTCATCTTTATCTTTGCTGAACAGATTGACATACAGTGTGGACACAGACATGATCTGCGTGGCTTGAGTTGAATCTATTAATCAACATCTGGCTGCCCACTGTTAAAACTACTTCAAATTCAAAACACACTAAAAAGGCAGTAAGAAGGAGAGTGCAGAGTGCAGATAGGCATACAATAAATAGAGGAATCATATTAAACTAGTAGATGTAGGTGTAGATGGTATATGTGTTGTATAGAATGGTTATCACTAAGCGGCAGTAGCTCAGTCCGTGGGGACTTGGCTTGGGAATATAGAGTGTGGAATATAGAGTTCTGGGGAGGTGCAAGCTTGCTTCCTGGGCACAGCTGAGGTGCCTTTGAACAAGGCACAGAAACCCCCCAACTGCTCGGGGCGCTTGAAGCTCATTTGCTCTGACATCTCTCCATACATAATACATGTTTATGTTATGGTTATGTGTATTTGGGCCTGTGTGTGTGTGTGTGTGTGTGTGTGTGTGTGTGTGTGTGTGTGTGTGAATATACAGTATATCAACAGAGTGAAACATTTTTTTATTTTCCCTTTGAGGGATTAATAAAGTATACATTATTATTATTATTATTATTATTATTATTATTATTATTATAATCAAGCCATATGATTAGCCAACATGGACAAAACATACCTCAATCCCTATAAAACTATTTACTTTTAAATTGTTTTGTAATTAAGATTGAGAAATGTGACAAAAAACTAAAATACAGTTTTTCTCAATTGTTTACACACAATTACTGGTACTTGAGACACAATGAGCACAACATGTAACTCATGCACCAACCCCCTTAACCAATTCTGCTAAATTACAAGCACAATTCCTGCTTTACACTCAAATTGCAGTTCTAAAACACACTTTTTTCAAAACACTACACACAATTTCTCTGCATTTGGCACAATTTTCACAAGAAACACACTGACATTCAAATATGAACACTGACTCATGACATGGGCAAACACCCATCACACATTTTTACAATTAGCAATCAGAGCTTTAGCATGAAAGGGCAACAGGTGAGCTCTTCTGTTTTGGAGCAATGGATGCCAACATTGGAAACAGAGGCAGAGCCAGAGGAGTGAGAATAAGAGGAGGAGGACGGGGAGGACGAGGACGAGGACAAGGAAGGGGAAGGCCAAGGACCGTAATCTCTGATGAGATCCGAGCCACTTTGGTTGATCATGTGGTCAACCATGGTCTAACAATGAGGGAAGCTGGGCAAAGAGTACAGCCAAATTTGAGCAGGTACACTGTAGCATCCATCATCCGGACTTTCCGAAATGAGAATAGGTAAGAAATACTCTCACTAGAAAATTGCAGTACTACATATCAATACAGTACTCAGTGAGTACAGTAGTACAGTATTGCCTGTGGACTGTTCTGTAGGACTGTAAAAATAAAGTATGTTTCAAGTATTTGGGAAATGTATTCCTACTTTGTATTTACAGTATTTTAGTATTTGTTTGGCAGAACTGAAAGATTACCAACACAAGGTGGTCGGGAACGTCTTCTGTCTCCTGAACAGGAAACTGAAATAATCAACATGGTCCTAGAAAATAACGCCATAACATTACGGCAAATACAAAGAAAAATACTACAAAACAATGAGATGTTTCAAAACATTGATAGGGTAAGCTTATCAACACTGGACCGTGTCTTGCGCAGAAATAATCTGAGGATGAAGCAGGTCTACAGGGTGCCATTTGAACGCAATTCAGAAAGAGTCAAAGAATTGCGACATAACTATGTGCAAGTGAGTCCTATACAATCCCACAATTGATGCATACTCTCAACACTGTATAAATTATACATATTTCAGTATTGTAATCATAATGATGTGCTTCACAATAGTGACCACTCCATGTCTATTTCTGATATTGTCATGTGTGTTTCAGAGAGTCCTTGAGCTAGAGGTGGCTGCAGTGGAGCACCAGTTCATCTTCACTGATGAGGTTGGATTCAACCTCATCAAAAAGACGAAAGAGGGGAAGGAATATCATCGGCCAGCGTGCCATTGTTGAAGTCCCTGGCCAGCGCGGAGGGAACATCACAATGTGTGCATCGATTACCCACCAAGGCGTCATCCTTCACCATGCTACCCTTGGCCCCTACAACACTGCCCATCTGATCACATTCCTGGACACCCTACACAACACACTCATTCCACCAGATCAGGTAGATGGCCCAGAGCAGCTCAGGTATGTTGTCATTTGGGACAACGTAAGTTTCCACAGGGCTGCTCTGGTTCACAACTGGTTCACTGCTCACCCGCGCTTTTTAGTTGTTTATCTCCCTCCATATTCTCCATTCCTCAATCCTATTGAGGAATTTTTTTCTGCCTGGAGATGGAAAGTGTATGACAGAAATCCACAAACGCGTGTACCTCTTCTCAAAGCTTTGGAAGACGCATGTGGAGATATAGCAGCTGATGCTTTTCATGGCTGGAATCGCCATGCTAGGCGATATTTCCCCCGCTGCTTGGCCAGGGAAAACATTGCTTGTGATGTGGACGAGGTGCTGTGGCCAGACCGAAACAGAAGAGAGGATGCAACATAGGTTTTTTTTTTATTTTTTTTATTACGGTATTATTTTATGTAACTGTATACAGTAAATTCTTCTGTTGTTTTGTATGTAGACCACTGTATGTGCAACTTTGTGTTGGTTTGGAATGGGATGTACACGGGTTACATTGTTTTTGTGGGAAAAATAAAATATATTTGTTACCGTGTATTTGTGTTTTCTGAGTATAAGAACAATATTCTCAAATATTTTACAACACACTTATGTACTGTCTGTAGTAAGTGTAACACTGAACCAAAAAAAAAAGGTCTAAGTCATGATGAATGGAGAAGTGTTTTCAGTGTTTTACATTGAGCACATCAGTGTTCAACTGGTTCTTATAAATGTCTGTTCATATGATGGTTTGTGTGTGTCATTTGAAAACAAAATACCATTTTGAGAAGAAATAACATTGTTTAGAATGTAAAGTTTCATTTTGCAGGAGAATTGAGGGGTTTTGCCCATTGTGTGTGTGTTTATTGATTTGTGTGTAGAGTTCTGAGAATATGAGGCATATTACTTGTATGCAATATTACTTGTATGCCTTTAATTGTAAATAGACGTTGCAATCTCACTAACTTCTTGTTCAATAAAGGTCGGACTAAAGATCTGATTTGCTCCAATAATTACACATATGCTACAATTTACTCAAACTTTTAGCAGCTTCACAATAAATCAAACCTTTACATTTAGGAGTCTAATAAGTTCTCATATCATTGGGTCTGTAAAATTGAAAGTGGAAAGAGCCTCGTCTGTTCCATGTTTTGTCTCCTGTTGGTGGATTTGGCCTTTGGTTGGCCTTTAGATTATGGATTGGACCTTTACATGTTTTGGGTCTTGTTTGGTTACTCTCTTATCATAGACAGTATGTATAGATGAGCTGTAATTATGGTTAAGTGGTCTGCTATAGTACAAATTATGTGAGAACAACATAACAGCAGGCTTAAAGAGGAGATGCATAGTGTTTGTATATGAATAAACATAAACAGCTGTACATATGAGCAAGTAAGCAAACATGTATTGTATGGATTAACTGTATGAATCCCCAAATGCACAGCCCAACACACAGAAGCAGTTCTCTTCTCTAGCCTGACCCTATGAGCTTGTTGAGCTGTGTGATGTGAATGTATTATGACACTCTCTGCAGGCATGCAAAATTAAACAGGGGCTCCCACAGGAGGAACCATACATACTTAAGCTGTGATTTCCACTGCTTCATGTACGCCAGGACATTGAGAGCTGCTGCTCTAGCACACACTTTTGCACACACATACACACATACAACATTTACACAATGTTGTACCATTGAAAATGTAGGGTTTGCATTATGTATCCTTGCTTTTTCCATGCAGCGTGTCATAGAGGCCATAGATATTACTTAGACACGAACTTCGTCTTTACACTTTTCTTCATCTCTTTCTCTCTTTGTTTCTGCTTGTCCTTTAAAAAGATTTACTACACTCAACTCAGAAAAAAACATGAGCCACTCGGTCGGCTACTAGAGGAGAGTGCAGTATTCTCAAACACAAGACTTCATTTGGAAAATCACGCTTATCTTTTTTGCGTGCTTGTGCGTGCGTGCTTGTGTGTGTGTGTGTGTGTGTGTGTGTGTAATGGGAGGGGTGGGGTGGGCGGAAGGGGTGAGGGGGTTAGGATTTTGATTGAACAGCTTTGTTCCTATCAAATTTTATTACACTAAATTCATACTTTGCACATATTTATGAATGGATAGGGGTGCGGGGACTGGTTTTAGCCTTTAATTGTAAATAGACGTTGCAATCTCACTAACTTCTTGTTCAATAAAGGTCGGACTAAAGATCTGATTTGCTCCAATAATTACACATATGCTACAATTTACTCAAACTTTTAGCAGCTTCACAATAAATCAAACCTTTACATTTAGGAGTCTAATAAGTTCTCATATCATTGGGTCTGTAAAATTGAAAGTGGAAAGAGCCTCGTCTGTTCCATGTTTTGTCTCCTGTTGGTGGATTTGGCCTTTGGTTGGCCTTTAGATTATGGATTGGACCTTTACATGTTTTGGGTCTCGTTTGGTTACTCTCTTATCATAGACAGTATGTATAGATGAGCTGTTAATTATGCACACACATACACACATACAACATTTACACAATGTTGTACCATTGAAAATGTAGGGTTTGCATTATGTATCCTTGCTTTTTCCATGCAGCATGTCATAGAGGCCATAGATATTACTTAGACACGAACTTCGTCTTTACACTTTTCTTCATCTCTTTCTCTCTTTGTTTCTGCTTGTCCTTTAAAAAGATTTACTACACTCAACTCAGAAAAAAACGTGAGCCACTCGGTCGGCTACTAGAGGAGAGTGCAGTATTCTCAAACACAAGACTTCATTTGGAAAATCACGCTTATCTTTTTTGGCCATAAGTCAGTGGAATACCCTCCCAACACGGCTAATTACATGTATAAATCTTCAAACCTTTTCATGCTTGACAAAATGCGGGACATTGTCAGAAAAAACTTGTACACATTTTTTAATTGTGTCGGTGTGTGTGTGTGTGTGTGTGTGTGTGTGTGTGTGTGTGTGTGTGTGTGTGTAATGGGAGGGGTGGTGGTGGGCGGAAGGGGTGAGGGGGTTAGGATTTTGATTGAACAGCTTTGTTCCTATCAAATTTTATTACACTAAATTCATACTTTGCACATATTTATGAATGGATAGGGGTGCGGGGACTGGTTTTAGAATCTGGGAATGATAATGATGATAATTGTATTGCTGCAACTTTGCACATGTTTGTGAATTTTTGTAATTAGGTGTGAATGGAATGCTAACATCTGTTAAATTGCATGATCTGATGTGTTGTATTCCACTTGCATTTAATACATTAATTGTTTCACTTACCTGCCAAGGGACTACAGGCGGAAAATAGCAATTGTGCTACAACCTGGTGGAATGCATCTCTCCTTGTTTTTAAGGTTAATGTTTAATTGGGCACTGTCCCTGTATACATAAAATACATCACATTACATTGCATTGCATGGATATGTCCTTAAGTTTTTTTCCATTCAACATTCATTAATGTCTCTGTTTTTGCTATGCATGCTATTGAAACACATCCATATATGGATGAGAGCAAAAATACTGTACCATGGTTATCATAAGGTAGTCATTTGATTGGCTGCGAGTTTGGGTTAGGGTCCACTTTACAACTGAACTCTTCTCGCTAGTTCTCTTCTCCTGATAATAATGAATCAGTCATTCTAGTGTGTAGGCACTTACTGTATTCTTCTCCACTTAACGTAGCTAAGTGCAGGCACGTGTGCTTTTGTCCTTAGCTATGCATAGCTTATTTTCCTCACATACAGTACATGGATTAGAGTCAAATTCAATGCTCAGATCCTCAAGGTCTCATTTTCATGGATAAATGTATCTATTCTCATGCATAGAGAATGGCTCATAATGTTCAGTGTCTGAATAAAAGAATACCTGAGTGTAACTCACCCACAAGGGAAAATTTGATGATGATGTGTGCTTGTAGCTCTGTGCATGTATGTTTGTTTTTCTTGCAGTTGGTGTGTGTGTGTGTGTGTGTGTGTGTGTGTGTGTGTGTGTGTGTGTGTGTGTGTGTGTGTGTGTGTGTGTGTGTGTGTGTGTGTGTGTGTGTGTGTGTGTGTGTGAGACAGAGAGAGAGGGAGGGAGGGGGGGAGAGAGAATATGAAATAGATGTAGAGACAGACAAGGAGTGAGTACAAGTGAGAAATGCATTTTCATGTGTGAAATAGTCTTGCTGCACCCACATGGGAGTCATTGACAGGATGAACTTTTTCTCACCTGTGATGTGATTACAGTCCTCTTGAATGCACACAAAAGCCAGGTCACCTGCAGTAAAAGCACCAAAATGTCAAACAAGAAGTGCACAGTCAAGATTTAGCAAATGCTCTAAGGGGGTAAAAGAGAGAAATAACAAGATATAAATGATTCAAAGGCTATTAGGGGAGTGTGTTAGCGAACAACATAATGAGGAGTAGGTCTTAAAATGATGAGCAAAATTATTTCAAAGGATTTCTTGTAAGGTGTTTGGTTCAACTAACCATTGATTTGAGAAATCTCATACTGCATACAGATGGTTTCAGATAAATCAAGTTGTATTTAAGTTTATAATGAATATCTGGAATGATTTCACTACTATCCACTGGTTGTGTCATTGAGTAGTGTGGAAACATTACTTCCTCAATTGTGACAGTGAACTGCAAAAACTGTTTTGTGATTCATAAAAAAATATTTCTGTAAAATGTACACATGCATCTGCATTATCATATTTAAAGTCCACTTTTATTTATGAATAAAATGCTCCAAGTGGCACAAGTTATATATATGTAAGTTATATTTTCCTCTCATTTAATTTGTCTGAACCAGGTTAGTTCATAAGTGGGGGCATTGAGTTTTTCTACACAGAGTTATAAGAGAACAGCTCATTTGTATTAGCAGCATGACTGCTGTGCCATCTGGGGTCAGAACATGGTGGAGACATAATATGTATAGAGTCTCCTCGCTTTTATACGTTTCTTTTCAACAGAAGAAAGAACATCAATCGGCATAATGAAAGTTCCATTTTTAACCCCTGTTGATGACTCTTTACTTCTACATATTAAACATTTAAAATCTCACATAAACCATTCTTACTACTTCTGATTACAGCCACAGGAGCAGATCCTGTTCACAATATCATAACAATGTCAATACATTTACTCCTCATGCACATGCATACTGCACTCTCACACAGAGAGTATCTTTTGAAGACGGCAACTCAAAGACATTTCCCAGTAGGGGGAAACACTCATGCAGCACATATTATCTTTACTTTACATTATCTTAGTAATATAGTACAATAGAGTTATGTGTATTGCCAAAATAATACACTGAGGAAAATCTCTAGAGGCCACCTGTAAACATGAGGAGCTTCAAAGTTAAAGTGTCAACACTTTAACTAGTTTTCAGTGGAGATGTTGGTAAGCTATGCTCCTGAGGATAACATTCTTCTCAAAACAGAGGGTGTTCCAGAGACTTAGTTTTCAGGCCTTAGTGTGACTGAAGTTTATGCGAGAGTAACTCTTTCTGCTGGTTTGTCATATGTTAGCAGCTGCCTGCAGCAGGTGGTCCGACCTTCGTCTCAACAGATCACAGGTGCTGGAACTCTGCTCTGCTCTCATTATCAACCCAAATTCAATTATGTAATAGGAGGTCTCAGCTCCTATGAAGTTGAATGGAATTGATCTTGATAAGGAGCAGAGACCCGTGAAATCTGCAGGGTCCGTGACCCACAGACCAAATAATAAGAAATACTGAGAAGATAGATGAGGCCGCCATGATCATCAAATGCCTGCTGTGTGTGTGTGTGTGTGTGTGTGTGTGTGTGTGTGTATAAAAATTGCTCTACAGTCCAAGCCTTGGAATCATATTTAATAATCAAGAAATGCTTTTGTGCATTACATGTGTACAGTATGTGTGGGAGTTTTGTGATTCTGTGTGGGAGTTTTGTGATTCTGTGTGTGTGTGTGTGTGTGTGTGTGTGTGTGTGTGTGTGTGTGTGTGTGTGTGTGTGTGTGTGTGTGTGTGTGTGTAGAACACATTTTAACAGAGCAGGAGTTAGCAAACAGACAGGTATACGCCCACAGGGTTGATGTCATTCAGACACACACACACACACACACACACACACACACACACACACACACACACACCTGTGTGTGTGTTCTGCTGCTAACTGAGTCTCACAGGCCAGCCAAAGCTGCTCACTTGTCCAAAGCACTGTACTTTCATGTCAATTTGCCATTTCACAAGGGGCGGACAACTCACTGCGCCATTCACTATCTATCCTTGGCCCTGGGTGAAAATGTTCTGTGGCATAAACTTCTGCATAAACATAGACAACACTGCTGATGTTTTTATTTAATGACTATTTTCAAAATAAAAATCGTATACTTAAGATTAAGTGTCTTCCACGTATTTAAGGACAAGGACCGCTTAGTTGAAAGAAAGACAGAGCAGGGAACCCCTACACATATATTGTATACAACTGAGTTATGTGTGTTATTGAATAATATATTACCACTGAAGTTCTCTGCTTTTTAATTACGAATCAGTGTTTTTGGTAACACTTTCTATGAAGCCAGTCTCTATAATGCATTATAAACACAGTTTTAATGTGTTATAATATGCTTATGACGCTCTATAAGTACAGTTATAAGCACTGGTGAATAACATTAATGTTTTATAACAATAATCGTAAGACATGTTTTACTGTCTGTTTTATATGTTTTCATGTTTTGTGTGTTGTATGTTATGTGGTGGTCTACAAAGTTTTAAGGATGTCCTGCCTCTTAGACTGTAAACCTAGTTTACCTACGGGTACCAATGAAATAACCTGAACCTGAACCTGAACATTATCAACCATTTTATAATGACTTATAGGGTCATAAGACTTTAATTGCTCGTCACTCACTGACTACCATTTCATCTCCAGGATCATAGTGTATTATAATTCTCATAATTTTAATACATTATAATAATTTTATAATGCATAATAATCACTGCTGTAAGGCATTATAATGTGATTATAAGTTACTCTAAGTGGTAAAAGGGTGCGTTAAGTAAAGTAATGAAATTCCTGAGGTATAGGTAGATATAATACCATACTAAATATAATTATGTTTTACAAAGTGTTCTGTGTTCTTCTTGCATAGATTTAAATACATGTTTTTCACTTTACTTAAAGTGCCCATTGACCATTTAGAGTGTAAGTGGTCAATGGGTCCCTATTGACCACTTAGAGTAACTTATAATCACATTATAATGCCTTACAGCAGTGATTATTATGCATTATAAAATCATTATAATTTAGTATATAAGTATGAGAATTATAATACACTATGATCCTGGTAAGAAAATGGTAGTCAGGGAGTGACGAGCAATTATAGTAGAGTAGAGTATTATGGTACTTGACCTTATAAGTAATTATAAGATGGTTTATAATGTGTTATAATTATTGTTATAAAGCATTATGATTATTTACGAGTGCTTTTAACTATACCTATACATTGCTATAAGCAGATTGTAAACTCATTATAAATGTGTTTATAATGCATTACAGACACAAAGTGACCACCAATTGAGTATTATGACACTAAGTCATTATAAAAATGCTTTATAATGTGTTATGATTACAGTTTATTATAGTAGATTACATTATGGTTATTCATGAGTGCTTATAATTATACTTATATAGTGTTATAAGCAGATTATAACACATAATAACTGTGTTTCTAATGCATTATAGAGACAGGCTTCATAGAAATTGTTAAAGTGTTTTTTTCTTCTTATTGTGCTTGTCTGACATGAGAAGTTCCTCAAGGCTTTACTCTCTGGACTTGTTATACTATATACTTCCTATACTTCTTTATTGTACCTATAGCATACATTTACTGTTTTAAGCACATGGTCATTTAGTTTGCCTCATCATTTTATATCATCTACTGATTATATTCAACTTCATGTAATTGTTTTGATAAAAACAGGATGGACTACAACAAAACATGATTTGGGCCTTAATTAGACAATTAAACATATTTATCAGTATATAGATAGCCATAGATTATTATCTTAAAGCCAGCATCTAGAAATGTATTGTTGTACTTTGGATTCCCAACCTCACCACATTGACCACATGAGACCATGTCAAAAACCGACAAACCTGAATTGCTACTTAGTGAGTGGTTCACCAGCTCTGCACTCACAGTCATGGAGTTAGCCATATGGTCGAGTGTGACATCACAGCACCTAGGAATCCATAGCAAGCCAACTCATTGCTATATACAAAGCCATCACACCAATCTCAACAGCAGAAGTTAGAGAGGGAAAAAATTATCAAGTTTCACATTCCTGAACATAAAAGAACATCTGAAATTCATTGGACTGATACAAGTCACCCACTCACTTCACAGTAGTCAGCATTGGCTATCCTCAAAGACAGTAACTTCCCATAAATGTGGCTATGGCTATATGGGTCATGCTAACTTTGAACTTATCACTTCTATTGCAGAGATTATGGGGAAACAAGGACATTTTCAAAACATTATAAATTGTGGAAAGCTGCGAGAAACTTCTAGAGCTTTCCAAATAAACATTTGACATAAATCATTTCAAAAGCTTGTCTCTGAGTCTGTTACAGCTAATTGTATAGGGATCTACATCTGGGGCAACTTGCACATCAATGGGCTCCTATTGTTCACAGTAAAGTACCCACAAGAGCCACAGAAGACTCCCACTGTGGGACAGATTGGTAGACTGTCACTATCATATGCCTCACTAACTACAGAAATTAGTAAGGGAGGGTGATTCAACAATAGCCTTTCACCAAAACCAACATGACTACAGGAAAAAGCTGAATGAACACCTTAAAGGACAATTCCGGCGCAAAACGAACCTAGGGGTTAATAACGGATGTGTACCCACTCTGTCGTTCTCTGGGACATGTTTTCATGCTAATTGATTGTGTTTGTAGCTGGAACGAAGCTAGCGCGGACCACTGGTTAGCTTACAACGCTAGTATTCGGGGCACAGGGAAAGTAAAAAACAAATCGCTATTTATACCACTAAAAAGGCTCATAATATCACCAAACTTCAACGGTAGCATAGTGAGGGTCCCCACATGTTAACCGAAGCATTGTGAACTTTGTAAGTGTACCGACAGTTTATAGAACGAAGAGCTGCGGGAGCTCCGTGAAAGGGCTACGAGAGAGAGAGAGAGCAATGCCGCAACAGAGCCTTGTACTCGACAGAGTGGGTACGCATCCGTTATTAACCCCTAGGTTCGTTTTGCGCCGGAATTGTCCTTTAAGAATGGAACGAGACAGTGGATCAAGGACAGGATACATTGTCTTGTTCTGTAGCTGTATAGTAACTGACATATCCTAATTCCTGTAACTATATGGTAAAATTGGGACCCTAGAAATCAATAGGCAACCTTGATCAACCACCCCAGAATGTATTTGAAAGTTCTGCTATTTAGCCTGTGGTTTTGTTTCATGTGATTGCCTATTTTGTGTGGCAACCACTGAGAGTAAATAACCACTGAAGGAAGCTGTCATTTGTTCAGATTTTATTTGGATTGTCTATGTTCCCTTGGCAACTGGTGAAGGGGATTAGTAAGTACTCCATGTCTGGTCTTAGGGGTCAAGGATAGCTGTCTGTCATTCTCTCTTCTGTCTGCTTACACACAAGCATGCACGCACACACGCACGCACGCATGTACACAAACACACACGCACACACACACACACTCACACACACACACACACACACACACACACACACACACACACACACACACACACACACACACACACACACAAACACACATAGCATTTTGTATGAGTCACTTGCCCCTATGCTCTTGGTTGAAAATGCAAAGCAGCAGGAGATTAAAAGCCACAGTCCGAGCTGTCAGTCTCAGACAACTGTCGTCACTTCAGACCAACTGCACAAAACACATTTTGTGCAGTTGGTCTGAAGTCAATAAGGTTCCTGGGGAGATAAGGCAATAGGCAGACATAGTGAGAGAAGATGAAAAGAAAGAGAGAGAAAGAGGCAGGGAATAGCAGACTAGGACAGCAATAATGAAAGTAGAGAGGTCAATGCGCAACAACTTCAACAAACTAGAAACCACTTATGGTCTATCTCTGTCCATCTTTCTCCATCTCCCCTCATACCACCTTCCTATCTCTGGGGCGATAAATGGGACTGGAAAAGCTGAGTTGGGTGACAAGAACTGGTTTTGAATTGGAGCCTGCGCTAAATTTTGAAGGACCAGGGATTTTGGAGATCAAAAATCTCCACAGTGCAGAGGACGGTTTGGCTAGTCCACACAGCATTCAGGGATGTGAGAAAAACGTGCTCTGGTTTATTGGCATTTCTCTAAACCAATCACAATTGTCACCGGCGGCGCTAAGTTCCGCACGGAGCCGCTGCAAAATAGCCTCGAGAAGGAACTTGTTTTGGTGGAACGTGTACGTTCAAAAGTTGGTTTAGTCGTGCGTGTGAAAACTCAGATTGGACAGATAGTCTAGCTAGCTGTCTCAATTTACCATGCAGAGATCTGAGGAGCAGTTAATCATAGTCCTCATTAATCCACCGGAGTTTAAATTCCAACACAAAGGCGAAAGGAAATGGATATCGGCAAAAATACATTCATCCGGCGGAATTTCCTGCGGCACCGGAGCAATCCCGGAAGTGGAACGTCGAGGATATAGACTAAGTAGCAGATTACAGTACAAAAATGGAAATTATGACATTGTAGCAGAAAAGGTGGGTGGCTCTCATGTTAAAAAAAAAAAGTAAGTCCTACACAAAATGACACATATTTGCCTTTTCTGCTCTGGTGCCTCTAACAACATTGTTTCCACCATTAGGGTGGTGACGGATTTGGCACAAACACTTATTAATAAAGGTTAGGGAGTAATCATGGTCAGCGTTAAAATAAACCAACGTTGATGGTGATGTAGTGTCAAAGGTAAGTACAGCAGTATACTGTTTCACCCTTTAGGCTTTGTGTGTGTAACATAATGTTACATGTGCATGTATGGCCTGGTGTGTTATAGGTATTGAGTTTTTAATATTCAAATTTGTCTCCCAAGTAGAAAACCAGATTATCATGGTGAGTCATTATTGCAAGACAGTGTGGTGATAAATGAAAGCCCATTATAGTGGAATGCATTTCTCAGTGGAGTCTCTAATGGGTAGGTTATATTTGCAAATCCGGCTTACCTTACCTTGTAACATGGTAATCACAGGCTTGTTGATTGCAGTATGGACCAACCTTGAAATGCAGTGAAATGGCTGCTCTGTGTGCACCATGCCAACAATTAGCTTCATAGCTTATTAGGTATGTGGGTGGTTTTGTGAAAATGCAAACACATTTCTTTTGAGTAATTGACGGATTCAATTGTTCATGTGAAACACCATGTCAGTGTAAGGTGTCCATTAATATACCAGATGCAGACAAATCACCACCTACTCCAGGCTAGTCAGCCCACTAGGCAGGCCATACTGTTTTTGAGCCATAGAGATAACGGTTGCTCTAGTTCTTCCATAGCTGCCCCAAAAGCAGAACATACATGGTGATGAATAAGGTGACATACATCTGACATCACCTATAACAACATACAGTACATGCATGTACTGAAAGTGAGGTCATTGGAGGTGCCCGTGTCAACAAACAAGAGGAAATACCTGAATTAAAGGGAATTCAAAATCTTCCTCCTGGCTCATTCAAATAAAAGGAGCATGACAGAATTCTTCCAAGACTTGATATGTACAACTCAGTATAAAAATGACACCACATTTACTGTTATGTATATGATTGGTCTCAAACACCAGTAAATAAAGAACTGTCTTGTCTGGATAGGAGAACAAACATATTTTATATACATATTATTTTCTAGCAGGACGTGACAAGTCCAAGCAAACATAAAACAATCTTTGGGTCAGTTGCATAAAAATGCAGTGCCAGGGGTCTTGCCTCTGATTAGCTATGTCCACTGTCAACACCCCTATTGTGCACACTATCTATCACAAGGCATTTATAATATGCACTATACTTTCATGTTGCAAACCTCACTAACCTGGCTCTTCATTCAAATCCAAACACAGTTTTCTTCAGTTTTGACTTTGTGAGGGATTAACATTTACTGCAGTCACAAAATGCAAGAGTGGAAAGCTCCATGCTGGCCCTGTTTGGTCTGCCTTTGTAATTGGCCCATCCAGACCCCATGCTGATATAAGCCCTGTGCTTTACCAAGACAGCCTGTCGTTTTTTATGATGAAACCAGATGAGATTTAGAGAGGGATCTGAGGAGAGGCGGGAAGAGGGATGGATTTCTTCTCCTCAGACACCCCAGCAGAGGAACCACAATGTCCGATTTTCATTTCAGAGTAAAAACTCAGGGGAGTCTGAGTTATGGACATGACAACAAACGCAGTTTTACTACCCATGATGCGCTCGGTTTGTCCACCTTGCTCCATCTCTATGATGATTCTCCACCCCGCCTGTCTGTCTGACGTGTTTAGTTGTTGCTTGTGAATTGTTGCATCTGTCTGCCTAACTATCCATCTTATTGGAAGTCAGTTTGTCTTTCAGCTTGTCCCCGTGTTATTTTGTACCTCAGTCTTTATGTCTGTCAGAAGCTAAATAAGTACAATGTAATTCTCTTGCCTTTGCCATCGACTACCCACCCTAATAATGGATGAAATGTTCAGTTCCCTCCCCAATGTGACTAATTCACATGATCTATCCATCTGCTATTTGAACCACCATCACCTCCCTTTGTATTCCTTCTGTGGTGATAGTATTGAATTGTGCCTCAGAATTGGCTTAACATTTGTGGTGTCATTAAATGCCTTTGTTGGCACATCATTTGGTTGTTCATTATGTGGGATAGTTTTATGAGCTGTCCCTTGGCTTGTGCAATAGTCATGCTTGTTATACATGCAGATAACTATCCAGCAGCAATCATCTCTCAGAAGGTCAATAACAATATGACATTAGGCTGATGGAGTGGACGAATGTACTGTATTATATATATATATATATATATATATATATATATACATCATCAATTGTATGTATGTATATTTAGTCTCAATATCTCCTTGTTTTCCTTTATGAATAAAACCACATACCCATGTTATTCATAACAGAAAACAAGGAGATATGGAGGCTAAAAAGGATGATTATGGGAAATGGCAATGCAATTGGAGCCCTTGAGACACAAACATATGTACCATGTTTGAGTTCATGTGTTATATGCAATTTAAAGAGTGGTGTCTTACACAATAGAATATAATAGACTTTATTGTCATTGCACAAGCAATTGTACAATGAAATTTGGTATGCAGTACCTAAAAATAAAAGTAATAAATACACAAATAAATACTCTACATACACTCTAATATACACTCGTGCACAGTCATTCCAGTCAATAAATATATGATAAGCATTTTAAAAGCATAGAAGCAGTATTGCACAGGTTGTATTATTGAACATGCAGTTCATGACGCCAAGGTGGGGCAATGTTTGATTTTGTTCAGTTTAGTGATGGCTCTTGGATAAAAACTGTCCTTCAGTCTGGAGGTGCGAGCTTTGAGGGCTCTTTAGCACCTCCCAGAGGGTAACTGACAGAATAGGTGAAGACACCCCACCTTTACAATGGGAATAAGGCCATCTAAACTAAAGTTACATTCCTATACTTGCCCATTTGACAAATACCCTGTATGAGGATGAACACGAATGATGCTCCATTGGTGCAAAGAGGCTTAATGTGTAGCAAAAAGCACACCCCGCATGGTTTAATCATCATTGGCCTGTACAATTGACACCAGGATTAATGCTTTTTTGCTATTTTCCGACCCTGCCGTTAATTAATAACAGGCCTGAGATCATAAGCCTATTGAAGCCCCATCTCATTGTTCTCAGCGGGTAGTAGTGGGATGCAGAATGAATATTTGCTGCAATAGCAAACATTAGGCCATAAAATGTCATAGTTTACAGATGTGCAGTTTCAGTTTGACTCAGCCAATCAAAACTGCTGACTATTAGCATCCATTTTGCAATATGACAAAGAACAGTAAAGCGACTGAAGGAAGAAGGTGGTGGGCGGTTGAATGAGGGAGGAAATAGGAATGTGCAGGACAAAGAGGGAATAAATAAGAAAATTGAAAGGGAAAAGAAATAAGGAGAATAGATCATAATAATATGGTCAGCAAAGGGCAAATATGTGATGATCAATATTTCATCTTTATTGATTTTTTTGTTGGACATTGTAGTGGTTTTATATTGAGGTCAAAGGACAAATGAGTGGAACTGGAACATTTCTGTATCACTGCGACTCGTACACATACGCATATAAAAGGACACAAACAGTTGTACACAGATGTTAAAATGCACACACATATTATATATTGACGCATTGGACACATATTGCACATACTGTATGGCTCATGCTGACATAAAGATTTTCCGTGACCATGTACTGGCTTAGGGGTATGATGGTTTAGTTAACAGTATGTCTGTAAAGGTAGAATAAGCTGTAAAAAATAATTAATTTATTATATAGATATATTTAATGTGTTTGTGTGTGTTGTATCTGTGTATTTTTGTCTTGTGATATATGCATTCAAGACAATACTGCAATACTCTATTCTGATATTGTTGCATCATTGTGAGGCTTGAGGCAAAATACCATCAAGAAATCAGTCATAACAGAAAAAAAGAAAAGCTTCAAGCAACTACTATTACTTTGAATGTCTTGCTAAATAATGCCACCAACCAAGTCAACCAATGTTTTCATTTATTCATGTCACATGCTCAATCTACTTATTTCCTTATCCAGGTCATGGGTACAGGAGCTTCTTTTTTCAGTTTTCAAAGATTGCACGAGGTTAAAAAGCTACTAAGCGACTGAATTATTGCCTTCAGCATTTTCGACTTTCTTGTTTGAAATATGTGAGCAGTCATCGGAGTGTTCTAAACTGTGTGTTACACGATTAGAACAGGTCTGAAGCCTCATAATTCTCCACACTAATAAAGACGAGATGTGACACCACGCCTTATGTCAGCTTCAGTTTATCATCTTAATAACATACTCAAGCAATGCACACACATATCATCCCTTAACATACACACACACACACACACACACACACACACACACACAGCCTCAATACAGTTATCAGTTCACTGCGTCACTATTACATTAGTCTCGCATTACCAGACCTTCCTCCACAGCGCTGCGGATGAAGATCTGGCTAGTCCACACAGCACTCCGGGATACGAAAAAAACGTCTGCCTGCAGCAGAGATGAGATGGTGTAGCAGGAGCGGGTCTTATGTGTCTTATAATAATAATAATACATCCATGAATGGGAGTGGATGGCTAGCATAAACAAAGCTTCTTGAGCAGAAATGGATAAACAAAAGGGTCTTTTGAATGGCAATTTCAGTTCCAAAGCCCTTCCAGATGGTTCTCTCCACAAGACTAAAGTTATCTGCATGTACTATCGATGTGAATTGAGTTACCACCGGCGTAGTCGAGTCTCAAATAGCCTACCACTTGAGCATTAAAAACTTAAAAAAATAATGCCATTGTTGAAATAATGGACACATTTTCGATGAGAAAGCATGAGAAAGCCACAGCCAGTACACACAGAGTTTTATATTACACATATTGTATACAAAGCAGCACATGCACAGCCATTACACCTATTATATAAGTCACCCATTCTTTATGTGATGATGACCCCCCCCTCTCTCTCTCTCACACACACACACACACACACACACACACACACACACACACAAAGGCATTCAAATACATATTCAGAAAGACAGAGCAGCAGCACATGTACTGTATCTCAGTGAGTCTTCATTATGGGTAATATGTCTACAATGCACTGCTTTATATTTAATAGTGATAAACATAGCAGTCTTTATTGCTGTTCAGAACATGGGGCATGCATCAACACTTTTATAGTCTTTATCCTGTCATCTGTCTTTCAGTTGTGTAACTAATGTCCTTATTTAGAGGCAGATTCATACTTTGACTTAAGATCTGTAAACGGTCTTGCTATTATTTTTAAACATTCTGATTTACAGATTCTGATTTTGCAATAGCTTTACAAGTAGGCCTATGTGAAGCCCCAGTCATCTGAAAAAGTGTGTCTTTGTGGCTGGCAGTTATTGCTCTGGCAGCCAAACATGAGCGTTAGAGGCCAAAAGTTGTAACAAAAAATAAAAAATAAAAAAATGACATTGTGAAAAGGATGTTGTGAATTCAGTGTCTTCTTTTATGCTGTCAGTAGGCAGCTGCTTCTCAAGTGAACCTCATACGTTTTCAAGAAAACATTTTGTAAATGAGCTAAATGTTGCAGAAACGCTGGTATAATCATTTAACATTATAAAATGTTGGTGTGGGGCACCCTGGTAGCTCACCTGGTAGAGTGTGTGCCCCATATACCAAGGCTTAGTCCTTACCGCAGCGGCCCAAGGTTCGACCCCTTTGCTTCATGTCTTGCCCCTCTCTTACCCCCCTTTCCTGTCTAAAACTGTCCTATCAATTAAAGGCCAAAATGACCAAAAAATAATCTTAGAACTCAAACAAAATTTTGGGTGAAAATGTGGAAATTCACTGTTTCTGTAGCCAAATGTTGAGGAGCACTCCACGAAGGACATTATACAAAAACTAGATAGATGATGCATTGCCCCATCATATACTTAAAAATAGCTCATGACCATTGTATGTTGTGATTAGTGAAGGGGTATTGTTTGGTCGGACTGTTTGGCGATGCGGAGTAGACCAGCCACTAGCCAATCGAGGCAGCAATAGAACAGCAACTCTCAATGTACTCTGGTGGCTTTGAAGACAGCATAGATAACGGCTTCAGTTCCTAGTCGGAAGGGCTGTCTGACGGCAAGGTAAAGCAGTGAAAATATTTATATATATACTTGCCTTCACACGGCTCTCACAGACCATTTCCCAACTTGTCAAATAACTGACCGGCTTTCAAAACAAAAAGAAACAAACAGAAAAGCTCTGATTACAACACACAGAGAGTGTGAATTTATTATCTGCCCAGGGTGCCAATACTGCACTATCTTTACATAGCAAATAGTTATAGTTGTAATTGTTTACTGCCATATTAATGTGCTGAATATTGAGTAAAGCCCTTTTAAAACCGCCCGCTCCATGTTAGCAGATGTGACATGGGCCAAACTAAAAAATCTATGTGCACGTCAAATACAATTTTCCCAAAGATTGTTTCTGTTATTTTAGGTAGTTCTCATAGCGTACAATTATGGATACTTTGTCAATTTTAAACCAGGTCTTTGTCATGGCACTGTTTGTGCAGATGAATCAGTGGCACCAGCTAACAGTGGTTAATACCACAGTTTCAGTAGAAAACATCCCAAAAAAGTATACGTGACTTTATGGTCCACATTCCCACAAAATCATTTATTTTTCTGCTCACTGGGTGACTTCCTTGCATTACAGTATGATCTGTGCTCTGTGCCAAAGTTTGCAGAGAGAAGAAAGTCAGTGAAGGCTAGGGCTTCAAGCTGCTCATAGATCTGGACAAACCACGGGAAACCATTCTCTCCCATGGTTTAATGCACCCACTGAATCAAAGTAACTGAAAGGTTAAAATATGAGGCAAATACAGGATGCAAGTTCACTCACAGAATGTAATGTCAGTAAAGCCATTACAACTGACAGTTATAAAGTTAAAATGTCTCTGTTAAATTACTTATGGAACAGCAACACCTCAACACACCCAGAGACATACTAACATACACAGAGTTTATGCTAAGGGCCAACATGTCTGTTCTGGCCGTAACTGTAGAACTGTTCAGTTTTCTCAGATGTCTTTTGGTCTTTGTCTGAAAAGTTGTCTGAAAGCTGTTAAAATTACTCAAAGTTCACATACTATAAAGTGCTAGTAAGTGGACCTTGAGTTATTATTAACTTAATTTTGTTGTGCATTGCAAGCCACTGCATCTAAATGAAAGCATGTGAGCATCATGGCAAGATGTGAATTTAACCACCGATTTGCAAAGCTCTCATTTAATGGCGGAGGTTTAAATCAACACAAATCTCTCTGACAAGAATGAAAGCCATGAGCACAATTTATTACAAACAGGATTTAATCTGCTCATGCATTAAATTGACTCCTGATCCTGGGACACATGGCTTTCTCAATAAAACAGTGTCTGCTCTTAATTTAGCCAGCATGAGGCAAATAAAATACATCTGTAAAAAATATATATTCAAATTTAACAACATTGTCTTAGGCAATCCTTACCCAGGCATAATAATTAAAACCACTTCAATTTGACAGTTCTCTGCCCCCTTTTCCTCTACTCCTCATCCCCTGCATTTGTCCCTATCTTTTTTAGAATGCAGACTTACACAATTAGCCCCAGTCCAGAAGGTAGTGGGCTTAGCAGCTGAAAAGATGCAGATACAGAGTTTTGACTGGAAGACAGGTTTGTCTTTTTTAGCAGTTCTGCCTGCTTAAAAATGAAGACATGACAATATATTTTCATTAACTAAGTTTAGGAGATTGTTTTTAATGTATATAAAGGCTACCTGATAACAAATGTGTCTATACATATTTGTCATTTAGAAATTGTGCTACTTTCAGGCTTCAGTGTATCCATCATCTGTGTGTGTGAAAGATTGATGATGAGGGCTAATACAAGATAAGCGGCAGGTGGAGTGGTGACTATTAAAAGGTGAGGGAGTTTTTAAATATTGTACCCCAATATATATATATATATATATATATATATATATATATATATATATTTGTTAAGTTGTTTATTCCTACATTAATGATGTGTTATTTATCATGTAATGGTTAGTGAGTCTGCCGGCTTGACCCAAATCAAGGTTCAAGGTTAAATTATTGTCACTGTACAACACAAGGTTGCACAACAAAATGCAGTTGTAGTCCCCTTATGCTTCATAAGAAAAAGCAAAAAAGAAAACCATTGATTTTGGTGGAGTTTGGAGGATGAGGTGGAGTTGAGGAGTCTCAGCCTGAGGAAAAAAACTGCTCTGTTGTCTAGTGGTACGGCAGCGGATATTCCTGTAATGCTTGCCAGACAGCAGCAGATCGAACAGGCTGTTGCTGGGGTGAGTGCTGTCTTTTAGTATATTTTGGGCTCTGCACAGGCACCTTGTCTCACTGATTTCAATGATGCTCGGTAGATGGTTTCCAATGATGTGGATCGGTGGGCAGTTTTAATCACCCACTGCAGAGCCCTCCTGTCCTGGGCCGTGCACATCCCATGCCAGTTTGTAATGTTTCCAGTCTGGATGCTTTTTTTGCCTCTCTTTAAAAGTTAACAATAACTTGGCTGGGAATCATTGCCTTGTTAAGTTTCCTTAAAAAATACTGCCATTTTCTAGCTTTTTTTCACAAGGTTGGAGATGTTTGATGACCATGTCAGATTGTTTGTGATGCTGATTCCCAGGAACTTTAAACTGTTCACTTACGCCACCTCAGCTCCATTGATGTACACAGGTATGCAAGATTGTTGATTTCCTCTAAATATGAAGTCCCATCATTGTTTGTAATCAGGCCGGTGATGGTGGTGTCATCCACAAACTTCACAACAGAGTTCTCTCTATGTATGGATTGCAATCGTGGGTTTACAGCGTGAACAATAAGGGGCTGAGCACACAGCCCTGGGGGACTCCAGTATTCAACACTAAGTGGAGGAGGTGTGACCACCAATCCGAACTGCCTGGGGTCTGTTTGTGAGGAAGTCCAATATCCAGTTGCAGAGTGTGGTTCTCAAGACGAGGGTGCTATGTTTGCCATCGGTTTCGTGGGGGAGAGTGTATTGAATGCTGAGCTGAAATCACAGCATTCTGATGTAGGCCCCTAGGTGTTATTATTTTCAAGATGTGTGAGGGCTGAGTGGAGGGCAGTAGAGATGGCATCCTCTGTGGATCTGTTGGCTCTGTTTGCAAACTGGTGAGGGTCCAGGCTGGCCGGGACGTTGTTTTTGATGTGGTGGAGAACAAGTTTCTAAAAGCACTTAATCAGAATAGGGGTGAGCGCTATGGGACAGTAGTTCTTTAGACTAGACACTGCAGACTTTTTAGGTACGACGAGGGCTGTCTTGAAGCTGAAGATATTAAAAGAAATGTCAGTGATGATATAAACTAGCTGATTGGCACATGCTCTTAGTACACAGCCAGCGATGTTATCAGGCCCAGCAGCTATGTCAACATTTTGGTTTGATGCATGTGAACAGCATGCTTGCCTTGAACCTGCAGAGACTAGCGTTGCAAGGTGTGTGTTTTGTAGTGTCGTGTGTGTGTGTGTGTGTGTGTGTGTGTGTGTGTGTGTGTGTGTGTGTGTGTGTCATAGTTCCCTCTCAAGAGGTACCAGATGGTGGTGGCACAGCAGAAGGTAAATTTGTCATTTTTTAGGCTTAGACTCTGTATCTGCTGTATCTGCTAACCTTTGTGTGTCAATAAGAAAGACAGAGAAATTAAGAGATGATAGAATTAGACATAAGGTGCCCTTGATATAAGAAAATAAACACATGATCACTGCTAAACAATGAATGGCTCAACAGTGCTGATTTGTCCCTGCAGAAACTGATGATACTGATGAAAGATGATACTATCACATTACTATCATTAAAGAGGATAGATTGTATAACTTCCTCATAAAAAAAGCCTAACACATTTAAGCATGCTTTGCTGTGCATGTATGCACACACAGTACAAAGAGATGGGGTATGCACATAAACCATGCATAAAACAGCACACAGTTGTACATACACATACAAACTCACACAGTGTTGTGCGCACACACACATACACAGAGATGACAGGCATGACATTGAAATACATTTCTAATGAGGCAGACTGAGAAAAACTGATTATGAGAATCCAATGTGAGTGTTTCATTTCTTCAGCCTTGTGTGGAACTTCATTAGACTATTGTTAAAGAGATAAGATATTCAGATTCAGTTCCAGATAAGAACAATGAGCTCTTCTACATGGATCCAATACTGCATCAGCATCCCTAACCAGCAAGGAAAGCACACCTGAAATGAGGGTACTGTATTTTAATGACTCCCACAATTAGGAAACATTTGAGATTAAAGGGAACCTATTATGCTTTTCCGTATTTTCTGGCATATCTATAATGTTACAATGTCAGATTTTCATGGTAAACGTGGCCAAAGCTTAAAATAATGAGGTAAACGTATTTCAGAGAAATCCCCAGGAGCAAAAACCTCAGATTTCCCAATGTTTTGAATGCTCCACTTTCAAAGTTTTTTCTACTCTCGGCTCCGTGTCACGTCACTCTGAGCTGGGTTGCTATTATTGGTCATCTGCTCCAGGCAGGCTACTGAAGTGGGTTTTTTTAGGCTATTGTTACTGCAGTGTTTCTTGCCACAAGTACTGTAGCTACATGCTAATACCAGAGAAGCTGTAATCTTTGCTACCAATGTTGTTAATTTTCCCCAATTTCTGATCACATTATTTAGTATTTGGTTTAAAAGCCTTTATCTGATATCTGAAAGTGCTGCTATAATCTAAACTTAGCACAAAAAGTAAGGAAATTTGGTTTTGTTTGGTAGATTATTTCTCTGTGGTAACTATGCTTTTTGGCAATAAATCTTATACTATTGGAAAGCCTGTTTAGTTCCCTTTCAAATGGTGTCCCATTTGTAAGGAACATGCATTTGTGGGATGAGCAGCAGCGCTGAGTATGTGGGTTGCGCCCATGAAAAATCTTCTCTGCCATTACCAAACAGCTTATTTTGCTGTTGCTATTGACACTTGTTTTGAGCTTCTGGTACCCCCAGGTGCTGTCAATCAGAGGCCTGATTTAGAGACGAGATTCTGCAACCAGTGGCAATCCCATATCTCCACAGTCTGGGACCGAACTCTATCCTCCAAGATGACAACGCTTGCCCACACAGGGCGGGGTTTATCAGAGACTACCTCCAGAATGTGGGAGTGGAGAGGATGGAATGACCTGCCAGCACTCCTGACCTCAACCCCATTGAACACTTGTGGGATCAGCTTGGGCATGCTGTTCATGCCAGAGTGACCAACACAACCACGTTGGCTGACTTGCGACAAATGCTGGTTGAAGAATGGGATGCCACCAGCATGAGGAGGAGGTGCCAGGCTGTTGTGGCTGTGTATGGTTCTTCCACACACTACTGAGGCTCCTGTTTGTGAAATGAATACGTTGTTAAATTGCCAATATGTCTTGTTTCTTCAAACGTCAATAATCCAATCCACCAAACACCAAACGAGTCAAAAGCTGTTTGGCATTGGCATAGAAGATTTGGCAAATTTTTCATGGGCACAATCCACATACTCAGCGCTGCTGCTCATCTCACAAATGCATGTTCCTTACAAATCGGGCACCATTTGAAAGGGAACTAAACAGGCTTTCCAATGGTATAAGATGTATTGCCAAAAACCCTTTTTACCACAGAGAAATAATCTACCAAACACAAATTTCCTTACTTTTTGTGTTAAGTTTATTACTGTCCACTTATAACTATACTGTAGTAGCTGCATGCTAACGGCAGGGAAACCTGCAATCTTGGCTGTCAATGTCGTTCAATTCTCCCCGATTTCTGGTCATGTTACAGCTGAATCATGTCTGATTGTGTAATATTTGGTTGGAACGTCTGCGGAACGTCTCCGGAACGTCGACGGAGTCATTAGGTTTCCATTAAAGTCAATGTGTGTATTTCCACTGACTGCAGAACGTCTGCGTCCCTACTCCGTCCCAGTTCCGTCAGTCCGCAGCCCTCCGGAGCAGATACGCAGAGCTTCTATTTTTAACGGATGACGGAGAGCTCCGCAGCAATTCAGCACAATTCAGATTGTGCGGGACAGGAAGTCAAGCACAGAAACAAAATAAAACATCCGGTAACTTTTACCGGAATAAAAATAATAATAATAAAAATAAAAATACACCGTGCTCACGGCAGGTCATATTTCCCTGCACTACTCGCTCGACTACAGCTCGATGCTAGCTGCCATTTTGAATATCCCATGATGCTTTGCGAGATTGTGTTGACGTCTTTCAACCAATGGGAAGGCAGGTCCGTCATACAAAGACTATGTAGTGGACAAAGATAGATCGCTCCAGCGAATCCGAGCGAGAACAAAGGCTATACAGTGAAAGATGGATCACTCCAGTCTAATTACCGTTCTACAGAGAAGATTGTTTTGAGATGTGGCATAAATTTGGGCCTTTTTTGAAGAAATGTAAATAGTTTGTCCTTTTACCTGAGTTATAATGTTGATACTGTTTATTTTTGAACTGCATGACTCCAAATATATAGGAGAACTGTTTTAGAAAATTGCTGTGTGTGTGATTTCAATAAATATGACATTATTATTTGATGAATGAATGTCATGAGGGCAAAAGCGTCTGGACTTTTTTTGAAAAGATTTATATATTTAGTCAACTGTATACGTTATAATGTTTATTTCTTCACAGTGTGACTCCTAATACATATGGGAACTGATTTAGACAGGAGATTGGCTTCGCTTTAATTGCTCTGTCTGTGATATCAATATATATCTGTGAGATTCATGTTCCGTTTTATTTATTTATTTGTCTTTAAGGTCAATCAACCTTTTTTTACATTCCAGTGACCTCACTGCAGCACAAATATTCTAATAGCCCAGTTTTTCCTGAAAAAAATTATGTTCATAAATTGACTGTAGACAACAGGGTTGATGTTTTACAAGCTTTTTTAGAAAATAAAACCAGACGGACAATGAACTGTAAAAATGACCTTAGGGTTAAAAGCCTTCATTGGTGTTTTTCATGATACAAAGTATACTACATTGAAGCTGTACGAGACAGGCAGCAACAACAGGAACGCAGATACGGAAATCTGACCAATCAGAGCAGACTGGGCTTTTTCGGGAGGGGGGCTTAAAGAGGCAGGTGCTCCAACAGAGCATCTCATACAGAGGGTGAATACAGGTACAGCAGCCATGGGCAGTATGAGAAAAAGTGTTTTTTGAACATTAAAGCATGTAAACATGTTTTTGTAGAAACACAAAATACAAGGATGAACCTGACAATTCTATATAATAGGTCCTCTTTAAAAGTACCCTTAATGTGTCCTATTGGTAAGCTCAGTCATTTAAAAAGAAAATACAGGTACAGCTGTCAAGGAAAAGTGCACTTTGGGTGATACATTGCAAACAGCAGAAACCAAAGTGGGGTATTAATTTAAAATAGAGGCAGAGTGAAGTGTAGTTGGGGAATGGATAGTTAGATAAAGTAATGGGTGGACAGAGGGAGGAAGGATTAGCCATGCATCGAACCGGAGAGGTTGAATAGGTAATGAAGGAGACAGGCCAGTAATGCATGAGAATAGGATGGAGCGGCTTAGCAGGGGTGGTGCAGTGCATTGATTACCTCTATCTGTCATTAGCTACTGTATAGTCCCTATACCTCAAGGGTTGGAGGGGAGGTGGTTAGAGTAGGGGAAGAGGTGAGCCATTGGTAGTAAAATGGATGTTTGAGTTGTTAGAGCAAAACAAAAAAAATAAGTGGATGAATACACAAGAACTACACAAAACCCAGCCTATGCTTTTGACCCCATGCTGGTAAAAGTGCATGTCATGTTTTTGTTTTTACAAAACCTCCTGCAACATGCATCCCTGCCTTCTCAGTTGGTTTTATGAGATGTTGGGCCAATGTAATGCCTATAATCTTTTATGTTATTGAGGCCATAAAATGTAGTGTCACAAAGTAACACATTGTACACGTAAAGAGAGCAGATGTGCTTGCTGCTCTGCCACACCTGCTTTGTGGTCTGGAAAATGAACCAATGAACTCCTTTGCTTCACGCAAGTAAATCATTCCAGACGAGTCAAGGCCTCAACCTGACCATTTATCATCATGAATAGAGACAGGAACACAAGGATACATGTTTTTGTGGGAAAAAACTGTGAGCCTACTGTATGTTGTTGTAGGTTCCTGTCTGTACAGGAGAAAAGATACTGTGATACTGTGAGTTATAGAATCAGCTGTTATTTACTTCACCAATTTGGTTTTGTTAATTTAAATGAACTGTGAAAATGGTTTGAAAACACCCTCAAATTAGTTTCTCATCCATCACATGCATTTATTATATCTGGGGGGAATCTTGCTATGCAGCCAGCAGTCAAGGTGTAAAACTGACCTGGTTTACCTAATTTTTTTTTTTTTACAGTTTACACAATCATTGTACAACTGGTTTTGTTCACTGATATTTTGCCTGTACTCAAGTTAAAATGCGTGGCCGGGTTGGAAAGTGGTAGAGCAGGCGCACATATACTGAGAGGTTTATGCTTCGACGCAGAGGTCCAGGATTTGAACCCGACCTGTGACGATTTCCTGCATGTCTTCCCCCCCTCTCTCCCCTTTCTCAGCTAGCTGTCCTGTCAAATTAAAGGCGGAAAAGCCCAAATAATAATCTTTAAAAAAAAGTTCAAATGCATTATGGCCAGTTGTCATTAAGACTGTATCTTATTTATGCGTGAAGCATGTACACATAAACACATTTTAGTTTTTTGTTTATTTGCCTTCCTTTAATCAAAACTATACTTTAGAAGTAAGACAGTCAATGGAATTGTGTGAAAAAGACCGTAAGACCTCACTGCATTAATGATTGCAGTCCCCACAGGAAAGCAGTTCAACAAAGCATACACACAAACAAACACATACTGTAACAAAGCCTTTAATTGAAATATTTTCAACAGACTCAGACTCTCTGTGCATCAGAACAACCCGTTCTCACTCCCAACTTGTAAAATACTGACGCTTGGTCAGTGGCTCTCTCTTTAGAGACTGTATGGAATGCACCGGGCATAGCAGCAGCTTGACCGCGGCACTGTAAGCTGACGTAGTATTAAGAGCGACAACAGTAGCAAGTAGTATGAAAGACTGAAAATCTGCGCAAGGAGGTTGGTTGGCATGGTGGATGGGTCAAACAACACAGGACTTTCACCCAAGAGGCCAGGGTTTGTGTCCGCTTTTGTCCCGCATGTCACAGAAACGTACATTCTGTAACCCCACCTACGATCTTTTCCTAACTGTCCCGTTCTATTTCGTATAGGCTTCGCCCTCTAAGCCACGCTATTGGGTTTATCCCTTCGCGCATGCACAGTCGTGAAGATTTTCTTTCCCGCCCTAGCGTGTCGCTCGGGCTTCAACTACGTCCGCAAATACTGTATATAAACAGACAGTGTTGGGCAAGTTACTTCCAAAATGTAATACATTATAGATTACTAGTTACTGTCATTTGAGAGTAATTAGTTATATTACAATATTACTGTCTCTGAATTGTAATGTGTTACACTACTTTTGCATTACTTTTGAGTTACTTTCACCAAAATAACAGGGGAAGTTTGATTTGGCAGCTAGCTTGTGAATTTCACTACCGGATCAATAAAGTCTCATCTTTATCCACTTTAATACTTCATAGATTATTCATATTTTGTATAATTAATATAGATATGCAAAGTAACTAAAGCTATACAAAATAGATAAGTAAAACATATAATAGCCAAGTAGGAGAAAATGAAAATACTCAAAAGTATGGCATTGTTGTAAAATGTTTGTTTATAGCACTTCAATAAGAAATTCATGTTGTTTAGGTTAAAACACTCTAAAGGAAATGTTCAATTATAGTGTGATTAAAACTCACTATTAACATTATTTACAGTACTTGATTTACAGCTGATTTGTGAAAAGGTAGCCTACACAACCTTATTTAACAGTAATTTAGTTTTACTGCGAAAGTAAAGGAAGTGCTTTTATTTTGAAGTAGGCTACACGGAAGTTGTCTGTTGTGTAGCCTACTCTTGCTAGCTTACTGAGAAGCAACATGTCCGTCAGGCTCAAGTTGTTCACTTTCTTGTTTGTAAAACTGCAATATATTGAACAGTAAATGGTCACAGTAAAAGACAAGCGTTTTTGGTCGTCATTCAAAGCCATTCCACTACAGGCATAGTTACTCTCCACGGCTGATAAAAATGCAATGATATTTACGTGTATCATGCATGGATGTATTAAGAGAACTGGTTACAGTGTTCGGCGGGAAGCCCCGTACGTTCCAATGAGAGTGCTCAAAAGCGCATAAAGCAAACATGGAGCTCGGCTCTTCCGCACTGTTGGCCCATAACGCTGGTTGGCTCACGATGGGCATGCGCACTAGTAACAATTTGTTTGCGTTGTCGTAGCAACCGGTAGCAACATGCGCGTTTTCATTGTCTAAAATATTCACTAACGTTAAACACTGTGTCTTCATTGTTCCCTATCGTTTACATGCTTAGCTAAATAAACGTTAGATGTATTTAGCTAGACAACCAAGGAGATTTAATAATTATGTTGTGCTACTAGCTAGCTACCTACTAACTAGTGCTAGCTAGCTGTTAGCCTGCAGTTTCGTGAACAAAGCTCATCCATGGCTTCAGCTCACGTTACAAGCTTTACAGCATACAGCCCTCTGATGTATCATAAGAGAGAACCAAGGCGATGTAATCACTATGTCTGTAGTAACGTTATGTAAGCATATAGCTAGCTATGTATAGATCTTAATACAGCCATGCTAGCTACCCCTGATGTTAGCAACTAGCTAGCTAGCCGATAGCCCGCCAGTTTGGGAAACCACGTAGCTAACAGGCTTTACAGCAGCTACATACATACATCCCTGGGATGTATCATGACTTCATAAGATAATACCATGGACGTATTCATAGAACACATGGTGAATTACAACCATTAGCTATATCCATTATTACAGCTAGCTACATGACCTCGGGAGAACAGTCATATGAGCGGGCGGGCGCAGTCCCGCGGCTCTGCTCGCGTCCACTATGCGCGTTCATCATGCCAAATTTAATAATTCTGGATTTGCTTCTAGTGAATGTTAAAAATGTTAAAAACGTAACGTTTTAAACAAGGACCCTTTCAGTGTTCGGGCTGGTAAGTTGATATACCCAGAAACAAATTATGGCTCCACATGTCACAGCTACCCACGGAGGTCTTGGGGAGGACTTGGTGAGCTTCTGTACGGCCCCATAGCTCCCGATGGGCTATTTGGGCCTCGCTTACAGACAGCCACGTCCCACCTCCACCAGGCGACCGAGGAAGCTGAGCGGCTACGGCGGCTTGGCTCCTGGAAAGCGGCTCCCCATCAGCAGCGCCACCGCTCCTCCAACCGCCATAAGAGGAAACGCCCCACAGCCTCTGCTGCGGCTGCGCCTTCCCAGGCTTCGACCTCCGCTCCTCTGCCTGCCCCCCTGACCGGCAGGTTTCACGGGGCCGGAGGACCATGAAGGCGGCTCCCACCTGGTCAAACCCGCCCCCGGAGCCACCCAGCAAGCAGCGGCGACGGTGGCAATGACGGGGCGTGGGGAACGTCTGTCCCTCCACGGTTGGGAACCGGAAACACAACGGCCCTTTTAAGGGCCACTTCAGTCTTTCTAAAGAGCAGTTTCCATCCAACCGATTAACCCTTGTTCCCAATGAACATTACGCTGATGTCATGACAGATGTTCCCCACACAAGCACACACCAGGTCACCGCTGCTCGCGGAGCTCCGCCGCTCTCTCACTATGCAGACAGCGGGAGCATACGCCCACCCGCTACATTTAGCGCCGCTCAGTTATCCTCCTCCTCCCGGCTAAGCCAGCGGGATGAGGACAACGATGACCCGCCACCCTTTCGACAGGGCCCTACCATGGGCTGGGCGACACGATCTACTCATGTCTCGCCCAGCGGCGGGACGGGCTCTGCGCTTCTTGCTAGCTATGTCTGTAAACAACACACAGACATGCGCGTGCCCGCTCTCAGAGCACTGCGCGGCATGGATCAGGCTGACACACATGGACTCGTGGATGTCAAAACTGATATCACGGGGCTACACTCTCCAGTTCGCCTCCCCTTCGCCTCTTTTTGCAGGCATGTTGGAGACAACCATGTCATCCCGGGCAGAATCAGACGCCATGACGTCAGAACTACGGGAACTGCTGTCAAAAGGAGCAATTTTTCCCGTGTTCCTCCGGGGGAGGAGAACGAGCCTGTTGACTATCAGACATGTGTTGGAATGCGTGCGCCACCAAGAATGGTTTACATCTGTGGATCTGAAAGACGCATACTTTCACATCCAAATCATTCCCAGGCACAGGAAATTCCTGCGTTTCTTTTTCTGAGGGGCTCATTTCCAGTACAACCGACTACCGTTCGGTTATTCACTGGCCCCCCGCACTTTTTCCAAGTGTATGGAGACGGCGCTTCAGCCGTTACGGAAAAAAGGCGTCAGAGTCCTGTTTTATCTGGACGATTTGCTCATCCTGGCTCCCTCTCGGGAAACGGCGGTGCTGCACACTGTGGCGGTTCTGCAGCACCTGCAGACACTGGGTTTCGCCATAAACTCCCAGATAGCAATTTATCTTTGGCCCAAATGTGGCCCACATATGCAGTTCTCTTAAGGCCCACATTTGGCCTTGAATGACGGCGCTGACCTCAGGTGAGTGTGGCTCCCGAAACTCAGCCACAGGTCCCCCTAATGTGGCCCAAATGTGGCCCACATATGCAGTTCTCTTATGGCCCACATTTGGCCTTGAATGACGCCGCTGACCTCAGGTGAGTGTGGCTCCCGAAACTCAGCCACAGGTCCCCCTAATGTGGCCCAAATGTGGCCCACATATGCAGTTCTCTTATGGCCCACATTTGGCCTTGAATGATGGCGCTGACCTCAGGTGAGTGTGGCTCCCGAAACTCAGCCACAGGTCCCCCTAATGTGGCCCAAATGTGGCCCACATATGCAGTTCTCTTATGGCCCACATTTGGCCTTGAATGACGGCGCTGACCAGAAAAGCTCATTGGTTCCCACACAATCGATAGTTTATCTGGGCGTAGTGCTAAACTCGATTGTTATGAGAGCCAGGCTGTCAACACCAAGGCAAGACGTGCTGCTCTCTCTCCTGTCGCGCACCACGCCACGCGCAAAGGTGTTAGCGCTGTCCGTCATGCGACTTCTGGGCATGATGTCCGCGGGCTACATGGTGGTCCCCCTGGGGCTTCTCCACATGAGAAAAATCCAGAGGTGGTTCCTCCGTCAGCGTCTCGACCCCATACGTCACAAGTGGCGAATGCTGATCATTCCTCCTTCCCTACATTCGCACCTGTCATATTGGGGGAACCCCCGGACCTTGTCAGCTGGCGTTCCCCTGGGCAAGGTGACGTCATACATGACAGTGTACACAGACGCGTCCCTCACTGGCTGGGGGGGAATGTGCGAATCACAGGTGGTGGGAGGAGAATGGCCACCCCCCCCTCTCCCACACATAAATTGTCTGGAGCTGTACACGGTGCTGAAAGTTTTGAAACACTTTGCCCCGGTGGTAGCAGGGAGACATGTTGTCGTACAGACAGACAATGTTACTGCAGCAGCATTCATAAATCGCCAGGGCGGCGTACGTTCGGCCTGGCTATTGGAAATAGCCAGGAGCCTTCTGCTGTGGGCACACAGTCACCTGCTGTCCCTCAAGGCTGTTTACATCCCCGGGATACTAAACCGGGCGACAGACCTAATGTCGAGGGGAGGGCCCTCTCACAACGAGTGGAAATTGAATCCCACTACCACCCCTGGCCCAGAACCCTCCTATATGCTTTTCCCCCGGTCCCTCTGATTCCTCGTCTCCTGGAACGCATCCAGGAGGACAATCTGTCGGTCATCTTGGTGGCGCCGGAGCGCACGAGCGCATCCTGGTTCCCGACACTGGTCCAGCTGCTGGCGGGTCCCCCCTGGCAATTGCCGTGGCGCGAGGACGCCCTGTCACAGCTGGACGGCGCGATATCCCATCCCCCGGTAATAACCCAGCGACTGTGGGGCTGGCTGCTGAGCGGGAACGCTTGCAGAGGTTAGGCTTGCCTCCTGCCGTGGTGCGCACTATTCAGAGCGCGAGAGCCCCCTCCACAACAGCGTGTTACACGGCGCGTTGGTCCGCTTTCCAGCGCTGGTGCACGGAGAGGGAATATGAAGGTAAATATGGTGCAAAACGGGAGAGCTTGTAGAATACGATGTGAGAACTTGCAGAACAAAAAATCTGAACTTGTATGTTAAAATTTGCACTTGTAAAAATTTAATTTGCACTTTTCACACACATGTGATCTGAATTTGAAGTCATACAAAGAAAAAAAACATGAGAGCTTGTAAAAAAAATCTGAACTTGTAAGTTGAAATTTGCACTTGCAGAAAATGTTCACACACCTGTATTCTGAATGTGAAGTTACAGAAAAAATATTCACAAATGTGTAGATTGATATTTACATGAACACAATGACAGCTGCAAACTTATATTAACATTTACTCGTATACTTTTTTTTTTACTCTGGTTCATTTTCCATCACAACCACAACTCAGTGATTACAACCTCTCGAATCTGTCACTGCAACTTCACATATGTGCTCTCTCGCATCACAAAGTGGCGAATCTGCGCGCCTCGACTCTCACAACACTCTTGACGATACATTTGGTGCAAAACTAATTTGTACCTGTGGACTTAGGCTGTGGAGCTCTGAGCTAACAGAACGGGTAAAGCAGGTTTTCTATCGCCAGATGAGGGACAACTCTGTCTGGCTTATTTATGTAGCATGGAAACTTGGTGGAATAGCATGCTAGCGTTAGCTAACTAGCAGCCAGCCCGCTTCTAAATAAATACCTTTTAATTGTCTAAACACTTTTTAACAGTCAAACTGAAACACTGGCGGTGAGCTCCACGGCCTGCAGCCGCAGACGGACCGTCATCAGTGGGTAACAGGTGCCAAGTTTCGCATCCCTGCCGAGAATTGCATCCACTAGGGAAAATAATGATTTTATAAGGCAAAGTACTGTTTAAAAACTAAGCATAGTAAATCTCTTTGTCATGTTCATCAATAATGATTAGAATTTTAGAAGGTTTAGAGACATCAATGTTTTATCAGACTCTGTAGTAGCATTTCCTTGCTACCTAGATGCACTTTTCGGCAGCAATGAATTCTGCAGAAATTATTGTTTCTGCCCAAGCAGGTGCAATTCTTAGCAGGGATGCACAACATCAGCAAAGCAAGCTCTGGTCATGGCCGGGGGATGGGCCACTGCTACTGGACGTGGGGCTCTCTGCGTCCTGCTGGAGCTCCGACTGCAGATCGAGGTCGGCAGCGAAGCTTTCTGGCAAAAGCAGTGTTGCTACGCTGGTCGATCCCCACTGATGACGGTCCGTCTGCGGCTGCAGGCCGTGGAGCTCACTACCAGTGTTTTAGTTTGACTGTTAAAAAGTGTTTAGACAATTAAAAGGTATTTATTTAGAAGCGGGCTGGCTGCTAGTTAGCTAACGCTAGCATGCTATTCCACCAAGTTTCCATGCTACATAAATAAGCCAGACAGAGTTGTCCCTCATCTGGCGATAGAAACCCTGCTTTACCCTTTCTGTTAGCTCAGAGCCCACAGGTACAAATTAGTTTTGCACCAAATGTATCGTCAAGAGTGTTGTGAAAGTCGAGGCGCGCAGATTCGCCACTTTGTGATGTGAGAGAGCACATATGTGAAGTTGCAGTGACAGATTCGAGAGGTTGTAATAACTGAGTTGTGGTTGTGATGGAAAATGAACCAGAGTAAAAAAAAAGTATACGAGTAAATGTTGCATTATAAGTTTGCAGCTGTCATTGTGTTCATGTAAATATCAATCTACACATTTGTGAATATTTTTTCTGTAACTTCACATTCAGAATATAGGTGTGTGAACATTTTCTACAAGTGCAAATTTCAACTTACAAGTTAAGATTTTTTTTACAAGCTCTCATGTTTTTTTTCGTTGTATGACTTCAAATTCAGATCACACCTACAAGCTCTCCTGTTTTGCACCATATTTACCTTCATAAGGGAAACCTCTCCAAACATTGGTAGATAACGACCTGGCTCCGTCCACAGTCAAAGCCTACGCAGCAGCCATTTCATCCTGCCACGAAGGCTATGGAGAGAGAACGGTTTTTGCGCACCCCCTAGTAAAGCGTTTTTTGAAAGGGGTCAGACGACAAAAACCCGCCGTGCGCTCTCTCACTCCCCAATGGGATCTGGCCCTGGTGCTTCGAGCTCTGGGGAAGCCTCCTTTCGAGCCCTTGGCACAAGCCTCTCTCAGGTTGCTGTCCCTAAAAACGGCGCTTCTCCTTGCCCTGACGTCAGCCAAGCGAGTGAGCGACTTATGTGCGCTGTCAGTTACACCGTCCTGTCTCTCCATTAGAGGGGACGGGAGCGCAGCCACCCTACAGCCTAACCCTTCCTTCACACCGAAAATTTTAACAAATTCCTTTCGGTCGAGGGTTTTTTCCCTCCAGGGTTTTTTCCCCCCGCCTCATAACAACGAGAGGAGAGCGGCGTCCCACATATATGTGTAGCCTATGTATATATGTACATATGTATACATATATTTGTCGCTATCACACATCCGCTCTCACTGCCATGCACGCCTACAATCATGATATGTGCCACTGCATGTGTACTGCCTGGGGTCCTCCCCCCCTACTCTGGGTGGCTGGGAGGGACTCAGGCGTCCCATAATTATCAATCATGTACTACCCTCTAACGGATAATCTGATACAGTCCCCTGTCAGTGCATGAGAGAGAGACAGAGGGAAAAAGTTTAGTCTATGTTCCACTGTGGGCTCTGGGTCGCAGGTGGCATTGACTACATCAGCTTCGACCTAACCCAATAGCGTGGCTTAGAGGGCGAAGCCTATACGAAATAGAACGATAGTTACGTTATTGTAACTCCAGATTCTATGAGTATAGGCGTAGCCCTCTAAGATCCAGGCCACCTGCTCCAGTTACATTAGCTGAAGAAAAAGCTTATGTTGGGAGCAGAGCTACGGGTCCGCTCTGTTTATATACAGTATTTGCGGACGTAGTTGAGTCTTTGAGGGAAAGAAAATCTTCACAACTGCGCATGCGCGAAGGGATAAACCCAATAGAGTGGCTTAGAGGGCTATGCCTATACTCATAGAATCTGGAGTTACAATAACGTAACTATCGTTCTTGTGCCGCCTATCAGTTAAACGAAGGTCCTGACCCAGCGCGTCAAAACGTGACGCCAAGAGTCCCAACCAAGCGCATCTAAATATGATGCTAAGGGAGTGTTTGTTATTTATTTAAGGGGCCACCGGAGGAGTTTTGGTATTTTTCGTCAAAATAGACTTGACCCTCCCTTCGCCAGCAATTCATTTTCTATGACCCTCCAAAATAATTGGGAAAAGAGGCATGACCCTCACAACATTTTATTGATGCCTTCTGTACTGGTTTGCAATTGGCAAACATACAGAAGCCTATTGTTTTTTTTTTACAGCAATGAGATATGTGACTTAGCCTCTGCTTTCTAATCTTACACATCACACTCCTCTGTTATGGTGTGGTGGCCATTTCAGTAGATTTTACAACAACATTGTTGTGGAAACAGAATAAGCATGGAAACTAAATGCACACTTCCTGCATTACTGCATTACTTCAAATACTAAGTTACTCCTCTAATAAACTAGTATTCACATGAAATAAAACAATGAAACATTGAGACCATTCAGCAAAGCACACTGGGTAATAATCAATCGGCAATCGTGGCACGGCTGTCTTGGAACGCAATAGACAGACGGTGGCGGAATAATTCAACTAAAATGTAACAGTTAACAATCAGTGTTTGACCTACAGTCTGTTGAGATGCCTCTCCAAACGCAGAAACGAAGCGCAATCACACCATAAAACATTAAGACACGTTAAGAAAAAGATCCGTATTTTGCCGTAATCCAATGACACGAAGAAAAAAAAAAAGTAATCCACAGCGATAAGTAGATCCACAGAAAGGGTCACGGTGTATCCAGCAAGGCCTACGCGTGTCACATTCACCAGCCAGCTCCAAACAGGTGAACGAGGCCTCTCCACTTCGCCGTTTAAACAAAGTGGAATAAACGTATAAAAGTCCAAATCTACACAAAACCCGCAATCAATTAGTAAGCTGACATCACATTTATATACATGGCATTTAGGAAACCTTTATTGCAACGTTGGCACGGCAAGATGTCCAGATAGTGCAACAGTAATTTTCGTTTTTTGCTTCCTGCTGCTCCCATTGTCAGCCAGGTAATATTTGTTTTACTAAAGCAGAAGACCTATATGAAATCAGATGTATTACCTACCACCATTTAGTTGTTTTGTGTTATTTCAAATATTTATAAAATATCTGGTCATGCCAGACTCATTTTTTAAACAATGCAATTACCCGTTTTAGCCACCAGGGAGGTGCTCCCCCTGCCCCCCAGCAAACTCTGCGTATGCGGTCAGACCCATCTGCTAAGGGGCCGAGACTGAGAGCTACATGAAAAAATATGCACCAAACAAGCCAATTTTGCTGTTTTCATGAATACAAAAGTTGGGTGACCCCCCCAGACTAAAAAATGTTGGGTGACCCTCCCCTCAACAAATAATAAAAAGACATGACCCTCCCCTATTTTCCTCCGGTGGTCCATGCCATTAATCCCTAAAGGAGACTTTTGCCTCAATAACAAACGCCAAATGCACCTGACCAAGTGTCTCTTTTTGACGCAATGGGAGCGAGAATGTGTTGATCAGAATGTAGTGTGATTGGGTTCACTAATTCTAGCAATCGTTGGTGTTACTGCTGTTTGGGAAAGTTGCCCTCTTATAGCATTGAGTGGGTGGTGGCCATTTTTTACTCTGACTTTTCTGGAGAGCCTGCTTAAACATTGTGCACAGCTGTCAGTTTTCAGAAAAGTGTTCGTTTACACGTACCCGTGTATATATGCCGTCAATGCCGTCAAGAGCATGCCAAACCTGTAGGTGGCAGTGTAACGAGAAGCTCAAGCCCACGTTAGCCAATCAGAATCCCGAAAATAGCAACAACAGCAACGAATCACTTCCTCTCTCTTCTCTTCCTCACTTCCTCAGCTGCCTAAACCTCCGTTTGTCTCAGTTTACATGCAAACGTGCAAACGAAGTTTTCCAAAATCTCCACTCTGGCCGGAGTTTTTAGAAAGAATCGTTTTCAGAGGCGAATTCTCCGTTTGCGTGTAAACGAAGGGCACAAACAAAGGGAAATGTCTCCGTTTTTCAAAACGTGTAAATGGGATCTTCATCTCCCAGCATGCTCTAGTGGCACAGTGGGGGTCCTCAACTTTACTGAGAGAGGTGGCCAATGAGCTGCCTGTTGCCCAGCAACTTTGAAACTACAAGAACTGTCTGACTATTTGTGCTTGTGTGACAGTGTTTGTTATGTGTTATGTGTTTGGTGAATCACGAGAGCCAGGACAAAATTAAAGCACACAGACAAAGCAATGAAGAATTTAAAGGGACCTGCTCTGATGAAGGGCAATGTCACACATATATTCAGACACACACATAAACACACACACAGAGACCCCAGCTTGGGACTAGCTTGGAAGGGTTGTTAAATTAATTCTCAGAAAGGGGTATTTTTGCAAGGATGTTGTCTTGCAAAATGAATTAGCTAAACAGCAAAGCCAGTATGCACGGAGAACGCCACTAAGCTTCCATCTGGCTAGTACTTTACATAAAGGCCTGTCTGAACACATAGAGTAGTACCAACCTATTGATGCCATGTGTATGTGTGTGGGGCCAGAAAGATGAGACAGAGGGGTAACAGGTAGAGGATAATCTAGGGTCACCAGCTTTGCTATTATGAATAAAAAAAAGACTCAGCCAGGAGTGCAGAACACTGATACATCCTGATGTTTTATGCTTAAGGTCAAACTGACCCAAATAACCTTTTAGTCGGCAGTGTACACAGGACTTTCAAAAATAGCCCAAAGCTATACCATTATATTAATGTTAACCAGTTGTTCCAATGAATTGAGGCAAGGTCTTTCCTATGATTTAATAGTGAATGTTAGGCACAATTTTAACGTAACCTCACAGAAGCAAAAATAGAATGACCAAAAATAATCCTAATTAGTCAATTGATTGACAGAAAATGAATCAGCAACTACTTTGATAATCAATTAATTTAAAGTATTTATTTTTTTCCAATGATGCCAAATATTCCCAATCAAATGTGAAAAATTGCTGGTTTTCCTATTTTTAACAGTTAATTGATTTTTGGGGGGTCTTGGACAGAGGGTCTGATAAAACATTTTGAGATGTAATTTTTAGTTCTGGAAACTGCTATGGATATGTTGCCCTATTTTTTGACATTGTTAAGACCGAACGGTTAATCAAGAATTGAAAATAATAATCAGCAGATTTATCAGTAATTAAAATGATTATTAGTAGCAGCCAGTAGATGATTTTTCACCCTTTCTTTGTTAACTTATCTCACAGAGGTCATTTTGTAATTATCAGCTGTCTGTTGTTGTCTTAATGCATTATAGTACACAGATGGGAACGAAAGCTTTGAATAGTCTGCAAAGGGACATTACATTGAGCTAGATGTTAACTCAGGCTCCATTTAATACTGTTGTAAATTTTGTGGCAAATGACTCCATTGTTAATTGTCTTTGTTCTTTGCTCTTTTGGCCTTTTTAGTAGCCTATTGTTATCTGTTTTAGTAATGTTTTGTCTGTTTAACTGCATATTTATCTCTGTGCAGAACTTTTTATGCGGCTGTCTTGTCCAGTCTTCATTGGAAAAGAGTTATTGTTGCTTGAGTAAAGGCTAGAAAACATTCAGAAGCCAAACAAATGGTATAATTAGTCACATAATGTCATAAACATATAGCATTCTTTTGGTTTGGCACTGATACAGCCCCCTTATGCCTGGGATGGGCAAAATAATTTGCCAATTAAGAAGATGGGCTGAAAGACTAATTTCTTAGTTATCACTTCACGTCATGATCCACAAATATGGCATTCATTTTCAGAGCTGTGTTGACGATACAGTTATGTGTGCCAATTCAAGTGAAGTCATCAAAAATGTCAAGTGTAGCTATATACTTTTTGTTGCTGAACACTGATACAACTGTGTCATGGCTGATTCTTTCTTGTAATTTCAGTCTCACAATCACATGGTCTTACGAGCTCAAGATTGCCATAGGTAGATTTGAGCTGTTCCTTTCTCTCTCTGTCCTGAAATTTAGATACCTCTATTAATTTCTTCCAGATTTGATAATTGTAATTTTCTCCTTCTTTCAAACTCACTCGTCCACCAAAAGCCTGCAACTTGTTCAGAACACTGCTGTTAGAATCCAAATCAGTTGCAGGAAATATGAAGACATCACATTGATCCTCATCTTCCCACACTGGCTGCCCATACATGCCAGAGACAATTTTAAAGTATTACCCTGACCTACAAAAGTCTCCCTATCCATATTAAAAGAGTTCCTTCACTGTTACAGTTTTACTTTAAATGGCATAGTATTGCTCCTTTGTGCAGTTTATTGATGCTTAGTTTTTTTAGTGTGCATTCTGTACAGTATATGAATCCAGCAATAACTTTATTGGCCACTTAGAGGCAGCAAAAACAAGTTGTGAACACAACATTGACATATCATTACCTTTTAGGTTGATATAGTAAACAGTGTGATATGGCAAACAGTTGTAATTTACCTATTCACGAGTTAAGGAGTAACATAGTCATTCAATTGTAATCATGGTTCTGGCTACCTGATGAATACAAGTCCCATTCACTCTGTTTTAGCTCTGATTTGGTCTCTACCAACTCCAGAGGGACATATCTGTCTCTTTAGCTGCTAAATGCTCAACTATGTTCACTGGCTAGCCACAAACTTCTTTCTGCTGTTCGGCTGATGCAGCTAAAAACGAAGCTCTGTATAGCCAAGAGGAGCCGCAGATTTGGGTGATAATTCTCTGTAGGTTCATCACAAATGACCCCTTGTCACATTGTTTTCCATTTTCATTTTATACATTGTTATTATAAAAATATTGATTATAGCCACTTTAAAACAACTTTGACTTGACGGTAAATACATCCATGTGGTCATTACATACTTATGTCCAATTTGTCTTGTTTTAATTCATTTTAAGACAAAGTGGAATCAGGCTCCTATCTACATAAACCATTCTTAAATGCCTTGAGCAAAGCTTGAAGTCCTCGGCAGGGTCATGCTGATTTTTCAAGACTAATCTACTACTTCTCTCCTCTGTTTAGTTTTTTGTCTTCCTCATTCTCTACCACCCCATCTTCTCTGCTTCTTTCTTTCTCCGTCCTTCTCTCTGTCTTACTTGTTTTTCATTCAGTCTCAAATTGTCAGGTTTGCTAAATGAGATTTAATACGGGAGCTGTCAGGTGGGTGACTGATACCGATCAATTTCCAGAAAGCTGGGAAGCGTGACGGGACAGAGGCTGGTTCCCACAGAGAATCAACTGTAATGCTTATCCACAGCATCTCGTCTGGGCCCAAATGGATGCTTAAAACACACAAAAAAAGGCCATGTGATACACTTCAGGCTTGCTAAGGATGGGATGGTTCATGAAAAATCAGATTTCAACATTTTGACAATGTAACAGCCATTGGCAGACCCATACTGTAGAACCAGGAAGCTGTTATGGCATGGTCTTTTAAAGTGTCGCTTAGACAAATCCAATAAGCCCAAGACTCCAGTAGAGCAGGAATACATGAAGACACACAATATCAATATCAATGTGATGAATGGTATAATTTACATACAGTGCTTATTATCTAGTAGTGATAAATAAACAAGGTCCTTGAAACTGAGTGAGATCACTAGCCATACATCACTTGACTATTTATGTGTGTCATTATACTGCTCACCAATGTGATTAATGTCTTTAAGCCTTGCATAGTGTTGATTAAGATTAACCAAGGTGGAAAATGAAGAGAAGAAAAAGAGAAAATGTTTCATTCTCACTGAAATGCCAGGATGTTGATGATGACAAACACAAAAAGCTTTCTGTTTTCTGGAAAAACAAGGCCCATGGATGTATAATATGATCTTTAGAATGAGCTAGTAAGGTTGTTGTTGAGGCACACTGCAAACACATTTTGTCACCTCAATGTATTTCACACAGGTTTGTGTAGGCAAAAGACACAAATGTGACATAAAACATATAACCCAATATAATAGCACTGAATATGTATACAACATTGTCAGCTTTGTGTTTGTGTGTGTTTATACGCTTGTGTATGCCAGGCGTGTGCCTGTGAAAATAAACTGAACTGACTCACTGACTGACTGAACAAAGCCTTGTTGAGACCAAGGCAACATGACCATGATCAGTCCTGAGTGTAATCTCACTGAGATCTCAAGACGGCATAAAGTTATGGACTAAATATGCATGTGGATTAGCCATGGTCCCTTGTTTTATAACAATCCACCATTAACCCCAGACACAGAATTTCTTTAGATTTTTTACTGTCAGTTGTTTGCTGGGTGCAGGAGTGAAAGTGCAGCAGTGGTGGAGTTATTACTGTAGGTCTTTTAGAAGCTGTTTCTTTATTTATCATTTAAGTGAATGGAATTGGGATTGATTTGAACTTGAAATTAGCTCAGGTTTAAAGGTTTGGGACGTCTGGTTTGGTCCAGCTTTATTAACATGGTGGCGGGAGGTGAAACATCTTACAGTAACTGGTGAGGTAAAGCTTGCAGAATAAAGATCCAGTCAGTAATTCAGTGAATACTCAAGTCTGTACAGCATGCAGCTCAGAGCATGTAGTACATCCAAAATGTCAGAGGACACTTAGAGTCCAGCTGCAGATAAGTAACTTAGTAAAACACTGTACTGTATGTGCGGTAAACTTTTTGTAATCAGGTGTCAGGCAGTTGTATAGAAGTTTGCATTCCCAACCCACAAATTAGATCATGTGGCCATTGCACAACTTGGAAAGTAAATGGAATAGAACCTGTGTTGTCAGAGTTGAAGGTAAATGCACACATAGTAATGGATACAAATAAATAATTTTGATTCGCAAAGCACACAGTGCACCTTAAAAGCTTTCTTTCTTTATTTCTTTCTCACTCTCTCAATTTATCTATTACTTGCATTTCCTTCTCTCCTTTTCACTCTTTGCTCATCTCCTGCTAAAAGGAGAGGCAGCAGTGGTATCAGACACCATCAATAAACTCAGCAGCAGAGAGTTCAGACAAAGACATAGACAAACTCACACAAACACCATCTGTCGAATGAAGGCAGGCAATTATTGCTTTCTTACATGGCAAAACTATCAATGGTTGCGGTGCCACTGAAGGTCCATGTGCTATTGATCTTTACGCAGATGGGAACTGTAATAAAAAGGAAAGAAAAGGGGATGATATGGGGCAGAACAAATCTGAAAACTTCACTAAGAATTAAAGCACAGTATAAAGGGCCAAATAAAAAGTAAACAGCAAGACAAGAAGGTAAAGTGAGAAGTGAAGTAAGTAGGCCTATTCAACAAAAATAATGAGGTAACTTGCTGGGGACAGAAAAATATAAAATGCTTACACTGGTAACAGAGCCTTGATATACTATTCATTTATCAAGTGGTTCTGGCTAATATGTTAGCAAACAAACTCACTCATACATCCAGACACAGAGCAATGGCATCCCTTAGGAGTCATGTTTCTTCTCTTTCTCTTCTACTCAACATATACTTATCGTTGGTCTATCAACTCTTGAGAATATTTGGACCTTTTTAGGTGTTTGACATCAAACCATTTTTTTTACTGAGATGCTTTGTCATTTCATGTTGAGCAGGTAGCACAGTAGCAGCTTGTCTGAGGTTTTCAGTTTCAAATGTTTTATATGGCAGAATTGGTGAGAGAGTGATGGGCCGGTAAACCTAAACAAAGCTAAAAGCTGTTGAAAAATAAGAGTTGCATATTTGATTTTCTGAGTGATCAGCACTCTCATTTCTACAGGGAATCATTTAGTTTACTGTTAATGACAAATACAAAATCCTTAATGAAGCTTGAATGTAGACTGTAACAAACATAAGCAAGTCTAAGCAAGGCAAAGGAAAATAAAAAGCCACATTTGCATAACTCATCAGTCCACACTCAGTTGTTTTTTATCTTAAAAAAGACCCCACCCCTGGTTCATTTTTTCAGCATGCTTGCTTTCCTTGAAATCATCAATCTGTTAATTTCAATATTTTGTTTATACAGTATGATTTTTTTAAAAACTTTGCTCAGACATCAAAGGGGTGATTGAATGCTAAACCGATTTTACCTTGTCATTGTTGAATAATGACAGTTTAGTGGGTAACTAGGACATATATAGAACCTCAACATCCCATTGACACCTCTTTCCTCTGCAAATCTCACAATTTGAAACTGCCTCTGAAAACGGGCAAATGTCAACGAGCCGCCTAGTTGACGTCAACTCGGCGGCTCCTCCTCATTTGGCTCTAGTCTCTATCTTTGTCACGCCCCAACATTTACATAGGCTACACCACTGATCTGATGTCAGCTTAGTCTTCTGAATAGGTTGCGCAGATCTCAGAAATTGTATACATTGTTCATCTGCTATTTTACCACTAAATTCACTTCTGAGACTTTTTTATGCGATAAATCAACTATGTAGAGGTCAAATATGGGCCGTTTTATGAAAATTGATGTCTAATTGCAAATTTTGTCTGACTGTGTGTCGGAGTTCAGCGGCCGGTGCTGCCTGTGTGCTGCCTCACCGCCCGGCCTGCCTTCCTTCACAGACCCCGGCCTGCTGTGAGGTAGGTGGAGCTCCGTCACGGCTGGCAGCCCACGGCACTCCATGTGAGTGAGAGTGTGGTCAGCGAGCTTGTTACGCCAGCAATCTCTTACCACAGGTTCCAGTTAATCTTATATAGGCCTAATGTGTGTAATTATAACGTGTTGAGTTATTTAAACAAACGATCAGGGAAATAAACGCCTCTTGTCCGCGAGTCTCATTGATAGAGCCTGCGGCTGGATGGAGCTCTATCAATGAGAGCTAGCTAGCCTCCTCTTAGAATTCCTCTGAAATTCACAAAAATGCATTAAATTGAAATCGGACACCATTGTTAGCTTCATAAGACCTTGGGGTAGAAGTTATATAAGTGGCGTGACGAAATTCAAACTGTTAATATACTCTAATTACGCCGAAAATGAAGCTATCTAGCTGCAATCTGTACACATAGGATTGAAGGGACAGTCGCAGCTAACGAAACCCCTAATGTTCACAAAAATGCATTAAATTGAAATCAGACACCATTGTTAGCTTCATAAGACCTTGGTGTAGATGTTATATAAGTGGCGTGACGAAATTCAAACTGTTAATATACTCTAATTACGCCGAAAATGAAGCTATCTAGCTGCAATCTGTACACATAGGATTGAAGGGACAGTCGCAGCTAACAAAACCCCTAATGTTCACAAAAATGCATTAAATTGAAATCAGACACCATTGTTAGCTTTATAAGACCTTGGGGTAGATGTTATATAAGTGGCGTGACGAAATTCAAACTGTAAATATAGCTACTCTAGTTATGCCGGCAGCTGGCAGCCAGCCAGCTCGTCTCCAATGTGTTTCTATGGGGTTCGCTCAAACCAATCATCTAAATATTCATGAGCATACCATATTTGGAAGAAAAGCTCTTGTTCCAAACAGAGCCATATTCACAGGGTAGTTAAGGGCCTAATAAAATAGCATTTGGGCAATTTTCAGCCCAACCAATGTTACATACCCTATTAGGAGACCTTAAGGAACAGTGTAGAATACCCTATATAATCACTTAATCACCCCTTCAAGGCAATTGCTGCTCAACCTCACTTTTCAGTTCTTCATCTGTATAACCTGTATAAGACTGTATAATACTACAAAATAAGTCTTGCACTTTAACTTAATTTTGAATACTTTGCCTTTTGTGTTTAGGCTCTTTTGACATAGAGTATTTTGCTGTGTAGATTTGAGTTGCAAATAGCTTTAGGTGATCACATATTTCTTTGCATTTTTTTTTTAGTTATACAAAATAAATCTCACACAAAACTCTCCTTATGTAGGTAGGAATTATACAAGGTGTCGATTATTGACCACACCTGCGAAAACCAGTTGATACAAGATGCTAAGAGAAAAACATGAATGGAACTCACACATAATGTATATCCACCTCAATGGGACTATAAAAGTCACTACTGCAAACTACACCGTAAAAAATGTGACCAATGGTTACTTAAAAAATGTATGGCAACAAAGTGACACGTAATATAATTGAATAGATTTTAAGTTCTTCAACTTTGATTAACAAGTATTGAAAAAATAAACTAAATATAAACAAAACAAATGAGTACATTTTCATAAAAGCAACACTTAAAATGTGTTGGATTTAGTAATAGCATACAAAATTATAAGTTATATAGCCAAACATTTTTGAGTAAATCCAAATCAGTTTCACAAAGAAAACTGATTTATGTTTAATAAGTATCTGAGCAAAAGTAATTTAGATTTACTAAATATCTGGGAGAAATTAATCCAGATTTACTAAATATCTGGGAGAAATTAATTTAGATTTACTAAATATCTGGGAGAAATTAATTTAGATCTACTAAATATCTGGGAGAAATTAATTTAGATTTATTAAATATCTGGGAGAAATTAATTTAGATTTAATAAATATCTGGGAGAAATTAATTTAGATTTACTAAATATCTGGGAGAAATTAATTTAGATTTACTAAATATCTGGATAAAAATAAGTTGTATTCACTAACATAAAATAAATTATATTAACTAATAGTTTAGCACATTGTTGCCTAATTCAACACATTTACACTGCGTTTCTTATTTATCCGTACCTAAATGAATTGTTTACATTGAAGTTTTAATTGGTATCACATTACTTTAAATCTATTCAATTATATTGCATGTCACTTTGTTGTCATCCTTTTTCTATGTATAATACACTTAATATCATGCCTTCTTGGTGCCACAGGTAACTTAAATTGGGTTAATAAATCATCATGCATAATAAGAACAGCAGGTAAACATTTATTTGTCCATTTTTTTCAAAACATGTTTATCTAACATTTTTCAAGTTGTTTAGTGCAAAATGTCAAAATACAACAATAAAACACAGAGAGAGGCTATAAGAAAAGAAGAAATTATGTATGTGTACAATAGGGACACAATATAATGGCATTTGGGATTCTTTTTAATACATGTTTAATCATTTAATGGTGTTTAATTTCTGCTACATCATTGGCTTAAATTATCCACATTGATTTTTGATGTGATTTAAGGTTTAGTCCTGTTAGTGTATTTAAATTAAGACAATGTTTTCAGTCTGCAAATTTTTCTTATATTTTCATTTATGTGCCAATTGAAATCGTCAGGGCCATTATGTTTTTCAAACGGCTACAAGTAATTGATTAATATCACATGGAGTCTGGGATAAGGTCAAGTAATTCCATTAGCCTTACTTCTTTACTTTTTGCTAAAATAGGACTCACTTAAACAATCAATTGAAACATGTCAAATTTGCATCCCTGGTGTATACAGAGGAATCACAAGGTACAATAACAGCTGCCTGTGGCAATACAAATTCAAAAACACAATGCCACTCCCGTAAAATGAGTATGGTTGGCTTGATATTTCTAAACAACCACATGTTGCACTGAAAATCTATATTTTTTAGTTACTTAACAGTTGAAAAAGAAAATGCCCAAACTTTCATCAAGTGGAAGCAAGTTAAGAACAATCAGGGCAGCGTGAACAATCTTTATGGTGTCTTTATGTTTATTTTGGTCACTTTTATGAAGAGTAAAGTAATCTTCAAATTCCAAGTCCAAATACTAAAGACTGAACTCATCAGAAATTCCAAAAGGTCTCCTTCAGTAACAGTTTGCAGTTCCTTCACAGTGAGTGGGTAACCATGTGACAGTTTTGACAGTGAGTTAATTGTTCCCTGTCATTCTGCGAGCGTCCCTTTTCTTAAGCTAGTAGCTTATTCTTGAGGCTGTTCACTTTTGGGGACAGCTTTGAACAATCCAGCTCAAGGAGGAGTTTCTGGAAGACTTCAAGCGTGTACCTGAGCTCCTTGGGATAGGCAAGATTCACTGCATATGCCAAGCCAACGACCATGGAGCAAGCCCTTGGAAAGTTACCCAGAGCAGTCAGAACTTTCACGCCCTCTACTACGATACCGATGTCATCAGGACCCTCTGGCGTAGTAGTCTTGATGTTGTAGATTTTAGTCCTTTGTACAGCAAGGTCCTGCGACACACTGTCTTCATCAGCGTCCTGAAATAGCAACAACATTGGGTATTTCAGACTGTACCACCAAAGGAGAAGGTTCCAATTGAACAACTCCCAAATTGGCTGTTGCACATGATGCACTTATCAATAAGTGCATTATACTTAACAATATAAACTTGAATAATTATGTATCTAATAAAGTGACCACTGAGTGTATACAAATTATTTAAAAAAATGTTAGTTATTATTTACCGGGTAATTCTCTTTATCAGAGAGAATCACAGGCTAACATTACCTCCTGTAGATTTAAGTAGTAAGTGCATTATATTCCAGTTTGATTACAAAATAATATACAAACATAATAGCCATTTAAGGTTACCTTGAGTAGGATGGCCTGCAACCTCAACCCCATGGTTCCACCTTTGGAGTGGAAGATGTTCAGAAGCTTCGGAGTGTATTCATCCAGCTTAGACATGAACTTTGATTCAAGATGCACCATTGTGATTCTGTGAAACTCATCCTGGATCTGAAAGGTAAATAATACATACATTACATATTTTACATATTGTTCTTGCAACTCTAGCAAGAAGCAATATTATTCTCATGATATTATGACCTTCATGTACATTCTGGGTTAAATCATCTGACTGTGCAGCATGTTAATATATTTTGGCTAGCATACTACAATCTTCAGTGTTGGTAGTTTCTCACATGCACTCACAAAGATTATTTAAAATGATTTCTGTTAGAAACTGTACAGTTATATAATGCAACAAAATCTAAATAATTCTGGAATTTGACCTTGAAAATATGATTTAGAAAATAGTTGACAGTAACATAACACACATTTTCTATTTATGAGCTAAATATGCAAAACCACTAGTGCAGTCCTTCATAGTGGACTAGAAATATTTCAAATTAGCATGTGCTTGTAACTCACTTGAGAGGGCTCAAATAGAGCAGGCCATCTGGTTTTGATGTCCTCTATGCTGGGTGATAGGTTGATGATTTTGTTTCTTCTGTGTGCAAATGTTTTGGCCATTTTTTCTTTGATCAATTTGTTGTTGTCCCTTTTTCTTACTTCAGTAAGCAACTGAATCCTCTCTTGTTCTTGACTTTCTTCATCCTCTCCTGCTGGGTAAGGGGGGAGGTAGTTTACCTCTGCCTTTCGAGGTTTTTTTACACTCTTTGCAGACTTCTGGTTTGCTGGGCTCTTGTGTTTCAGTGCATTACACATCACCTCAGGAACACCATAGCCTCGGAGTTTGGTGCGATAATTTGCCATCTTGTATTTGATGCTTTGTTGCTATCCATAGTAACCTGAGAAGGAGCCGGGTTCCTTAAGACAAGGATACTTACTGACAAGTGCCTCAGCAACATCACTTATCTGTGCACTTGATGGATAGGCTGTATATGTATATATAGTTTCAGCCAGCTTCTCAAGTATGTCTGTCTTGATCTTTGAGGTAGTCACAAGTGTTCCATTCTTCTTGTAGTCTTCAGTGGCTCTTTCAAGGTACATCTCAGTTTCATATGCAAACCCTGGAATGGGGAACTGCTTTGGCCACCCTTGACATGTTCTGTAGTATTTCGCCTAGACAGGATAATGGTGTCCTGTGAAGAAGACGTTCCAGCAGATGAGTCTGCATAAGATGCAGAGTCACAGTCTGTTGACTGTTGATCAAAGGAACTGCCCAAACTTTCATCAAGTGGAAGCATGTTAAGGATAATAGAGGCAGTGTGAACTATCTTTATGGTGTCTTTGTGTTTAATTTGGTCACTTGTATGAAGAGTAAAGTAATCTTCAAATTCTGAGTCCAAATACTGAAGACCGAACTCATCAGAAATTCCAAAGGTCTCCTTCACAACAGTTTGCAGCTCCTCCACAGTGGGTGGGATTCCTGATGGAAGGACCAACTTCTCAACTCGGTCATTAAGTATTACTCTGAGAAAAGTTCAATAGCAAGCAGAAAGTTAAACATGACACTAGACTTAACAATGAATAATGTAATTAAGAGCCTGGTGTGTGCCACCAGAATAAATAGATAGACAACGCTCTTCAAATAAAGGTTATATCAGTAGGATGCCAATAAAATGAAATCCACCACCAAAGCCAGCAACTGAAACTCTTACTGATGGACTAATTTAGTTAGTATGGTGCACTTCCAGACAAATGTGCTACAGTATAGATATTGTAAGATGTAAAGAATAACATAATTCATTCCAATTACCTAAAATGCACAACAGATGTGACGTTTGAGTGTAACCAAGCGTTTTCCTCCCACACTGTACGCGGCCAAGGGGTAGACGTCACCAAGTTTCTGCTGATCCAAAAGAGCCATTTTCCCAGTGACCTCCAGGTAAAAAGATCGTATATGCTCTTCATACCAGGCAGCAAGTAACTTTACAATAAAATATATACAGTTGTCCAAAATGGCTATCTGAACAATCTCAGCAAAGTCAGGTAGTCCACCAGTAGAGCCATAGGACAGGATCATCCCAACAGTGTACCTTGTTCCATAGTAGCTGACAGTGTTAGCTAACTGCACAGTACACAGACGCGGTGATGTTTTTCTTAAAGCTTCCTGTATGTCTGAATGCAGCACATCTAAAGGCACGACAGATATTTTTGTTACACACAATGCCTGTTTTCCAATGTCTGTATACAAGTGGTATGCCATCATCATTTGATGTCTTGTAGAAAGGGTCAACAATACATTTTTAAAGTTTTTAGTGTGCCTCACAACCTGCTTAAAAAAGCTGTGTTTTGCTTCAAAGCGCATTGTCCATACACCAACCAGAGGCCCATATTCTTCAATTAATCCAGGATAGTGTTCCAAAAAATGGTGTTTGGGTGTCAGTGTCTCTTCAGGAAAAACTGCTAAGAATCTATCACGATGTTCAGATATTTTAAAGTCAAGGTATGCAATAGTTTCAGCTGTGTGAACAGGGGCAACCACCAATTCAACGATGTCTTTTAAAGTCAGAAGAACCTGCCAGGCAGGATCACCCTCAGGTATCCGCGATCCAATAATGAGTGGCAACAACTGTATAAGGGCCCAATTTTCATGGGCATTTCCACCTATAGTTTTGCGATAAATGTAGTTTTGAGGGATTTCTTGAGGGCTGTTGGCTTTGTCCGAGCCCTTATAGGGAAAAAGTGTGATTAACTCGTTGAGTACAGTCAAATTAAAGTACTTCTTCTTGGTAAAAATCTGGAAACACAATGCTAATTCTCTTGGGACTATGCCTTCAAAAAGGTCATGTAGCACATCTGGTGGGTACCCAGAGACAAAGTGAAAATTATTAAATTTATCAGTCAATGGACACGACCGCTTTACGCCAAAGCAATGTGTTAAATTTGGATTTTCTCTCACAGTTTGCACATGCAAACTATGGTCCTTCTTTGTCCGAGGTGGAAACACCCCAGTCCGCACTTCGTGTGTCTGGAACTCTGAAGAATGTCCAAGACAAAATCTACAGATGTATGGCCCTGTGAAACTTTCAACTAGTCCACTGATTGAATGTGCACCGAGATTATCAGCTACAACACAGTGTACAGTGCCTTTAAGATTCTGTCCAACAGTAGAAATGAAAATCCCTTTCTGTTCTAGAGTGGCAAGATCTTTCAAGAGTGGTTCCAAAACTGCTTTGTAATCAAACTGCTTGACATCAACAGCTTTGCAAAGTAAAGCTAGCTGAATTGACGATAATGCAGATTGCAACTTGGACAACCCATTTGCCAAAACCCAATAAACGGCTGTTATTTTGTGTTTTTTTCTCGAAGTTCCAAGCGGGTTACACACCTCAAAGTCGTCAACATAAAGGATTATAGAGAGTCTTGTTTCTTCTCCAGCATAGAAGTCATTTTTCTTGAAACATTTGCCATCACAAAATGATTTAATATATCCAGTGCTGTTTGAATGTTTGGATAAGATTCTCTCAGCAATGTCTTTATTCTTCAAGACTTCCTGCAGAGTCTCTAGAATAGGCACATATTGAAACGTCTTGTTCTTTTGTGAATCAAGAATATATTCAACAGGATCGACACACTGAAAATGTAACTTAAAATACTTCCTTCTCTTAAAAGCCGAACCAAGCGGACAACCTGCTGCAAGTGCTGTACTAATGGGATGGAAGTTACACAATTGTTCTGCCAAGTCAGTTAGGATGGCCTGGTCAACAATGCAGTTATTAAACTTCAATGTTGAATCAAGTATGTTTCTAACAGCTGCAACAGATGCTGAAGATGAAATGAACTGAAGGTCTTCAACCAACGCATCAATGCACTTCCCTGAGGCATTATATATGCTTTCTAGCTTCAGCAGAAGTAAGGCAATTCTTTGAAGAACTAAGCAAGATGCACTTTCCTGATCACAATTTAAACTAGTGCCCTCATGGTCACTGGCCTCTGGTACATCAGAATGGTCAAAAGTCTGGTTATGGTGACTCCCATACACGTCTTGCTTAAAATCACTCAAAGAATAAGATTTGTGTCTTCTGCTTTTGTGTTTCAGATATGTGTTGTATATATTTGTCCTAAAGTCGCATCCTTCAAATACACAAAAGGCTGTTTCGTGGCACTTCAAATGATTTCCAATATGCTGAAAGTAGTCCTTCTCTGTAGAAAAATAAGCGTTGCAAACTATACACTTAAAAGCTGAGATTATTCCTGGCTGTAGAGTTTGTTCAGCTGCATGGTACCTGGACAAATGTGTGCGAAGGGCACTCTGAGTTTTAAATGTGCAAGGGCAACTGTCATATAGACATGGCTGGGATTGCCCACGACCAGATGTTGCGTGTTGTAGTCTGTAATGCTTTAGTAGATCCCCCTTTGTGGCAGACAAAGACTTGCAGATCTTACACTGCCATCCCATCGGACAAAACCTAAGGTAGTAAAAAATAAAAAGGTCTTATTAACTTACTGTATAACTAGTAGCCTACATCGATAATAGGTGTAATAATGAAATAATGTATCATGCCATGAAAGAGATTGGGCACCTTTGATTTCAGTATTGTTTTTTTAGTGTTTGTTGATGTTGCGTACATATTATGTTCAAATTTAGTTTTTGTCTGACATCTAATTTTTGCAATAAACTATTTGAAAGAAAATTTGCTTAATTAGTGTCAACGTAATACAATTCCCGTAAATGGTAACTAGGGTGTGAAAAAGTATGTGCAAACAATGTGTTATCATCCAGGGCATGAAATTGGCACCCGCCCACCCGCCAAATGCGGGTAACTTTTGTGATTGGCGGGTGAAACTGTCAATCTACCTGCCACGTTGAGTCGGGTAGCCAATGAGAATTGAGTGATTCAGACACTTAACTATCGGTAAGCAGGGTACGCCGTTGCTTACGGGCCTGGTCCAATCAGGGGCCTGCATCACTGGAAGACATTGATTGACAGCCGGGGCCCCCTATCGCAATTTCCATACTCACACAATCCCAGCAGTCCCACGTGCAGCCACTGACCAAGCGGGAGTGAGAACGGGTAAAGTTAATTTCCTAGTTTCTGATATGAAGACGAGACGTGTGTGTGACTCGAACATCTCACATTTATCAACAAAACGTACAGCGAAAGACCGTGCAAAACATTTCAGATCGTCCTGCCAACATGTATACATTTTAACATCAATGTACGCTGTCACTGAAGCTGCTGCTGTTTCAATACTGTCGGCTCTCTGCAGCGGGCGGGGCTGCTCCGTTTCCCCCGCGACTGACGCGCACACACAAACACACACACACACACACACACACACACACACACACACACACACACACAAACGCACAAGGTGGATGCAGGAAAAAACGCAGATGAGACGTACACGATGACCTAAATTGAGGACAGCTACTCTCGTTATTGTAAGTGTAATGATAAGTTAAAGTCCAATGAAACCGTATGAATGTGTGTCCCAGGCCAGGATAGGAAATTAACTAACAATGTAAAGATCAACAAGCCACTGACAATGACAGATATGTTCATATTTGATTCATTCAATACATTCTTATTTTGTATCTTAAATCCACCAGCCTTTTTCATATTTTACCAACATTTGCAGCATCCTGAGCCTTTTTGGTAAGGTTCCTAGGAAATCTCAGCCCAGAATAATGAATTAATAGTAATAAGTATTATTCTCCCCAAAACAAGTTTCCCTTTTATTTATTTTTTTATTTTTAAGAACTATACAAAAAAAATTCTTGTGTTATGGTGCGCATTCACCAGTGTTTTGTTGTTGTGGTGGTGCGCGTAGGCTACTCCTGATTTTGTCATCTCATCTCTTATATGCAGTGGCGTAACGAGCCAACACCGGGCCCCTATGCAGGATTATCAAGGCGGGCCCCCATACTACAGCACGTGATGACGGAGCAATGTCCACGAGTAGGCTACCATCAATAGGACAGGATAGGATCATAGAGACACAGCAATTCCTGTTTTTCACCTTTACGACACAAAAAAAAGTGGCTGGTAAAAAGACCCTGTGGCAGGTGGATTTAAAAATCCACCTGCCACAGTGGCTGGTGGTCAAAAAAGTTAACTTCATGCCCTGTTATCATCACTTAATTGTATGTCTATGAGAAATATGTTATCAGTATTTCTATATTTTCTGCTGTTTAAATTTCAAGGTTCACAGGTTTTGATAATTGAAAATCAAAACTGCAGCAAATCTGCTTTTAACCAGCAAATGTTGATACAAGACATAGTAATAATCAAATATTGTATTGCAAAACAAACAGTGTATAAACCTTTACATAACATGTACTCTATGTGAAATGTGGTAACACAGCATTTTGTGTTTTGCATACAAGTCAAATACATACCTGTTGACAAATTTCAGTCAAAGACTCTTCATGCACCTGGAAAGAAATTCAAATGAGCTTAAATTCAATTGGAAAAGTTTGTATTTTACACATACATAAGAGGTAACATATAAGGAGTAACTAAACAAACACCAACAGTTTACACTTGTTTGTTCACAGATGACGAAAATCATAGTCACTGAGGTAACAGTTTTTTTTTTATCATTATCATGCACATTTCTGTCAGGAACATACAAAACACACAAGCAACAAAGTGAAAATGTGTAACCACAAGGAGCTGAAACTGGCATACTATAAAAGGTGGCACACCTCTGTCTTGTACTTTATGTGCATTCATAGTACCACAATTGTTTCAACCACAGGTGATCTTTCTCAGGTAAAGAGTAGTTAGTCTGTGACAGACCACCACACCACGATAACACCTACCTATATAATTAACTATAGTTACAGTAAGTACAGAACTGCATTAAAATAACCCAGTAGACTCTGACACAAGGTCAAACTAGTCAGACACACTTACAGGACATTTACTTCCATAAAATATGGCAAATCATAAAAAACTGTGGTTTGCAACAGTAATTATTAAGGCTTAGGGACACTGAAACAAGTAGTATGCAAATAAAAATGAAGAGTGAACCTGACAAAGAAAATTTATCAGGCAAATCATTTATTAAAGGTATTATGATCCTTTTTTCGTGAGAATACGGTCTGTCTTTCTGGTATTTATTTTGGTCTTATTATTCTATAAGAAGGTCCATCGCCTAAATTAGATTTATTCTGTTTTGTGGAGACACGTTGTTGACAGAATTTGGATATACTGAGCATGACATGCTAACATAATAGCTAAATAGCTAAATCTGTTGTTGCAAACAGACGGACGAAGCCTCTCTCTGGCAGCGCAAAGTCTGCACCATGGTCTAATTTACTGACCTCAGACGCAGCTCGCCGGTGTAATCTGTCAGCACGTGCTGAAACCGGTTTGAAGGTATACTCCGACAGAGAAAAACTGAAAAGGTTTATGCCATCTGCTGTTGTGCCTCGTTGTATGTTACCGTGAATTGAGACATGAATCTGCGTGGCTAACATTACTACACAAAACACAGTAACAGACTAACGTTAGTTCATTTAGCTTGTTACGGCAGGGGAGGGGTGGAGGCGCAGGCCGATGCCAGGAAAATTGTCAACAGTAGAATATGTTAGCTGGTATCTTAAAGGCCATTATACCTTATACTTGGAAAAATCACATGAAATTTTGATATTTAACCGACTACTACGTCATTCATTGCCACGCTTTTAGTCTAAACATTAGGCAGTACTGTAACGTTAAGTTAGGCTAACATATCTTTATTTTCACTTTCAGCCAGTAAAGTTGGACTGTTGGGTAACTTGCAGCAATGCAAAACAATGTTCAACTGCTAACTGTTACAGCAACTTGTTGTAAAATGTTTACAACTTACAATAATTAAACAAGTCTTACCTTTGGGAAAATGGCAGTATCTGAAATGTCCGATGACGATGTCCATGTGGCTGAAAATAGCTGGAGCGGAAGTGTTAGATGATTAAATCCAAAGACCTCCCAATGAGTAAAATGTATTAATTTTCTGCATCTTTGACTTTCCCGATAAAATATAATTAAATTCTTCTTAATGATTCACAGCTGATTTTATTCAAACAAAACTGAGTAAAATGTAATTGATAAATAAATAAAATTTGTTGAATTCAGCTCAATGTGATTCCAAACTGCAAATAGTCATTTTTATTATGGATATGTTACTAATGTTTGATTACTAAATATTAATTAACACCGTTCTCAGTTTTTACAGTGTAGCGATTGCCCATAACTTAAAGAAACAAGTGTGTATCTGAAGGTGCCATTCTAATCTTTAATGTATACATCATGCATAGATTACCTGTTCATTAATAAATCTAGAGACTTGGACCATATCCTGCCCATAATTACCCAGAATCCTCAGTAATTATTTCCCAGCCTGCTTAGTAAGACTTTTTTTATTGGGCTGGAATTGTGGTTTGATTGGTTGTGAATGGTGATAGTGTCGCCAATCTGGTTAATTGCTGCTCTGAAATAATTTTAATAATAACAAATACTCTTGGGTTCTCTCTCTCTCTCTCTCTCTCTCTCTCTCTCTCTCTCACTCTCTCTCTCACTCTCCAAACACCAACTGAGGAAAGGAAAGAGATTGACATGTCCCCATTAATGAGATATTAAAGTGTCCCCTCTTTCTAATTATTCTCAATGATTACATGCAAGAGTCATGGGTTAGCAAGCCTACCAAAAGTCTATTTACGGTACATGCCAACTGAAAGAGAGGAGCAGTGGAGAATGGACGAGCTCTTCCTCTGGGGTTCTTGCCAGACCAACTGTCAATTTAAAGGCCCGATCAGTAACATGTTCGACCATATAAATTGAAGGTGTATTCACATTTTCAATTTACATAAATTATTTATTGCACAAATAGTTTAAAAATAGCAAAAAGGACCGTTGTATCCTATAGTGCAGGGGTCTTCAACGTTTTTTAAGCCAAGGATGCCTAAACTGAAAGAGACATGAAGTTGTATGGAGTGATATTCCTATCTTTATTCAAGAGCGCATTATTTCAACTTGAGAGCATTTCTCACTAATATTACGTTCAGATGTTGTATTCCCTCAAAACCTTGCTCTCACACTCAAATAGTCACTGCTCGCGCTTGGATTTGCTGTGCTTGTGCTCAAACTTTCTGCTTGGACTCAGATATTTCTCCTCCTCTCCAGGCTGATTCTGCGCGCTTGGAAATCTTCTCCTCTCGGATTTTTCCTGCGCTCTCGGATTGTTTGTGTGACAACCATAGACTGTATAATATGAATGGACAGAGCATGTGTGACGTCACCCATTGGTTTGTGGAGATCTGATATGAGTCGTCGAGTTTGCGTTTATAGGCGCAGCCATCCTGGTTGCGGATGTGACGTTTTTAGATGAGAGGGAGGAGCCTAGACTGTTGGGCGGTATCTGACTGTTTTTTGTTTTTTTTTTGGAGTTGGCAACGCTGCTTACACTCTTCGTTACCTTACACACGTTCACTGGCAATATGGATGCAACTGCTGCTGAAAGCTAGCATACATAATTCGAGGTAAGATATAGCTAGCTTTGCTAGGTTTTAAATATATATTTGTCCCATAGTTATATTACATATAAGAGGAGTCACATTGTAAAGTAAATGTATCTGAAGTTACCATGTAAATTGTCTGTAACGTTAGCTAGCTAGCTAGCACTTATGGTAAAACATGCTAATGTTAATTTTCTGCAAATCGAAGTTTACGTTGTCCTAATTTAAACGTAGTGTCAGCGAAATGCAAAACGGGGATTGTCAATGCTTATCATTATCTAATGGACTTGACTGAACAGAGTGCTGCACAAGTGTTTTAAGCTTTATATGTTAAGCTATATTTCTATATTGTGGTTTGTAATGTCAACCATTTCTTCTGTAATTAACAATGTGGCACTAGTGATTCAACTACCTCTTTTTATTATGCAGACATGTCTTGTGACAGTTAAGTTTGTCTTTACCTTGACCCACAGCAGTGTTCTATCTGTGGAATGTACACTGGATTGTAAAAGGTGAACTACATTATTTATCAATTTAACATAATCTTAAACATATTGTGGTTTATGTAGTTTTTGAAGTTAATGCCCATTTCAATGTGAAATAAAGGTCTTTCTAAAGCTACATTTGTTGTTTTTCTGAAGAAACTATAGGAACATACACAATATTGTAGTCATACAAGAAGACGTTGGTAATTTGATAGAATTTGTAATTCATTAAAAGTGTCTATTTTGGCTTTAATCAACATAAATATTTCTTAAATATTTACTTGAATGTTGACAAAGAAGGATCAAAATGTAGTTTGTGCTTTTCTTGTGTCTTTATGTACTTGTCAATTTTAATCACCATGAAAACACTTCACCAAAATCCTTTTAGATTCATTTATAGGCATATATTTAATTTTGACATACATAGTCAAGTGTTTAGTAGGTAATTGAAAATGCACTAGGTGCTGTTTAATCTGTGTAGGGTTATTGTAAATTCATTATAACAAAAGTATTATTACACATTGTTGGTTAACCATGTTCCTGGGGATTTGGCAAATTTCAGACATGCTAGCATATAGCCTAGCTTGATGTCCGTAAACAAATAGATTTTCTTTATAGTTTAGCTAGATTGAACAACATATGACGGACAGTATGTGTGTATTTAACCACACACATACTTTATACCACTTTGTATTTTTTCCTCGTTTGGTTAACCTTGTTCCTGGGGATTGTTTGTGTCAGTTTTTGCATCACTGTTGTGTGTTGTTCATCAGAATGTAGTCTTCATTCCTTCATATAACATTAGTTTGAAAATTATGGATTCATATCAGTCTGTATAAAACGTTGTAATGTTAAGTACAGTTGTATCACTATAATAAAAACAGATCTAGAAATGATTTGCTCATTAAATAGCAGTTTTTTTAATGAATACAAAGCAAACTGAACAGAAAAAAACAAGCATTTTGTTTTCTTTTCTTTCAGTTGAGGCTGAAGGGCTCGACCAATGCTGCATCATAGCAGCACAGTGTCTTATCACCAATCCATGAAAAATACCAAATACCAAATTGTGGCTAATTCGGGAACAATCTTGTTCTCATATTTAGTTTTTACACTGTGCTCTCATTGTATACCTTCCATTTTCATTTCATTTCTTTTTATTGTATTTTTTATTATAATGTAAATCTGTATTTTTATTTGTAACCGAAAGCCCTACTAGGGACAAGTGTCGAAAATTAGCTTCGGCTAAAAACACTATGATACATACATCAGATGACTGTTGAAGTTTATCTATGTTTTTTTTGTATCTGTCCCTATCTAAATAAACCTTAAAAAAAAAAAAAAAAAAAAAAAAAAATGAAAGCTAGAAGTCACCCTGCTGCTCCAGATCTACCTACTGTATGGCTGGCTACAGACTACAACCATCTGCAACATCATCAACAGCTGCACTTAAAGTCTCTTGGGGTCATATAGGACTCGGTTGTTCTCCATACTGCATCATACACTATATTATTTTTCTGTTTTGTTATATTAGTAGGCTACAGACAACACTAACAATCATTATTTAATCACAGTATATATTATTCTGGTGTACACTGTTGACTTGACTCCCTGCTATTGATTATACGTCACTTTAGCTTGCTACTACCTCATAACTTTACCTTAATTGTTCTTGTATAGTTAATATATCTTCTACTAGTTGTATATACCTCCTATTTAATTCAATTATTCTTAACTTGTGTTGCAATACCTGAATTATCCCTCTTGTGAACACTAGGCTTATCTTTATTTTAGTTCATATCATAACCCTGCTCACAAACTCACCTGTACCTGGGTCATCTGTTTGCCAATATCAATGTTCCTGCTACAGTAAATCCTACAGGCAAAGTGTACTGCTTCACAGGAGTATGAACCATACGCTTTTTAGGTTTTGTGTCAAATATTGTGCTATTGTTTGTTATGAATTACTCATTGTTTTGATAAGGTAAATTAAAGCCGTTTAACAACCTGCAAGTGTCCACTCTGGTAAATGTAATTGTACTGTTTTTTTTTATAAAGATTACAGAACAAAAACCTATTTGCCTTGATCAGGGTTTTAATTTGTTGCAAATATGAACATGGCTGTAATAATATGTATCTTATTGCTCTGAAAAACTACAATGATTTAAGAAATATCAGTGATACTTGATTGTATATGTGGGCAGACATTACAGGCACCTATTCATGTAAGCAGATAAAACAATAGTTTGTTCTCTCTTTTATCACTTGGATTATGTAGGTGATGCTGCAGAAACAGGGGTGAAGTCCTTGTAGATCTCTGGCACTTTGAGGACAGACAGATCCAGCAACTCTCCACTGTTGTCTCTGTATAGTGTGCTCCTATTTAAGACAAATTCATAGACATCAACACATAAGATATTAGGTGTGCATAGCTTTCTTTAACATCATTACTATCTTACCTTACCTTCTCTGCTTTGGATTTGTGGACATCACAGTAATTTTCTCTCCCGGGCCTTGTTGTGCACCCTGTAAATTTAAGCAAGATAAAGAAATGATAAGTGTATGTAACATGATTTTACAATTAAATTATTATCAGACTTGCCAATGTTCTTGATTTGTGCGACTACTGCCTGCCCTCTGCACACAGGTGAGTACAGGGGGAACCAATGGGATTTTGAGTTTGGAGTAATGTACTGACTGGAACAACACAGTAGTGTGGTTGTACAACACTGGTCCATGCACACGGTGCAGCTGTGATGCAGCTCAACAGGGGTACTTCAGTCACACCTGGAAGAAGAGAAACTGAAACAAAATACTTTTTTTTCTGTTCAGTTTGCTTTGTATTGATTTCATTAGGGTAAAAATAAATAACTGCTCTTTTAAATAATGTTTTATTATAGTAGTGAAATTGTACTTACAACTTTCTATACAGATATGAATGTTATTATTGTTAAAATAATGTTATAAGAATTTAGAACAATATCTGAAAAACATACAACAGTGATGTAGAAACTGATGCAAACAATCCAGTTTCTTTTGTTTTTCAGTTATATTACAGTTTAGGTTTTACTATTGCCTCTAACATGTCTGAAATTAGCCAAATCCCCAGGGACATGGTTAACCAAACGAGGAAAAATACAAAGTGGGGTCATTAAACCAGTTGTAAATACACTCATACTGTCCGTCATATGTCGTTCAATCTAGCTAGCTAAACTACCGGAGCCTGTTGCACAAAACCAAGATAAGGGATTAAGCCGCGATATTCCAGTTATCCTGGAAAATTTAGCCTTGACTTGGTTGCACAAAAGCAGAGGCACCTAAGTTACCATGGAGATGTATTCTGTGCAGCTAGCCTGCTCCTGACCAGGCTAGCTGCACAGAAGGTAAAAGCAATAATAAGGTAAAAGCACTCAGCAGTGCTTTTACCTTATTATTAATATTATCAGCCTGCATTAAAATACAACAGGTGCATATCTGTTCAGTAAAGCACTGTTATATAAAGTTCTGACCATTATTTTTTTTTATAATTATTCATGTGATTGTTATCTATCACTGTTACTGTTATATTGCTGTATGAAAACTGCTATTCATATTGTTGTTAGAAGTTTTGATGAATATATTATGTTAGTTGTTGAGATAATTAGAACAGGCTGATACAGTTGCAAATGTGTTTTAAATGAAGTCAGTGATGAAGGATAATATATAAAGTGCTACACATGTGTTAGTGGTTCCAACAATGGCAGACTGGTCAGGGACAAATACACCTATTTTAGTTGATTTATTTCTTTTAGTATTCTTTAACAAAGGATCATGTTATGTTCCTCTTCCATGTGCACTGTATTTGGCATTCTTAGCACACAATGTGTGTTCTCTCCAGTGAACTGGGACTATAATTTGGGAGGATTGAACAATTATTATAGGTTTTTATAATTGTCCAATCCTCCCTAATTATAGTCTTAGTTCACTGGACCAGTAACTATATAGTTGAGGCTACTGTACATTCATGAAACAACCGGGAGAGGACACCTCAATGGTTTTTGACCTTATAGTTTGCTGGGGGGAAATAACTGATGAATACACTGTGTTACAGTCATGTTTAAAGTGTGCATTAAATGTATCACTTAATTATCTTTATAGTTTCTAGATGTTAGAGTTCAATTTCTTCAGTCTTTCTTTTCTATGTCCATATATGCCTACTAGAAAGCAAAGCATACAATAAATAAAGAAGGAAACTGCCTCTGTAAAAAACAAAAAAAGTGAGAAAAGACGTGGCAGAAGCGGACCGACTGAATGATATCTAAAAATGTACATTTACGAACTACTGCTCTTAAATGAAACCATTTAAGGAGTTAGGCTAATTATTTCCACAAAAAAAACTGTTGTACACTTTGCCTGAAAAGCGAGCAGTGGAAGTAAATATATTCCATAGATAATTTATATTTAGCCCATACGAGAGAACGAGACAGAGTGAGACAGAGGGATATGTACACTTCACAGCATTGTAGATTAGTGGTTGTAATTGATCTTCATGGTACATTTCCTGCGTAACATTATCTTCTGCTCATTTGTGCAAATAATTAGCTTAATTTATTGAATGGTATGGCAGTTTCAATTCAGAGCAGTGGTCAGTAAATGTATATTTTTAGGCTACTTACGCATTCAGTTGGTCCGTTATCGTCTGCCTCGCTTTCTCTGCTGTTTTATTACTGCGGCCGTGTTTCTTTTTTACAAATGTGTTTCACATGCTGCTCACTCTGTAAAGTATGCACAATGCGTATTCTCCATTTTAGCATCTGTAAATCTGTGATCGATACCGTGGTCTATTTAAGAAAACCGTGAACGTGCACTTATCCCAGCTATGTACACCTGGCTTGACATAGCTTCACTTTCTCATCCTGGCTCAGTAAACGTGCAACCGATTAAGCCGCGATGAGCGGATCACACTAAGTCAAGCTGCGCTTTTTCAGTTATCCTGGATTTCTTCATTCTACTTTTGTGCAGGCCCCCGGTATAAAGAAAAGCTATTTGTTTACGGACAACAAGCTAGGTTAGCTATGGCTAGCGTCATATGCTACGTGCTTAATTTATGTTACTCACCCTCATAGTTGTGTACGTAACTTGATATGTCCCACTTCAAAGCTTTCTCCTGTTTCCTGATGGGTGCAGGTGAAAGAGCGTCGACCATTCTGTGCACATTATTGACATATACTAATAATAAAGCGATGGACGGCAGGGGTAAATAAACTTGGGTTACAGAGGAGCCGTCCGCAACGGATGTTCTAACATAAACTAACGCACCCTCAACGGGGCAGGGATCATTTCATTGGTCAACACTACAGCTGGCATTCTATTGGTTGCTGAATTTTGATAGGGTTGTCACACAAACAATCTGAGAGCACAGAAAAAATCCGAGAGGAGAAGATTTCCAAGCGCGCAGAATCAGCCTGAGTGCAAGGAGAAATATCTGAGTCCAAGCACAAAGTTTGAGCACAAGCACAGCAAATCCAAGCGCGAGCAGTGACTATTTGAGTGTGAGAGCAAGGTTTTGAGGAAAATTATTACAACATCTGAACGTAATATTAGTGATAAATGCTCTCAAATTGAAATAATGCGCTCTTGAATAAAGATAGGAATATCACTCCATAAATGACTACCTTGACTATAGGTCAGTAAGCAGTGGGGATTTACATTTGCTAATAATATGTTGGATTCACCTTAAGACATTTTCAGAATTTTGAAAAAAACTTTCAAAAATTAACACTAATTTTGTGACTTGTCGACAACTCCACAAGTCAACTCAAGCGACTGAGTGAGCAGAGAGACCGAGACAGGTTACAGGAACTTCCCGACCCGCAGACTCAGAGCCGGAAACATTGCAAGCTCGCAGACAATGGGACTGACTCGAGAACTCATGAGTCGCCGATGACTTGTGAGTTGTCGATGACTCAGGAGTTCTCGCGTGAGTCAGTCAATCATGCAAATCAGCCGGCTATGAGTGGATCTGTAGCAGACGAGCGAGTGAAGTCTCTCCTCAAGCTCAGGGTAAAGCAAATCCACAACAAAAGCCATTTTTTTACTTCTGAAATAACATACAATGTTCTGCACGTAGCCCCGCTAGGCCTACTGTAGGATTTGGTGTATAAATGTGGTATGTTTAAATGCAATTAAGTCGAGCAGACAGTCCAAAACAGTGCAAGCTAGCAATACTGACTCAAGTGACTCAAGTGACTCGCACAACTCAGATCAGTTTAGTGAGTGACTCAGAATAACCTGAATCCTTAAAAGGAATCGAGTTTGCCAGGCCTACACAATACTGACACACCCTGACACTGACACTTGCATGTCACTACAGCAAGGAATTGACCAAATCATTATAGACACAAACTCAACTTAAAGTAGTAAATCAAATATTTAACACTTTTCAGCAAACATAATGTATGCATCAAGTCATCAGAACACACAACTATAAAGCTTTTACTGATACACTATAATTAAAGAATAAAAAACATTTTAACACCCCCTTTTGTCCAACATTAACATTTAAAAAAACAGATGGAATTATTCACCATGTCTCATTTGTTGTGCATTTAAAATTGAAATTAGGCATGAAAATGTCACTTTATGAGTTTTTTTAACATTAATATGAGTTCCCCTAGCCTGCCTATGGTCCCACAGTGGCTAGAAATGGCGATAGGTGTAAACCGAGCCCTGGGTATCCTGCTCTGCCTTTGAGAAAATGAAAGCTCAGATGGGCCAATCTGGAATCTTCCCTTTATGACATCATAAGGGGAAAGGTTACCTCCCCTTTCTCTGCTTTGCCCACCCAGAGAATTTGGCCCGCCCATGAGAAAGAGAGAGACATCATGGCTTGCAAACGAGCGAAGCATGGCAGGTCAAGGCCACACCCTCACCCTCCACCTTGCCCCCCCTCTCTCCTCCTCAATAGCATTTAAAGCTACAGACACAAAAATGGCACATCCTAAGGAAAGCTCATTGTGGGACTGGCTCTAGTGGCTGTAATTCTGCACCAAGGTTGAATTTCGGGAAAGAGACTTCAGATACAGTATTAGAGGACCACTAAGACCTATATAAAAGCATCCAAAAAGCAGCATGTCATAGGACCTTTAACGAAAGTTCAGATTCAGTCCAGCCCTTCATGAAAATGTGCCACACAGCAATAATACCTTTGTAACCAAGGTTAAACTCCAGTGAGGAAAAATACATTGTATGGTGTAAGGTAACCTGAGGCACAAGATTTAAAAGAGGGAGCTTGTGCTTAAAAGTTTATAGGTTGTGATACGGATTAACTGAGGGAATGAGTAACACTCTCATGTAAAAGCCTTGGTGAAGGGTTGCCTTGAGCAATTGAGTCAGTGTTCAATGTACTATATGTACAGTGACTGAATGAAAGTTAAATGCAAGCACATGCATTGATGCAGAGAATAACCTGTTGCGGATTAATAATAGTGTGTCATTTTTTAAAGAAGCAAATTAGAAAAGCTTGTACTATAAAAGACTCATGCTTTTTCCTAATGTCAAGCATATTGTGTATCGATTAATCTGATCTCAACTCAGTCCTCTGGATTTTTGAATGCCAGTTATTTTAAAAAAGGAGTCCTTTATACTGCTACTATGACAATTACTATTATAATGATTTGGAGGACTCACTGATCACTGATAATGAGGCTTATTTAGAAGCCCTTTGAACAAGATGTTGGCTGATTAGGTTTTTATTTTGTTCACAAATGTTGTTCTTCCCAAATTAGCAGAATCCAATAGTAGAAATTAAGCTCATCATATTTCCATTAGACTTTTTCCTCAGTTACATGCTCTCCTAAAAAAGGAGACCATTTTAATCTGCTTCCATCTGTCTATTCTTGTCCCTCTGTTTTTACCTCAACTTCCTGCATTCTGTGTCCTCCATGGCACATTCTCACTTTTCATCTCTGTCTGAGTCTCTCCTCTCCTGCCCAGCTTTTTCTCTCCCTTTCACTCAAGTATTCAGGTGTAAACCAAACACCCTGATAACTGCAGTGGCTGAAATTGATGTGACACTTTCAAATTTACTCCAGTCCTTTAATACAGCATCTCCCTTCCCCATCCCCATTCCCACTTCTCTCTCTCTCTTTTCAATATCCCGCTCACTCCTCTCACTCTCATTCAGGGAGGTGAGCAATTCTAAGCTAGCAAAGTGATTCCATTCTGCAGGCTAGTTATTAAATTTGTTTGCAAATCTCTGCCCCTCTCACCACCCACTGCCCCTCCCTCGATCTCTTCCTCCTCTCATCCATCTTTTCATCCCTCCCTACTCTTGGCCCTCCGCCACATTCCCGACTGTCATCAACATTCAGACCCATAAAACCTACAACGGCAATGAGAAATAGAGAGCAATAGAGAGAGGCAGGCCAATGGAAAGAAAAGAGGGAAAGAAAGAGGGAGCGTGAGCCAAAAGAGAGAGGAGAAAAACATATTATTTCCTCGAAAAATAGCCCACTGCTATATTCTAAAACATGGAGCACTCTTTAATAATCTCTTTTATTACAGCAATTTGTTACCAAGCTCCTTGTCTGCACTGGTGGGGTGGAAGTGAGGGATAGTGAATGGGGAAAGAGAGTAAAGGAGAGAGTTGACTGGTTAAAGCCAGGCGTGATAACACTAATGAAGACGGCTGGCTGTGGCCAGCACCTCTCATACATCTTTTAGGTACACTACTAGATGAATATGTATACTGCCGATAGAGTGGAGGGTAGACAAGTAGAGGTTTTAGGCACACACAGAGTCACAGGCTGTCACATGTGCCACAGGCAAACACTACAGAAACAGACAAACAAGCAGCATCTCGATTTCACAATACAATCCAGGAGAACCACATTGTGCAAGTTCTACCTTGTACATTTGCACTGACACTGCATGTGACATGGGTTCACACATTTATGTATTAGAGAAGTCATAGGCTATGTAACTGTCTACAATAACATCTTCATGACTGCATGTCTGCATCCAGGATGGCTGATAATGAAAATAGGTAAACAAGTGAAATACTTTGAATTTTGCACACAATGAGCAGGGTGTAACAAAAACTGTTTCACACAATGTTGTTTATGAAGCTGACCATGGCAGGGTGCCCAACTCGATGCTAAGTGAGCACTGACGAAGAAGAGCTGGCAACACAACAGAGGCAACGAGGCTGAGAGGTAGTTGGTAGTTGAGTTACCCAAGAATAGGGGGCTTTAAACCGGGTACAGGGCACCGCGAGCTGCTGGTCGTTTCGGCGGACATTACCGTTAGTTTAGGCGACAAAATGTGAGCATTATGTGGCAGCGACAAGTAGGCACCAAAACGGCTAGTTAGGTTTAGGAAAATGATTGTGGTTTGGATTAAAACACTTCAAAGGAACACACATTTCCTGGGTTGAAGTCCCTTGTTTTCCCCAGGAAGCGAACTCCGCTCCCCGGCTTGAACGCACTGTGTTTTATGACTCACCCATCCACCCCGATTGCCTCCCTACGCAATCCACAGCGTTCTTATACAGCATCAGTCATTGTGGTGCATACAGCAAAAAATATTGTGGAATGCTTACGAATTTCGGTGCTATATGTAGCCTGCTGAACTTCGACCCACACAGGACACAATGACTTCTTCAGGGTTCGTTTATTTTTGTAACAGTGGCAGTTCCTTTCAACTTGACAGAAAGGCCAAAACAAAAATAATTAAAACAAAATAATCCAAAACATACGGCACTGACACAGAAAACAAAATAAAACAATATAAATATACCTTCACATTAAACTCCAGTTGGTTCTTAAATGTACAGTTTGACTTAGAAAACACTTACATTTCACAGAATACAGACTCTTAAAAAACGGGCTTCACCAGGGAGCGCACAACTTCACACACTTGTCACTCTGATGTCTAAATACAATAAAAAACACAGTTGTAGTACTTTACCAATAACCACATGCAATAGCATAGGTGAGGCTTTATGCATGCTAACAGTACCTTGTTAACACATGGAAACACTGGCGTTGGCAGCTACACAACAAATCCATCGACATCCATCCAAAGTCAATCTCATCTATAACATACCATCCAGTTAACAAATGAACACAGATATAATTGTAACCTTCTGTACATACATGTTTTTAACCAGTTATGCAATATTTACCTATTTATTTCACACAATGTACTCCGGCATTCTCCACTGTGCTGCTTCCCTGATTGACCGAAAGAAAAAGAGAGCAACCAAGAGACACTGCACAACTCTTGGCGTGTGACACCGCCACCTAGTGGCTGGAATAACTAACTAAAAGTTGACCTTCTGCCAGCAAACAAACAAATGTACGCACATTTCTTTCATTTTTAGAACACAAAATACATACTGAAACAAACCAGAAATAAATGTGATGGGGGTGTTACAACAAATTCACCACCCAGCTACATATGTATGTATGGCTCATGAGAACAGCCTAACAGAGGATAATAAGGCAGATCTACGCCACTTTTACCCCATTTGACAGGCAGGAAATCGAAATTGAAGGTTCAGTCAGGACCCATAGCTGGTGGTATCTCATAGTGTGACAAATGGCTAACGTGTCTGAGCTTCCCTGATAATATTAAATACAAACATTTATAGCCTGTCATATGCACAGACCCTTAACACATTTTGTAGTGTGTGTGTGCGTGTGTGTGTGTGTGTGTGCGTGCGTGTGTGGATAATAATTTATTGAAAAGTGATAGTGCCATTAGCCCCTTAAAGTCAAATTTATAATGATGTAAGGTGGACCTCAAATTCTGTTAGAACCCTGTCCCCCAGTAAATTCTAAAAATGGGAGTGAGGGAGTACGACTGTAGGACACATGGCCTTGTGGTTATGTAGTCTGTGTACAAAAAAATAATGAATCATTTACAATCGAAAGCCTGACCATCGTCTGTCACTTTCCCTTTTAGCCTTTAGTTGCTCTTCGTTTAATTTCCTTCTTTTATGTGATGGTTCTGCCCCAGTATCAGCATAACTACAGCAGATAACTTCTAAAATTAAATTAAAATAAAATCAGGCCTATATAAAGACATTTCCTGCTACCTTTTACCTGGCTCGATACACTAACATTGGCTTTTCCGGTGTTACACTGAAATCTGTGACCGGTCAGAAGGTGTTACTGTAGAGCCAGTCTGCCTGCCGTAAATCATTTTGTGACTCTGCTGGAAAAATCCAGTCCGGGCAAAGGCATTAATAAAAACTATATAAAAATAGCCTTTTTTTTTCACCGTTAGTCTCGTTTGCTGTTACAGGTCATTTATGATCATCATATGAAAAATTAAACAGTTTCAGAAACATTAAAAAGTTACATTATAGTAACTTTAAAGTGAAAGTCATAAAAGCAGTTGAAGTGCAAGCATTGACAATATGTATACTGAAGGAGTGTAAATGGATTATAGAGAAATTGTGCTTCTTTAAAAAAATATTAAAAGCATGTAGCCTATCATTTAAGGTTAAGAGAAGATTGCAGATGCAGTTAGATAGCAGGTAAATACTGTAAGTTGACCACCTCTCTACAACATCTTTGGGGCCATAAGAACTTCACACACCATGTTTGTGACTGAATGTAAACCTACATAATTTACAGCTGCTTGAACAAATGACCAATGCTGTAGTTTTTCTCTGCAGTTTTGATTTGACACAGACATTTACCGCAGAGGTCTCAAACTCAACTCACGTGGTGGCTGCAGGAGGTAGAGTCTGGGTCAGGCTCCACAAAAAAAGTGTTTGAAGTATTCCAAAAAAAGGAGCACAACTGATCCAATCTTCTTTATTAACAGTTCGTCAACATGAATGTTTCTTCTGAACATGAACTGTTCCTCTGAATTTGAACATTTCTTTCTGAACATGAACGGTTCTTCAGAACATAGGCTTCTCTTGCCTACTCCTTGCTGCCAGAGACCTGGCAGCGCTTCCTCTCACACAGCTGAGACACATTTGGCTTGCGGGAGGAAACAGTTGAAACCCTCAGTATGGCTTGAAGATGTTCATCAGTAAGTCTGGACCTGTACTTTGACTGAAGTTCATGGTGGAGAAGAGCTTTTCACATAGATATGTGCTCCCAAAAAGGCACATGGTCCACTTGAACATCCTGGAGAGCTCAGGGAAGGTGGGTGGCAATTCTCGAGAGGGGGTTGTAGCCGATTCTGTGGTGTGGCACGGACCAGTGGTCACAACCACTAGGGGCGCTAAAGATACTGGTCGCAACCAGCTCCTCAGTGGTCTGCCCTGTGGTCCGTGTGGTCTGTGAAGCGGCTTTAGTATTTTCTCTCCTTTCCTGTTGTTTTGTTAATCTTTTGTCTATAAAATACACTATATCAGATATATTATGATTATTATTGTTATTATTATTGATTATGAAGATCTGTGTGGTCAGGACCAGCTGGTCTCTGGCACAGACCAGTGGTCACAACCACTAGGGGGCGCTAAAGACACTGGTCATGACCAGTGGCACAGGTGTCATGACCAGCTTCTTACTGGCACAAATAGTACAGGCAAAGTAGCGTTTTACGACAGACTAATTGTAAAATAATTTTTTGCAGCTTACTCATTTGCATATTTAAAATAGATTTTTCCAAGACACTTTACTTACTTTTCATGTATACGTTCACTGTGTGAGGTTTGATTATGATAGGAGTAAAGGAAAAAATAAGCCCATTAGGGTGTATTTTGGGCATATTCAATTAGTATATTGCTCATTTGCATATTCAAATTCATTTTCAAAGAAACTTCTAATACAAAGTGTTTTACTTTTCATGTAGACTTTAATTGTGTAAAGTTTTATTGTGGTAGGAGTAAAGGAAAAAATTAAGCCTATGTGGGTATATTTTGGGTAGCCTATATTCGATTAGTGTATAGCTCATTTGCATATTCAAATTCATTTTCAAAGAAACTTGTAATATAATTTTTTTTTTTACTTTTCATGGATACTTTCATCGTATGAAGTTTTATTCTGATAGGAGTAAAGGAAAAAAATAGGGGTGTATTGTTGTCTGGCCTTACTGGCACACATCTTGGATTGATGAGAATTAAACATATTTCCTCAACTAGGATTTCTTAGGACTTTTAGTATGTTGTTCTGGACACCTTATAGAAATGATCTATGCTGAAAAAAATTCTTTTACCATTAGTTCTATTTTTGGCTCCAAAATGAGTTACTTTGCCTGGACTAAAAGGGCACTAAAATTACTGGTCCTGACCACCTCCTCTGTGATCTGTTCTGTTGTTTGGACCAGTTGAGTGATCTGTGGAGTGTTTGTTTGTATTTATTTTTAATACAACTTTTCACGTTTCTCACTGTGTTAGCAGAATCGCCTAATGTGAGAAGCCATAATCGTTTGTCTATCCAATGTTATTGATCACTATTATTAATAGAAATCATAATAACAATGATTAAATTATTATTATTAGTCGTAGTTGTATGAGTAGTACTATCGGTTATGCAGGTCAGTGTGTTTGTGACCTGCCTCACAGTCCTGACCAGCTCCTCGCGACAAGCTCCTACCTGGCACGGACCAGTGGTCACTACCACTAGGGGCGAAAAAGACACTGGTCTGTCTTGTGGTCCTTGTCATCTGCCTGTTGTCTTGACCAGTTACTGAGTGGTCTTTGGAGTAGTTATTGTACATTTAATACACCTTCTCCCTTTTCTCATTGTGTTGGCAACACTGTGCTGAATAGATGTAAAAATAATTAAAAAAAATCATTATCTTTTGTCTGTCAAATATTATTGATCATTACTATTAATAGAAATCATAATAACAATAATTAAATTATTATTATTAGTCGTAGTTGTATGAGTAGTACTATCGACTATGCAGGTCCGTGTCTTCCTGACTGGTTTAAACTTTACCAATGTGTTGCATTTTGAAAGAACAATCATCGAGTGATCAGGTGCTGGATCAATCAAGATGATTCGACTGTTACTTTTGTTAGGCTACTTAAGTTGAATTTTCAATTAAACTTTTACATTTTTGTATTTCATTTGATGTTGCTTTGTCAATCAACTCTCACGCAGCTGAGGCTTTGAGTTCATAATTGCACTGCAGGTCAATGAGCTCCATTTGAAGTACAGGAGGAGCATCTTGCACATCAAAGGAGAAGGGGTCAGCAAATATTTAAAAAGTGGCTCTGTGTGTCTTGAAGTCGGCAAACCTGCGATCAAATTCCTCCTGTAGCTTCATAATGGCATCAGCATACTTCTCACCACTGAATGGTGTGCCCACATCCATGAGTGCTTTGCATGCTGGGAAATGGCAGAGGTTTGTCTAAGAGAGCTGGGCTGTCCATAACACAAGTTTTGTGGAGAATGCCCTCACATTGTCATAGGCAGCACTGACAAGCTGCCCCTGGCCTTGCAACTTATTGTTCAGTACATTCAGCTCATGTGTGATGTCAACAAGAAAAGCTATGTCCATGAGCCATTTGGAATCACTTAATACAGGAACAGCCAGCCCATCCTTCTCCATGAAGGCTTTCACTTCTACTCTCAACTCAAAAAATCTCTTCAAGACGTTTCCCCTACTGAGCCAACGTACCTCGGTGAAGTAGAGCACATCCTGATATTCTGATTCTATTTCCTCCAAAAAGGAACGGAACTGCCGGTGCTTTAAGCCCCTAGATCTGATATGGTTGATGCATTTCACAACAACAGACATCACATTGTCAAACCTCAGGCATTTGCCGCAAAGGGCCTGCTGATGGATAATGCAGTGCAGAGCAATGGCCTCCTCCACATTCTCCTCTTCCAGTTTTCTTTGAACAAGTGCCACCAGTCCATTTTTCCTTCCTGTCATTGATGGCACTCCGTCGGTTATTATTCCAGCAAACATCTTCCATAGCAAACCGGCATCCTCAATAGCACCACACAGCTGGCAGAATATCTCCGGAGCAGTGGTCTGACAATGCATTGGAATCACAGCGAGCAACTCCTCGATTACTTCAAAATTGTCGTCAACACCACGGACATATACTGCAAGCTGCGCAGTGTCAGTGACAGGTCACAAATCCAATTGCACCTGACTGCTGTGCGCAGATCGGGGTTGGGCTAAATGTGGGCGGAGCTAAACGTTTGACACCGTGGGCGCGCCATCTGGTGGCGGACATCAGGCAGCACATTCCCAAACGTCAATGCAGCACCTTTATAATATTATATATTATATATAGATTATAATAAATAATGATATTTGAATTGTAAAAAGGAAAAAAGAACGGGTTGGGTTTAGGAAAAAAAGAACGGTCGGTTGGGTTAAGGAAAAGAAGAACGGGGAAAGCAAACGTGACTCGCGGGAAACAAGCCCTGGTCTCTGGGGGACGCCAGACAACAACTGACGGTTGTTAAGGCAGACGTGGAGTGGCAATCGGTAGAGTCTGGACTTTTTCTGGTGAGCCGGTAGTGTTTCGAGGCCGCGAGGGCCGGTCTGCCCGCGAACAGACGCTGCCTGCCCACGAACGGACGCTGCCTGCCCGAGGACGGACTAATCTGCCGGCGAACGGACGCTGCCTGCCCACGAACGGACGCTGCTTGCCTGCGGACGGACACTGGCTGCCTGCCCGTGGACGGACGCTACCTGCCCGCGTGCGGATGCTGCCAGCAGATGGACGCTACCTGCCGGCCGGTGGTCTACGAAATTTCCCGGTAGATGTTTTGGTTCCACTCCGCCGCTGGGTTGAGGAAAAGGATAACGGGGAAAGCAAACGGGGAAAGCAAACGGGGAAAGCAAACGGGGAAAGCAAACGTGTCTCGCGGGAAACAAGCCCATGTCTCTGGGGGACGCCAGACAACAACGGACGGTTGGGTTAAGGAAAACCACAACAGGGAAAGCAAACTTCACACATGGAAAAAGATCTCCGGTCTCCGGGGTGAAAGCTCGAAAGTCGTGTGTTTTCCCCTCAGACATACATTCTTCCTTTACCAATTGCCAAGTGATAGAGAAATGGCTCTGCCAATTGCTATTGGGCAAGTGGGCGGAGTCAAACGTTTAGCTCCACCCACGTTGAGCCACTCCTCGATCTGCATACTGCAGTCAGGGCTTACTCCAGAAATGTGCTCTGCCACTGTGTTAGCTGAAAGGCTGATGTTGCTAAAATGACCCTTATTTTCCAGACAGATTTTACTTGCAGCTAGTAACATGCACTTTTTGATGAACTCGCCTTCCTTGAACGGCTTTCCGGCCTTAGTAATCATCTCACTCACCACGTAGCTAGCTTCGACTGCTGCTTCATTCTCTTTGTTTGCTTTCTTGAATCAATCTTGTTGCCTCAATAGACATTTTTTAAGATTGTCGACCCAGTTCTTTCTCTCATCTCCCTGGTATTTTGTATAGTCCTCAGCATGTCTAGTTGAGGAATGACGTCTGATGTTATATTCCTTGTACAGCGCAATTTTCTCTGTGCATATGAGACATGTAGGGGTGCCCCTGTGCTCAACAAATATTTTGTCTCCCACTTTCCCTGAAATTGCCTCTGCTCGTCGCCAACCTTTCTCTTCACGGCATGTTTTGAGAGAGACATGACTGGAACTGGGTGATGGCATATATTTCCGTCACTCCGGAACACGTTTCAACCAAGTGACTAATGTTGCTGCTTCCTCAGGTACTTCACAGTTGGCTAGCTTGACAACCGCTGACAACAAACGCCCCTGTCAGGAGACTATCTATGGTAGCCCATAAGTGACAAACGCAACAACAAAAAGGTGTGTTTCAGAACAACACGCGGGCCGCACTAACACTAAACTCTGATGTCAAGTAAGGGGCCACAAAATATCATCCCACAGGCCTCAATTGGCCCCCGAGCCGCGAGTTTGAGACCCATGATTTACAGGTTTAACAATAAACAATAAAGCCACAAATCTGCTTCTATGCCATGCTATCATTCTTTAAGGACTGCCAATTACATTTAGCACTTCCCAACATGCTAGCAATGCTTTACAGTAATTTCTGTCTTTTTCAACCTGGGTAACCCTTTTTTCCCATGCGTTGGTGTCAAAGTGACTAATGTAAACAAAAATCTTTGAAATTGGTACAGAATTGCTGTAACCGGCAGCCACGAACTAGACTGCAATGTAATCATAGGGCATTGTCAATTTTGTCCTCTAAAACAGCGGTCCCCAACCTTTTTTGCGCCACGGACCGGTTTAATGTCAGACAATATTTTCACGGACCGGCCTTTAAGGTGTGGCGGATAAATACACAAAATAAAATGATACGACCGGCATAAAAACTGTGGTATTTATAATAATAAACGTGAATCCACTGTGTACTCGTATGCAACTTTATTAGCAACGTCCTCGTAACATCGCGCCAACAACATAACATGAGTAACATCCTCTCTGCCCCCTAACAACTCTCTGGTCGCTATGGTAATGTTTAAACATGCCTTCAAAATAAGATACAACACAAAAACAAATATAAAGTGCATGAAAAATACAACTCACCATAACGCTAAATCAATGGGAGCCCTGAGCTTGTTTCTCTGCAACGAGACGGTCGCGATAAATCCATATTTTAAGTAGGACTCCTGGTATTGTCTGTTAAATGCAGCTTTCTTTTTCTTGGAAGTCGTAGGCTCTTCTTCTGTCTCCTCATTGGGCCTTTTCCCCTTCGTAAAGAAACTTTCCAAAGACGTTTGTTTTTTACTCATTTTGCTAGCTTGTGGGTTTCATTTTAGCGGCAACGTATCACGTGACGGAGACAAGCGTCAAGATTGAGTCATAGACGGATGTATCAGAGGGAATCCGGTCATTTTTCAAAATAAAACATCGTTCAGAATAATATAAGTTATTTATTCTTTCTCTGCGGCCCGGTACCAAATGACCCACGGACCGGTACCGGTCCGCGGCCCGGGGGTTGGGGACCACTGCTCTAAAAGACCTGTTTTTGCCACTGACATGTTCCGATTATTATTCTAACTAACAACATTATGGAAAGGATCCCTACAAAGACAGACCTTTTTGTTAAAGACTAAAATCCTTTTTGTTTAACCAGAAACAGCTCAGAAATCGCCAAAGCTGGGGCACCTGGATAGCTCACCTGGTAGAGTCTGCGCCCCATGTACAAAGGCTCAGTCCTTGTCGCAGCAGCCGCAGGTTCAATTCTGACCTGCGGCTCTTTGCTGTATGTCATTCTCTCCCCTGTCACATCTTCAGCTGTCCTATATAATAAAGGCCTAAAATGCCCAAAAAATATTTTTTAGAAATAAAAGAAATCGCCAAACCAACCAGACTCTATTAAAATAAACTATATGTTTATCTTGTATAGAGTAGATTGAAGGTGCCAATTGCCCAATAACTTAAATTGAACCTTGTTTCGCCACTGCCGACTGCAGCAGTCTTGCTTAATACTGGACCAAAGATTGTTGTTCCCATCAGTCACTTAGACACAAACACAAATAGTTTCCAAGTTGAAAAAAAAAGAAGTTACCCTTTAAGATGATAACATAAACTTTAAAAAAACACACACACAATTTTCCATAAGATAACACTAAATGTTTGGGATGTGATGCAGTGGAAAAGTGGTGCAGAAGGAGAGAGCGGGGATATATGGTCCAAATCTAAAAGATGTGGAGTAGGCATGAAGTAAGAGGCGAATGACATGACCATACCTCTTCCACCTCTTTTTTCATCTCTCCTCTCATCTTTTCTCGCATACTCAGCAGTTTCCTGTCTTTTACAACTCAAGGGAGATGAATCAAAACTCACCCAAGATATTGTACCTGGGACATAAGCGAGTACTTCTGGGCCTCAGCCCTTCTGCCTGGGTCATACACACACACACACACACACACACACACACACACACACATGGATAAACCCAAACACATTGCACATACACAATTGCTGAGTCACTTTGATGGACATATAGTACATTCAAGCACACCGTCACATTCATTGTGTCCACACTCCCTAAAGCACACACACACACACACACACACACACACACACACACACACACACACACACACACACACACACACACACACACACACACACACACACACAATGGTGTGAACATTATTAATCTAGACTCTGACTTTCCTGTGTATTATTCGGTCATCACTTAAAACTACCACTTATAGTTTTACTGTGTGTGTGAGTGTCTTTGTGTGTGTTTCTTCTGTGTCCCTAAATACACACCTGTGTGCTTGTGCATGTCTGTGCTTCTGTATGTGTGTTTGTTGGCAGCCAGGTGCATTACCCTGTTAGAGTGCGAAGCCTGGCTCATATCTTACCTTTAACAGCCAGATAGGAAACCACTCCGCTTTTGATTTGTGGCGAGAAAAGTGGTTTAGCACACCTCGCTCATATATCTCACCTTCTCCTCCCCGCACTTCTTTTTTACTTTTATTTGTCAATATCCTCTTATCCTGGCTTGTCTGTAAGCAGGGATGGAATATGATGTACCTGTGGCACACAAAAACTAAAGGAAATGAAGAGAACACAGCTTTTTTTGTGGTTTTACTGTTTAACCCTTTCTTTTGAAAAATAGTGGTTCAAATGGTGAGTTATGTTTGAATGTTTATGATGATTCACACCCTCAAATTACAGCTGAAGGTCAGCATTTAACCTCATTTTCATTGTTCAACCCTGTGTCTTTACATATTACTTTGCAATAGCCAATATGTTTTGAGAGCTTTTTTATTAACATAATGAGAAAAGTTGCAAAAGGTTGATACTCAAACATTTTTAATACAATATTTCATTTGTTTTTAATACAATACCTGCGTTAATGTAATGCATTTAATACAATAGATGCTGAACATAAAAAAAATAGAAAGTGATTGAATATATCTTCATGGAAATGTGAGGACAGCAAGATCAGACAAATGCCAACTTCAGCTCTGTCTCGCTATGATAATATTGAAATATTCATGTTACCTTTCACTAAGCAAAAATAAAAATACATCCCTCCCCTTTTTCTTCCCCCTACCACTCTCTGTAGAATTTTATAGTCCCGTTTTGGTTAAGAAATATAAACACAGAAAGTAAAGCTGATATCATTAGAGCTAAAGATGACATGGTTTCATCAAATGGGTACTTAATTAATTGACTATAGATCTAACTGAGTCACTTCTCTATTATGGTTTCTATGTAATTTGATTTAGATGTGCACAAATACGGACTACCAAACAAACAACCATTATGTTGTATGGTAATAAACAGTGATACTCCGACTCTAATAATAATTAGAGTCTAGAAAGTAATGTGTTTATATACTGTAGCATTCTGTAATTGTATCTGTATAAACCAAAATAAACCCAGGGCACTGATTTAAGGAGAATACAGTAATGATTCTCTGCAGAGTTGATATTTGGAATTTTTCATTATAATTGTGTTTTTATTAAAGTGCTCATATTATGCTCATTTTCAGGTTCATAATTGTATTTAGAGGTTGTACCAGAATAGGTTTATGTGGTTTGATTATCAGAAAACACCATATTTTTGTTGTACTGCACATTGCTGCAGCTCCTCTTTTCACCCTGTGTGTTGAGCTCTCTGTTTTAGCTACAGAGTGAGACACCTCACTTCTGTTCCATCTTTGTTGGGAGTCGCACATGCGCAGTAAGTACTGCTAGCTTATCAGTTGCAGAGTATGAGGGAGTGCCATGCTAGCAGCTAGGCGAGCATTATAACGTGTGTTACAAAGTGACGCACGTTCTTCACGAAAGTAAAGGCTGGACTACAATAGAGCTGTTTGGAGCAGTTTGTGAACAGTGTTTTCTCTGGAAGATGGTAAGTCGCTTTGGGGTGGACTTTGGGCTTTTTCACTTTGTAAACCTATAATGTGCACAAAAAGATATATAACACAATAAAGGAAATGAGAAAAGCCAAAAAGCACAATATGAGCACTTTAAGGGTGTGTAGCTCTCCCTTATAAAACGATCCAATACGTATCTAGATTTTTTCTAACCTTTGGTTCGCCTGGTCTCCTTGTGTAATAATGCTTGTATAACCTCAACCCTGTTATGCACTTTCAGGTTATAGACATCATTTCTTTTAGGAGAACCTGGGCTATGTATGCTGCAGGGATGTCATATGAATGTATAAATTGTTATATGACTAATAAAGACAAAAGAAAAGACTAAAGTTCACAATCCAAAATGGCACCGGCTTCAGGCCGGATTACTACATTTCTGGAAAGGCTACAAAGACACATAAGCACTTGTTGTAAAGCCTTTTTTAACATCGAAGGCAGGGGACTACAGATAAAAAGAATAGCATTTTGGCTAATTCTGGCTTTTTTAACCCATGGGAAATCATGTGTTTTATTATTTTGCGCTGTCCCCTTCCATAAATAAACTAAACTCAAACTCCAGCTGTTAGCTACAAAGCAAAAAACTATGGGGAGAACCTGGGTTAAAGAACCTGGAGCAAAGCGGAGATTACGTGAATAGATTTTTTTTTATTCATGATTATCTATTTATTTTACAAAGACACTGTAATTCCATGATGGATTAAAAGCTTTGGCCTTGTTGAAATGGTGCATATCTCTACTTCTAAACAAAAAACATGTAAGTATGTATGTATTGATCTGGAGATATTAAATATTACATTAAAACACTTAGTTTTCTTGTCGCCGGCGACATCGTCGCCTGGTAAGTGCATCTACACGATGCAATAAGCAGTTCTGGTTAACCAAGTATTGCATCATATCATTCTTCAGAGGCTGACATCCTTTAGGTTTACAGTGAGTTCAACAACTCAGTGGCGGTTCTACACGGAGGCCTAGGGAGGCCCGTGCCTCTGTAGACATGTCCCTGGCCACCCCTGTGGCCCCCCCGTGCTGACCAAATTCAAAAAATTATGAATTTATTATGATTTTAAACACGAGCGCCAAAAGCGGAACTAATGTGCGACACAACATTCTACACGGGTAAATTAGAGAGGTGCACCCAAACACTGTAGCCTGCCTGCAACATGTGGTGCTCATGAGTGGTGCTGCTCGGTGAATGAGAGCTCAGCAACTACTCTTGGAGAGAGGAGCTACGATTTCTCCTGTTGCAAGAGTCGAAGGTAAGCAAAACAATTTCATCTCGTAAGTGACTTGTTGTTCTTGCACATAACCGTGTTACTTTGGTTCCTCACACTGATAATGAGATCAAGTTTGTAAATGTCTGGTTTCGATATGTTTAGAAACTTAATCATATCTAAGCAAACTCATCGAAGCAGAAGAGAATATCCAAATGTCAGTATCTTTGCTAGGTCTACACAATGTTGTGATGTTAACCACTTCATCCGTCTTGGCTTTTGCATTTCGATAACAAATACATTTGAGTAAAGTAATCAACAGGTTATTTGCCCGTGTTAAGTAGGGATGGATGGTTAGGTAACAAAATGTAATGTATTCCCCTACATTTTTTCTTCTTCTAATAGTTATCATGAAATGGGGAACGGACATAGCTTCCTTTTTTGCCCCAGTAAACAAAAAAGTGAGAGAAACAAATCAAGGTGTTGAGGAACAGGAAGAGGGAGAGCCAGAGGAGTCGGTGGAGGTAGGAGAGAGGGCATGTGATGAAAGTGAGGGCTCTGACACAGAGAGGGAAATTCCAGAGGGTGAGGAGGATGAAGAAGAGGGTGAGGAGGAAGAAAACGTACAGGGACAGAGAGAGGAACAGCCAGAGAGACAGCAAGTGGATCCATGTGGATCAAGTACTGCACCATCAGGTTTGTGATGAAGAAGGTTCTTACTATTTGCAAAGCACTGCAATTACAATTTCATTGTAGGCCTACTGTGTGTCCTTAAAATTGTGCTTTCTGCTGTAAATTATTTTTTGTGTCAATATGGCTCTAATGTTTCTTTTTTTAAGTAAATACTTGGTCTACATTTTGAAATACATGCATATATACATGCATAAGTTAAATAATGTTGTAATTGTGCCCTATGTTTACTAGGGCACAACACTTTCAGTCGACGTGCGAGGACTCTGGCGCTGTTTATTCGCCGCTTCTCCGTCTGCTATTCTCTTGTGTTCCTGTTTGTTTGTGTTCGCTGTACCCCTACCTCTGGACAGCCTGTGTACCTCTGGACAGCCTCTCAGCTGGTTCCTGAAGCCGCCTGGGCTCCTCGACCGGACTCTCGCCTCGTCGGTTAGCCGCTAGCTGGCTGCCTCCGTTCACCCAACGCCTGGCGGCTAATCCTAGCTGCTACAGCGGCTAACCCGATGGCTGACCTCCTTCTCACAGGCACTTTCCCCTCTCTGATCACAAACTGATAAGGTTCACCATCCCTCCAACCCCACGCCCCCGCCTCCTCAGAGAAATCACCTTCCGCAACCTTAAATCAATCGATCCCCACCATCTCTCTGACCTGCTCTCCACCACTCTCCACCTGGACTCAACCCTCACCTCACCTGATGATCTCACAAACCACCTCAACTCCACCTTGTCTACTTCGCTCAACACCCTGGCCCCCCTCAAAACAAAAAACGTCACTTTTAACACCTCTTCACCCTGGTACACAATGAAACAAACTGGCAGCTAACTTGTCTAGTCAACTAGTCTGACAAAGAAATCATCCCTCACAGTCCATCATGAAGCCTATAAACTCCATCTCACTGCTGCCAAATCTGCCTACCTCTCCACCATCCTCACCGACCCCTGCCAAAACCACACAAAAACACCCTCCCTACTTCTACTCCGGATCTCTGCAACTCATTCCTCCACTTTTTTGCTGACAAAATCAACATCATTTACAAATCTCTATCCCCTGTATCTGACCTCCCAGGATCTACTCCAGCACCCACCATGACCCCTCCTCTCCCCATCTCTCCTGACCTCCCGACCCCTCCTCCTCACTGCCTCCTCTCCCAGTTTGACCCAGTCACTCCTCCTGAAATCTCCAAACTCATCAGCTCTTCCAAACCCACTACCTGCTCCCTTGACCCCCTCCCTACTCCACTCCTGAAGTCCTGCCTCCCCATCCTATGCCCCTATCTCACTAACCTCTTCAACTCCTCACTGTCCCTTGGAACTGTCCCCTCTGCCTTCAAAACTGCCGCTGTCACCCCAATCCTTAAAAAAACCTGGTCTGGATCCCTCCTCCCTCAACAACTACCGCCCAATATCCAACCTCCCCTTTCTGTCTAAAACCCTGAAACGTATAGTAGCTGCACAACTACAAACCCATCTTCATGCCAATAACCAATTCAAACCCCTCCAATCTGGTTTTCGCCCCCTCCACAGCACAGAAACTGCTCTCCTCAAAGTCCTCAACGACCTCCTCACCTCTGCTAACACCGGTTCCCTCAACATCCTCATTCTCCTCGACCTGAGTGCAGCCTTTGATACCGTGAGCCATAACATCCTGCTCACCAGACTCAAAGACCTCGGTATCAAAGGTACTGCACTCAGCTGGCTCCACTCCTACCTATCCAACAGATTCCACTTCATCTCTCTCCATAACCACACCTCTGCCACAGCCACAGTCACTCAAGGCATTCCCCAAGGCTCCGTACTTGGCCCCCTCCTCTTCATCATCTACATCCTCCCTCTTGGTCAGATACTCCGCCACTTCAACCTGGACTTCCACTGCTATGCAGATGACACCCAGATCTACCTCAGCACCAAATCCCCCCACAATCCTCCCCTCTCCCACATCAACTCCTGTCTGTCAGCTATTAAAACCTGGATGCAACACAACTTCCTCAAATTCAACAGCAACAAAACAGAATTCCTCCTCATAGGCTCCAAATCCACACTCAGCAAAACCAATAACCCCACTCTCACCATCGACGGCACCATTGTCTCCCCATCTCCCCAGGCCCGCAACCTTGGCGTTATCTTTGATTCTACCCTCTCCCTTGAGCCCCACATCCGTCATGTCATTAAAACCTCCTTCTTTCACCTCCGCAACATCGCCAAAATCAGACCCTCTCTCACACCCCCCGCTGCTGAAAGACTCATTCACGCCTTCATCTCCTCCCGACTGGACTACTGCAACTCACTCAACCGACTCCAACTGGTCCAAAACTCAGCTGACCGACTCATCACCCGCTCCAAATCCTGGCACCACTTGATCACTCCTAAAACAACTCCACTGGCTTCCTATCTCCCACCGGATCACCTACAAAGTCCTGGTCCTCACCTCCAAAGCCCTCCACCATCTGGCCCCCTCATACCTCACTGACCTCCTCTCCCCGTACCAACCCTCACAGTCCCTCAGATCCACCTCAGCTGGTCTCCTCTGTATCCAAAAGTCCAACCTCCGCAGTTTTGGGGACAGAGCCTTCTCCAGAGCAGCTCCCAGGCTCTGGAACTCCCTCCCCCAAGAGATCCGCACCTCTGAGTCCCTCTCCATCTTCCAGTCCCGCCTCAAGACCCATCTCTTCACCTCTGCCTATCCGTAGCCCCCCGCCCCCCTCCCCTTTTCATCTGTGCCTGAATCTTGTTTTGTTTTGTTTTGTTTTGTTCTGTTTTTGTAATCTACCTCCCCTGTAAAGCGACTTTGAGTCTTTGAAAAGCGCTATATAAATTCAGTTTATTATTATATTATTATTATTACATCTTTCTACAGATATCAGCAAGTCCAAGAATAATGTACCAGTACAGCCCAACTTGAATATATTCCCAACCATTTTGATGGGGAACAGAAGACGGAGCTTCAGGCCAAACGCAAATAATCTTCATCCATGGCTTGAGTATTCTGTCATGATGGACTCTACATATTGCTATGCATGTAGACATTTTTCATTTTTTATGGCCCTACCTCTCTTGCACCTGCACTCACGCTTGTACAAAATAAATTATTATATGATTTTAAAGTAAAATTAAGTTTATAATCTTTAAATATAATTTTTTGCCATTTTTAATGTGCCCCTCTGGTTAAACACTGGCCCCTCCTTGGTCCCCCTTGTAAAATTTGTCTAGAACTGCCACTGCAACAACTATCAAAGTTTTTCTGCAGGAGCTAACAATGTATTTACTTAAAGTTGAGAGTGTTTTACAAACTCCAATTCCAATGAAGTTGGGACTTTGTGTAAAATGTAAATAAAAACAGAATACAATGATTTGCAAATCCTTTTTAACCTATATTCAAATGAATATACTACAAAGACAAGATATTTAATGTTCAAACTGATAAAGTGTATTGTTTTTTTGCAAATATTCACTCATTTTGAATTAGATGCCTGTTACACGTTCCAAAAAAGCTGGGACAGGGGCAACAAAAGTGTGGGAAAGTTGAGGAATGCTCAGAAACATCTGTTTGGAACATTCTACAGCTGAACACGTTATTAATTAATTATTAATTGGTCATGATTGGGTATAAAAGGAGCATCCCTAAAAGGCTCAGTCGTTCACAAGCAAGGATGGGGCGATGACCAAATAGTCCAAGAGTTGAGGAACAATGTTTGGAATTTAGGAATTTCATCATCTACAGCCCATACTATCATCAAAAGATTCAGAGAATCTGGAGAAATCTCTGCACGTAAGCGGCAAGGCAGAAAACCAACATTGAATGCCTGTGACCTTCGATCTCTCAGGCGGCACTGCATTAAAAACCGACATCATTATGTAAAGGATGGGCTCAGGAACACTTCGGAAAACCATTGTCAGTTTACACAGTTCATCGCTACATCTAAGTGCAAGTTAAAACTTTACCATCACCCAGAAACGCAGCCGGCTTCTCTGGGCCCGAGCTCATCTGAGATGGACTGACGCAAAGTGGAAAAGTGTGCTGTGGTCTGACGAGTCCACATTTTACATTTTTTGGAAATCATGGATGCCAAAGAGGAAAAAGACCATCCAGATTGTTATCAGCGCAAAGCCAGCATATGTGATGGTATGGGGGTGTGTTAGTGTCCATGGCATGGGTAACTTGCACATCTGTGAAGGCACCATTAATGCTGAAAGGTACATACAGGTTTTGGAGCAACATATGCTGCCATCCAAGCAACGTATTGTTAGGGACGTCCCTGCTTATTTCAGCAAGACAATGCCAAGCCACATTCTGCACGTGTTACAACAGCGTGGGTTCGCAGTAGAAGAGAGCAGGTACTAGACTGGCCTGCCTGCAGTCAAGACCTGTCTCCCTTTGAAAATGTGTGGCGCATTATGAAGCACAAAATATGACAACGGAGACCCCGGACTGTTGAGCAACTGAAGTCGTACATCTAGCAACACTGGTAAAGAATTCCACCTACAAAGCATCAACAATTAGTGTCCTAAGTTCCCAAATGCTTATTAAGTGTTGTTAAAAGGAAAGGTAATGTAACACAGTGGTAAACATGCCCCTGTCCCAGCTTTTTTGGAACGTGTTGCAGGCATCAAATTCAAAATGAGTGAATATTTGCAAAAAACTATAAAGTTTATAATTTTGAACATTAAATAACTTGTTGTTGTAGTGTATTTAATTGAATATAGGTTGAAAGTGATTTGCAATTCATTGTATTCTGTTTTTATTTACGTTTTACACAGGGTATCAACTTCATTGGAATTGGAATGGTGGTTTCTAAAAGCCTAGGAACCTAAGAGTTTTATTCACCCTACTTGCTTCAAAAATCATTCATTATTTTGAGGACAGAAAAATTAGATCTACAACTGGCCCTTTCTGTCAAATTAAAGAGAGTACACTATACTGTGGAGCAGCGTCATAGCTGCAGAAACCTGATGAGGTAAAAGGAGCAACTGGGTTCAATATGAATTGAACATAAATCGTGAATGCGCATTCTGAATGTGTCTCTCTGTTTGCATTCCATGTTTCACCATGTGCATGCTCATTCATGAATGAAATTACTAAAGGGTCTTTTAATTTCATCTTTCTTTATTCTACTGTATATTTCATAAGCATGTGTGTGATGACTGTGTGTTTTCCGTTGCTAAACCACTAGCTCTGATTCCCTCCTTCACTATGGTCTGTGGCCCAGAAGCAGCAGCACTGCAATTATTGATGAGGTTCACTCATCAATAATTCAGTCATACATCTGATTAGCCAATAGGATTGATGATGAGGCTCTGCACTGAATCTTCAAACATCAATCCTCTACTTGCTCTGGGCTGTTGTTATCTCTCCCTCCCATGTCTTTCTGCCGTTTCTGTCTTTGTCTCTGTCATTCTGGCTGCTGCTCTTTCTTTTTTTCTCAGCTGGCTTTTTTTTTCTTCTTGTTTACTTTCTATCTCTCTCTCTTCTCTTCCAACCTCTTCTCTCCCATCTATCCAATCACTCTACATAACAGATATCCAACGGCCTCACTTTATTCTTTTTTCAAGTCATTGATACATGTGTAACTGGCTGCCACTTTGTCCTTAGAGAGCCCCAGTGACATCAACAGGTGGCAAATGTCACTCTGGTCGGAAGGTGAGTGGGAACAACAGAATATAGGATGGAGGTGAGACTGCAGGGGTGGGTTAAACTGTAGGTGTTTGTGTCACAGAGAGAATCAGGAGAGGTTGATGGGCAGGGAGAGTGGGAGAGACTCAGTCAGTGGGTTTTCGGCTCGAACAGAGAGCCTGTTCCAAGACAGCGGGGATCGATACCTATGCTCACAACCCTCATGAGCACAGTAGAGGCCCAAGAAATAAAGTACATGGGCGAAACCCCTTTTCAGTCTGTATTGCATTTTTATGTGTATTTGAGTTTGTGTGAGCAAGTGTGTTTGTGTGTATTCCTGTCTGCAGGGGAGTGCAGAGAGACTGAGCAACAGAGAAGGGAGGGAAGAGAACTTGCCAGTGAAAGAGCCAAAGTGTTAATTACTTATCGATCCAATTTGGCAGATGACTCCCTAAAAATGTGGACGGCAGCTTAGTGCATGGCTCAAAAGAAGAGAGAGGAGACAATCTACTGTTCAAAAGTCCGTCAGACTCCCATCTCTGCCTCACTAAATGTTTACTTCCAATTGCTGGCCTCGCTGAGCCTTGCCTGGCTGCACTGCCTACCGCATCCTTATCACTTCCCAGTTATCTGACTCTGGTCTTCTCTCTGTTTTACTCTCGTTCCACATTGCCTGCTTTCATTCTGTCTTTCACATCTCCTATACCCTCTTACCTCTCACTTTTTCTCCCCGGGATCCTCTGAATCAGTGTCTCTATTAGTATTCCTTATGCCGTAGCATTTGTGTCTTAAATCTCGCTGTCTTGTTTTATCCTAGTTGCTTTACCACAGCACTCATACTCTGCCTCTTTTCTCCATCACCTCTCTCTGTTTCTGTCTTGTTCTCTCTCTCCCATTAGTTTTGCTTTTAATTTCACTACCAACGACCCCCTTAACTAAATCCCCTGTCTTCAACAAATGGCTTTCCACTGTGATGGTTGGATAAAACAGCACCCTGCTGTGGACTGTTTGAATACCATCTCACTATTCCTGTCTTCTGCCCCAGAGCTGGAACTGTTTTTCCGGAAATACTTAATATATAATATGAAAAAAACATAAGAAACGGTTTTCTGGGAATACTGTAACATAAGAAACAGATTTCCAGGAATACTGTCTATATGACATGATAGTTTATATTTAGAAACAACACTGTGTGAAGATCAGAAGGATTATTCTCTTAAATAACTCTTTTAAAATGTTTACTTTCAATTTTACATTCATTCATCTTTGGGTAGTGACTCAACTCAGCCAGTTGTCAAGACATCTGACACAAAACCAAAAAAAACGCCAACCTCACAGTGGTGCTAGAGGAAAAGTCAGGGGATCCCCAAAGTTATGAGGATTCATCCACAGTGGACAATGAAATGTCTGTATTTCATGGCAATCGATCTAATAGTTGTTGAGATATTTAAGGTGATCATCATTGCCATCCCTAGGGGCATATGTACTGCTCATGCGGATACATTAAATGAAATTTCTGAAGTGACATATTTTCAACGAGTAATAAATATGGGCACTAATTTTCCTTTTCTGCTGTCAAAAACAACAATCATAATTTTCTTTTTTCTTTACATATCAAGTATCTAAAGTGATTCCAAAGGGCTCCCGACATCTCCAAGTGCTCTTATTATTCTATTTGTAAGAACAAATAAACTTGAATAAATGTCCAGAGATGCAAACGAAATAATGACACGGTGCCTGTTTATCATAAACAAGAGCACAATAATATAAACACAATGTAAAAATTGCATCAATTAAAAAAGCACAGATAGTAATAAACGCTAACATTCAAGTCTGAAATAAATTACAAACTAAAATTACTTCATATTTAAAATAAGTGCAAAGTAAATCTTTCAAGCCCTTGTTTTTCAAAGTAACCACATTTTTGAGAGTACATTTAAAGGGATAGTTTGGATCTTTTGAAGTGGGGTTGTATGAGTTACTTATTCATAGTAGATGTATTACCTAGAGTATATAGATGGTGAGTCCCGACTTAGAAGCAAAAGCAATGGGGACCACCTAAAAAAAAGCAATATCTGTTTAAATGTACTATATAGTCTTCTAATGTTTTCACCGCTTTACCTTGCTGTCAGACAGCCCTTTCCAATAGGGAACTGAAGCCGTTGTCATCTATGCTCTCTTCAAAGCCACCAGACTCCTTTGACAAGAACAGGATTTTTTCCTTGTGGAACACGGGAGTTGCTCATCTACCGCTGCCTCGAACGGTTAGTTTGTTTGCGTTATTGTGTGACTTTGGTGATTTAAAGGGTTAAAGCTACATTGTTTAAGAATTACTCTGATCTAGCATTGAGATCATATATCCCAATCAACTCTCTCTCTTGCCACGCAGTATTGCAGCTACGGTAGCCTTCACGCTTCAAAAAGCAAAGGTGTACAAAAGGCCGTCTATCAGCCGTGGTTGTTGGAGCTCATGTATGAGTTCATGTCGGAGAGTGGCGCGCTTCACACCCGATGGAAAGTAGAGAGAAAGAAAAGGAGACTGCAGCAGTCCGGAGGCTAATTAACTAGTTGGGATTTGGTGTGTGCGTCCAAAGCAGCTCCAATGTTCACTCTTTTTTCTGATGACGCCGGTCTCTTCATCATCATCTTCTTCCGCTTATCCGGTAACGGGTCGCGGGGGTAGCAGCTCCAGCAGGGGACCCCAAACTTCCCTTTCCCGAGCCACATTAACCAGCTCCGACTGGGGGATCCCGAGGCGTTCCCAGGCCAGGTTGGAGATATAATCCCTCCACCTAGTCCTGGGTCTTCCCCGAGGCCTCCTCCCAGCTGGACGTGCCTGGAAAACCTCCCTAGGGAGGCGCCCAGGGGGCATCCTTACCAGATGCCCGAACCACCTCAACTGGCTCCTTTCGACGCGAAGGAGCAGCGGCTCTACTCCGAGCTCCTCACGGATGACTGAGCTTCTCACCCTATCTCTAAGGGAGACGCCAGCCACCCTCCTGAGGAAACCCATTTCGGCCGCTTGTACCCTGGATCTCGTTCTTTCGGTCATGACCCAGCCTTCATGACCATAGGTGAGGGTAGGAACGAAAACTGACCGGTAGATTGAGAGCTTTGCCTTCTGGCTCAGCTCTCTTTTCGTCACAACAGTGCGATAAATTGAGTGTAATACCGCACCCGCTGCGCCGATTCTCCGACCAATCTCCCGCTCCATTGTTCCCTCACTCGCGAACAAGACTCCAAGGTACTTGAACTCCTTCACTTGGGGTAAAGACTCATTCCCTACCTGGAGAAGGCACTCCATCGGTTTCCTGCTGAGAACCATGGCCTCAGATTTAGAGGTGCTGATCCTCATCCCAGCCGCTTCACACTCGGCTGCGAACCGATCCAGTGAGTGCTGAAGGTCACAGGCCGACGATGCCATCAGGACCACATCATCTGCAAAAAGCAGCGATGAGATCCCCAGCTCACCAAACTGCAACCCCTCTCCACCCCGACTACGCCTCGATATCCTGTCCATAAATACTACAAACAGGATTGGTGACAAAGCGCAGCCCTGGCGGAGGCCAACTCTCACCTGAAACGAGTCCGACTTACTGCCGAGAACCCGGACACAGCTCTCGCTTTGGTCGTACAGAGATTGGATGGCCCTGAGAAGGGACCCCCTCACCCCATACTCCCGCAGCACCTCCCACAGTGTCTCCCGGGGGACCCGGTCATACGCCTTCTCCAGATCCACAAAGCACATGTAGACCGGTTGGGCATACTCCCAGGCTCCCTCCAGGATCCTTGCGAGAGTAAAGATCTGGTCCGTTGTTCCACGACCAGGACGGAATCCGCATTGTTCCTCTTCAACCTGAGGTTCGACTATCGACCGAACCCTCCTTTCCACGCCGGTCTCTTGCTCTTTTCAATATCCATTTTCTTTTTCTGGGCAAAGAAGACTCCTGTTCCTGAAATTTGGATTTTGAATACATGTGGTCCTCCATGTTTTCTTCTTCAAACTTGCCGGGGCCGGTATGCGACAATACCCATTAGCAGCAGCTGTGAGTCGAAAACGCGAAAGTCGGAGCACTATAGCCTATGATGTCCCTTACCGGCTAACGTATTTCAAGATGGCGCATCATTCTGGAGCGTCTACCCCAGTTCATGCAAGTGCAAATGTAAAATTCCAAGCCAATAGGAATACTTGGAATTGATGGTGGTGGTCAATATTCATAAAAAAGAACAAGTTTGTGAAGGGCAACACAGATTTTGATAATGAACAACTACAAACGTTACACAGTGGGGCTTTAAGGACTGTGTATTTTCCTCTTTGAGAGCCACCTCTGCTTTACATGGACTCTTTCTTCAGCTCTCTTTTTTCAGAGTATGTCAGACCTTTTGATCATGCAGTGCACAGCTGAGATAATCTGTGACTGGACAATCATGGGAATCAAAAAGAAAAAGATTTGGATCACTACAGATGAAAGTTGGGGCACCCAAGCAACATGTTGATCATGAACAAACAGGCGAGCTAGGAACTGCCACAGGCACCATCGGGGCGCACTAGTAGCTCACCTGGTTGAGCATGCACCCCTATATACTAGGGATGAGCGAGTACAGCATTATCTGTATCTGCATCCCTGTGGAGGCTGGGGGCATTGAACCCGAGTGGACAATGTTCAAAGTTTCCATTGCTGAAGCTGCGGCGGGGAGCTGTGGTCTTAGGGTCTTAGGTACCTCAAGGGGCGGTAACCCACGAACACCGTGGTGGACACCGGTGGTCAGGGAAGCCGTCCGACTGAAGAAGGAGTCTTTCCGGGATATGTTATCCCAGAGGACTCTGGAGGCAGTTGCAAGGTACCGAAGGGCTGCAGCCTCTGCCGTGAAAGAGGCAAAGCAGCGGGTGTGGGAGTAGTTCGGAGAAGACATGGAGAAGGACTTTCGGTCGGCACCAAGGTGCTTCTGGAAAACCGTTCGCCACCTCAGGAGGGGGAAGCGGGGAACCATCCAAGCTGTGTACAGTAAGGATGGGACGCTGTTGACCTCAACTGAGGAGGTAATAGGGCGGTGGAAGGAGCACTTTGAGGAACTCCTAAATCCGACTAATACGCCCTCTATGGTAGAGGCAGAGCTGGAGGATGATGGGGGATTGTCGTCAATTTCCTGGTGGAAGTTGCTGAGGTAGTTAAACAACTCCACAGTGGCAAAACCCCAGGGATTGATGAGATCCGTCCAGAAATGCTTAAAGCTCTGGGTGTGGAGGGGTTGTCTTGGTTGACACACCTCTTCAACATTGCGTGGAAGTCTGGGGCGGTGCCTAAGGAGTGGCAGACCGGGGTGGTGGTTCCCCTTTTCAAAAAGACAATTACAGGGGTATCACACTTCTCAGCCTCCCCGGTAAAGTCTACTCCAAGGTGCTGTAAAGGAGGGTTCGGTCGATAGTCAAACCTCAGGTTGAAGAGGAACAATGCGGATTCCGTCCTGGTCATGGAACAACGGACCAGATCTTTACTCTTGCAAGGATACTGGAGGGAGCCTGGGAGTATGCCCAACCAGTCTACATGTGCTTTGTGGATCTGGAGAAGGCGTATGACCGGGTCCCCCGGGAGATACTGTGTGAGGTGCTGCGGGAGTATGGGGTGAGGGGGTCCCTTCTCAGGGCCATCCAATCTCTGTACGACCAAAGCGAGAGCTGTGTCCGGGTTCTCGGCAGTAAGTCGGACTCGTTTCAGGTGAGGGTTGGCTTCCGCCAGGATTGGTGACAAAGCGCAGCCCTGGCGGAAGCCAACCCTCACCTGAAACGAGTCTCACTGGAACCGATCCAGTGAGTGTTGGAGGTCATAGGCCGATGATGCCATCAGGACCACATCATCCGCAAAAAGCAGCGATGAGATCCCCAGCTCACCAAACTGCAACCCCTCTCCACCCCGACTACACCTCGATATCCTGTCCATCTCATCGCTGCTTTTTGCGGATGATGTGGTCCTGATGGCATCATCGGCCTATGACCTCCAACACTCACTGGATCGGTTCGCAGCCGAGTGTGAAGCGGCTGGGATGAGGATCAGCACCTCTAAATCGGAGGCCATGGTTCTCAGCAGGAAACCGATGGAGTGCCTTCTCCAGGTAGGGAATGAGTCCTTACCCCAAGTGAAGGACTTCAAGTACCTTGGGGTCTTGTTCGCAAGTGAGGGGACAATGGAGCGGGAGATTGGTCAGAGAATCGGCGCAGCGGGTGCGGTATTACATTCATTTTATCGCACCGTTGTGACGAAAAGAGAGCTGAGCCAGAAGGCAAAGCTCTCAATCTACCGGTCAGTTTTCGTTCCTACCCTCACCTATGGTCATGAAGGCTGGGTCATGACCGAAAGAACGAGATCCAGGGTACAAGCGGCCGAAATGGGTTTCCTCAGGAGGGTGGCTGGTGTCTCCCTTAGAGATAGGGTGAGAAGCTCAGTCATCCGTGAGGAGCTCGGAATAGAGCCGCTGCTCCTTCGCGTCGAAAGGAGCCAGTTGAGGTGGTTCGGGCATCTGGTAAGGATGCCCCCTTGGCGCCTCCCTAGGGAGGTGTTCCAGGCACGTCCAGCTGGGAGGAGGCCTCGGGGAAGACCCAGGACTAGGTGGAGGGATTATATCTCCAACCTGGCCTGGGAACGCCTCGGGATCCCCCAGTCGGAGCTGGTTAATGTGGCTCGGGAAAGGGAAGTTTGGGGTCCCCTGCTGGAGCTGCTACCCCCGCGACCCGATACCGGATAAGCGGACGAAGATGGATGGATGGATGGATGGATGTATCTGTATCTGTTAACCATATGAATTATCTGTGGCAACAATGAATACAACACATGCGGTTACAATTAAGAAGTAAAATGTAATGAACAAGAGTTTTCATACTCAACATAACTTTCTTTTTTTAATCAGTGTGATTTTTTTTTTTTTGGTTCTTTTTTTATTTTTTTATTTCCACACCAGATATGTGTGTGTGTGTGTGTGTGTGTGTGTGTGAGTGTGTGTAGCTTAATTTGTAATATTATTTATACCACAACTACCTTTATTTTTTTTATAAAATTCAGCAAGAAAGTGTCAGACACTCAGTGAAAAAAACTGGTTAGAGCCAGCAGACGGTTTAAAAAAAACAAACTCCGATGACCAGCAGAGAGAGGGAGAGAAAGTGTGTGTGTGTGTGTGTGTGTGTGTGTGTATACGTGTAGCTAATTCATTTGTAATATAGTTTTATACCACTACTTCCTTTATTTTTTTTCATGAAATACAGCAAGAACGTGTCAGACACTCGTGCGTGAAGTAAAAAAAACTGGTTAGAGCCAGCTGACGGTTTAAAAAAGAAAAAAAATCTCCGACAGGCAGACACAACGCGAGTCGCATTCTACCAAGCACCACGTCTGAACAAACCCCACGTTTACCAGAACTCTACTGGTTAATAAGTAAGTACTACAAACCGAAGTAAAAAACAAACCTGAAGCTGAAGAAACCCTAAACGTTAATGGAAAAGACCGGCGAACCTGAGTGACTGAGGGAGAGACAGAGAGAGAGAGAGCTGTTCTCTTCTCAGTGTTCTGTGTGTGAGTGAGCAGAGCGGGACACAGCAACACAATACATCTGTATGTGTATAGGGGAGGGGCGCTGTGACGACTAGCCTATCACAGAACGCAGACACAGCTACCCAATGAGGATTTTTATTCAGTCCGAGCACAGATATTGACTCGTATTACTCGTATAATACTCGTACTCGGCAAAAGTGCTTTATCCGGCTCAACTCTACTATATACTAAGGCTTAGTCCTTACTGCAGTGGCCCGGGGTTCAAATCCGACCCATGGCCCGTTGCTGCATGCCGTCCCTCTCTCTCCCTCCCCATTTCCTGTCTTCAGCTATCTTATCAAATAAAGGCCCCAAAAAAGCCCACAAAATAATCTTTAAACAAACAAACACAGAAACAACCACAAGCCACAACCTCTAGAACTCTGCCATTATGATATGTCACATTGTACTAAATAAATATAACTCTGTCCAACCCTACCAGCATTAAGCCCAAGATGGATTAAAAAAAAAAGAAAAAAATTCCACCTTCAGGTTATGTTATTAAAGTGGCTTCAACAAGGACTACATTGCTAAAACTTTTCCTGGGCAATAATTCTACTTAATTTGTCCAGCCTAAGAAGACAATCTGCCAACTGTTCTCCATGGTGATGAGGACCATATGCTGTCTGTAACAACGAGTGAATACTGATACTGATACTGGCCTGACAATGCAATTTCTGATGGAGATTAGGCAGCTGCAGAGTCACTGTAACAAACATTAACAAGCACTCTTGTAATCAGGACACATCTACAAGAGAGAAAGTGAGGGTGAGGAATATGCTTTAAAGTGGGTATTTTCAATATTTATTGGCAGCCTTACGACGCCAGACGCTCACCAAACATCAGCTCGGTAGAGAGGGAGCGGAACATATTTTAAGTGGTGGGGGAAACCAAAGCACCCGGAGAAATCCCACACAGACACAGGGAGAACATGCAAACTCCACACAGAAAGGCACGGGATGACAAAGGTTCGAACCCAGTATCGTCTTGCTGTGAGGCCACAGTGCTAACCATTGGGCCACCGTGCTGCCGTAACTCTAAATGAAATGGTAATAACATGTAAGTGTTTGGGTACACAGCTGGTTTCTGCTGCGTGGCCCAAAATAAATTGGCATTACATGTTTAATACTTCATATCCATTTTTTATGTCTGTGTGTGATTGCATGTTTATGTTTTATGAGCTGTAGCCTCGGTTAGGTGGACAGCAGATCCCATTGATTGCTTTAACATACCGATTTTCTGCATTGTGCTGGGATCAACACACCTCTTCTAGGACAGCATCGGCACAATATGACACACAAATTCACAGCCTTTACCCAGTTTTGGATGAATTGTCTTGCTGTAGGATTTGGACGGATTTGAGTACTGGACACACATAGAAATGTGTTTTTGTCTGAAAGTCAAAGATAAAAAAGTGAAATCCATACATTTTTGATTGAATGTGAAATACTTATATTCTACTTCCATACAATTCATGCACTTTCCATTGCACAGCATACACAATCATACTTCCCCAACAGAAAGCAGTCGAACTTTCAAAAACTCTATTGCAGAGAAAATACTGTGCAGTTGATTGACTCCCCTTTCAGTATTTACTTTTCTTGTCGGAGTTCTGTGACTCCAGCTTAACTTTCTGACCCCCAACTAAAACCTCTATAACCCACGCTTCTAAATCTTATATCCAACGAATTCTCTCATTTCTCCATCTCTCTTTCTTTCTCTCTCTCTTTCTCTCCCTCTCTCCAGATGGAAGTTGAAATGAATCTAAATTAATGAATATCATTACAGCCTCTTAAAAAGCCACGCTGTATTACTAACCCTTCTCGGCTTTATCTCCCTCCGCACATGGGTCCCAGACAACCAAACCTTTCTGGGAGATACAGATAGAAAAGGCTAGCTACTGTTTTATTTTTTTTCCCCTCCAAATGGAGAGAAATGCTTACCCTTTCTTTCAGCAGGGGAGCGAGGCATGCCATAATGAGTTTTGTGCTTAACGAGGGCAGTCTAATGCCTTGCGACATGTTTTTACTGCAGATATCAGTGTCCTACAGTTTGTTCACTTTTAGGCAACATGAGCCACCCAATGAATAACATTTTATATTGTTTTAAAAAATTAGCTTGATATTGTGTGTGTGTGTGTGTTTCTTTTTTTCCAACAGGGATAGTTAAATTATAAATTAAAGGTCCTTTAATTGAAGATTTAGTTGCCACTTGTTTTCCTGTAGAGTATTAAGCTGCTGTGTGTTGTTCTTCTTAAAAAAGCCATCCCTTTAAATAGCTAAATTATAACAATTGGACTGTTAAAATTGGAGTCCTGAAAATCTTTCAGAGAATTAAAAACTGACTGTCCGATTATATCTGTGTATTTGCGGTGCAATTAATAATAAAATAAAATTGAAAGATTCAAGCAAAGTGCTTGAAATGTAAAACACAAACTTTGTATTTGTACACATTATACTGTAAGTGGATGACTCATGATGACTTGAGCATCATCATTTATACATTTTAAAGCTATAGCGCATAGTTTCTGTCTCCCCCATGTCCACTCAAGGAGGTCACGGAGGATTAAAAACACATGATGGACTCTTCAGAAGAGGTAATTGTCTTCACTCGAGTTTCTGCGCGGAAAAGTCACTGGATGCCAATCTTCTGAACATAGCCATACTGAGAAATACAGAGAGAGTTTTGTGGAGCTGATAGTCTTAATTAGCTTTGTAGCAACTCATTTGGCAATGGTTTGAATGTAATGGACGTTCATTAATTTAAAAAAAGTTACGCACTTCAGCTTTAAGCAATCTGGAGAAAGTAATTTATGTTTTTCTGAAACCTCTGATTGTTTCAAATTACAGCATGTGAGATTTTATCAGTTTATTCAAAAGCTGTCTTGCATTTGTTACCTGTGAGGTTAAGAACTGATTTCAAGATTCTCTTGTTAATTGTACTGTACTCATACTGAAAATCAGTGAGGTCTGGCCTCGAGCTATACTGCAGACATATTACCCATATGAGCTGCCGCACAGCCTTACCTGTAGCTGTGACCTTCCTGATGTTCCAAATTCTTCGAACAGAGTCCCGGCATTTGTATTTAGCGGCTTGAGGCTTACAGGCCAACAAAATCAATATAGTTTCTTTATTTCATAGTTTCTTTTCTTTTCTTTTCTTTTTCTTTTTTTTATATTTCATTCTGTTGTTTTACCACAGTTGTATACGGCGGAGCATTAGGGCCACATCAAGGACAAAAAAAATAAGGAGGAAGATATTTATATTTTAAGATATTTATTTAGCATTTTGAGAATAAAGTCGAAATGTCGAGAATAACGTCAACATGACGAGAATAAAGTTGAAAATACCATTTCGAGAATAAAGTCGACACGTCAAGAAAAAACTTGATATTTCAAGAATCAAGTCGGACTTTTGAGAATAGCCTAAACCAAACTACTAGCTTTACCTATAGTCTTCTACAAAATGCATTGTGAAGGCCTATATGAACTCGTGAAATTTTACTTCAGTCGGTTTTAATAACAAGGAAATTATTTCTCTTGGGCATAAACACAGTATGGTGATAAGTATTAGGACTTTGAAGAGATTGTGCCGAAAATTGCGTCTGTTCAGAAGGAGAAACCACACAAACTTGGAAGAGATGGCCGTATTCATGCAAACTGAAATAGCTTGTAATGGACAGATGCAAGGGTATCGATGGTTACACCTACGCGCAATACTGAGAGGATATGTTTTATCTCAAGACACAATAAGTCAATTAGTCAAATTGTTTGATCCTGAAGGAGTGGGGCTCAGGCGAGCGTGGCACTCCAAGGATGTAACCCATAGCCTATCTATGATGTTGCCTACATGGCAGCTGGAATGGCGGACAGTCGCTCTAATGTGATTAAGCGATAAAGGAGTTGAATTTATTCTCGCCATTTCAACTTTAATCTCGACATTTCAACATTATTTTCGAAATGGTATTTCAACTTTATTCTCGTCATGTTGACTTTATTCTCGCCATTTCGACTTAATTCTCGACATTTCGACTTTATTCTTGAAATGCAAAATGAATAGAAAAATCTTCCTCCTTCATTTTTTTCCCCTTGATGTGGCCCTAATGCTCCGTAGTAATTGTACTACCCTCTTCTTCCATCCTCCTTTTATACTGTGGTGCCCCTTTAATTGAAATGTTAAGCTGGATCTTTTACTGTGGACAAGTGTGCATGTATGCTTGTGTTTGTTTTTTCATCATCCCATTAATTGGGATGAATGAGCCAGGTATTTACGCAATAGTAAAAACTGTAACAATACGTAACAAATATAATATATATCTTTTTACATATAATGTGTAACAAAAGTCCTAAGTTTATTAATAGCATATGTTCAATTATATTTCAGTTGATGGTCACTGTGCAAAATAAATGCTAAGTTAAATTGCATGTAACAATCTGTTTGATAATCATTCATTTGTTATGGAGTGGCAACCTGTCAAAGGTTTCCCTGCATTTTGCCAAATGCATGCTTCAATTTGCTTCATAACAGGAGCAAATATGTGAAATGAATTAATAGAAATCTAAGAATTAAATTACTCTCAGAAGCATCTTTCCCATTCTACTTGACAGAGAATTAACAGCCAGTGTTGATGCCGTTCCCAGTGTTCTGAATTTCCTTACAGAGTGTTAAACCAGTGACACAGGGATGTGTTGGAAAATTGGACTGTAAATCAGCACTTCATAATTCATGTCTCTCCACGCTAATCTGCGACCCTGCTATCTGGGTATAGGTGCAAGACTCAGAAACATCAGCATCACCATAGTTAGATTTGTATTACTAAATATGTAGGACTTATACAAACTTGCAATAATTGCAATATACTTTACTACCATGACTGACATCAACATAGCAGAAGCTTAAATATAACAGCAGCTTAAACATTCTACAATGTCTAAATGCTGTATGTTTTATATCTTGAAGTATCTAGGTTTAGTTGGAGTATATGTCATTGCAGGAGCCTGTTGAACTTTAGATGTTTCTTAGCTTTTTTCAAAAGTGCATGGATTATTAGACTTGCGTATGTGTGTGCTCATGTGATTCTGGTTGTGGGTTTTTTCTTTCTTGCTCCTGATCAATGGCCCCTGCCTGTGCTTCAACTGTCTTGTAATTATGCCACTGTCTGCGACGTCTGAGTGTTTAAAAGACCAAACACCGTCTCCATCCTCTCACAGAGCAAAGATCTAAGAAGAGTCAGTTGTCGCTATAAAAGGTCACTTGCTGTGTTTTTGATGCCAGAAAATAGTTTTTTCTTTTTTCTATTCTACTGTATGTCTTACTTTCATGTAAGGGGAGTGAGCCAGTAAAATGTCACTGGCATTCAGAAGTGATTATTGGGCAGGTGGAATAGGTCGATGAGGTTAGACAAACAAGCAACCAAGAAAGGAAAGAATGAAAAAGTTGAAAGGAAAATAAAAAAAAAGTAGTCTGTGATACTGTCGAACATGGGAATGACAAAAATTGTTATTTTCATTGTCTGTTAACCCCCCGACGGTAATTTTTTCCTATTGGCAATACATGGCTTCAAATCTTTTTTTTCAGTTTCAGATCAGTTTTCTTAATTTACCGACGTGAGTCTGTGGAGGGAAAAGTCCGCTGTGCGTCGGGTGCAGAAATAGGAACGATACATGCGTCGGTGTACAAATTCAATTGCGCTGGGTGCAAGATAGGGCCCTAAAAGTCCAAAATCTGTTACCCAGGTGTTTATTGTGTGAAAGGTAGTAACAGAAAGTGTAACAGCATATGACTATTACATAACACAGGCTTTGACACAGGTGGAAGTGATTCCAGTGTATGGAAGATAATTGCCATGATAAACTTGAACACACACACACGCACGCACACACACAGACACAGACACAGACACAGACACACACACACACACACACACACACATACACACACATACACACACTTAAAGGGGAACTTTTGGGCTGGCGAGTCACCGGCCTCAGCGTCAGGAAGTATCGCGTGATATCAGGTCTCGCGATGCAACGAATTGCTTCACGGCACTGCACGCATACGCCCATTCAGGAACCGGCTAACAAGGTAGCGATGGAGTTTTTCACACTATCGTCATGGCTGAGCTGGAAAAAAAGAAGCAGAAAGACACAACTAAACATAAGAGCTGACAAATATCTATTCCGAAGTTGTAGGAGGAGCAAAAAGCGAGAAATAGTCTTAATCTCAATTTGGATCATGGCACAGATGAGGACAAGAATGAACTTCAAAAATAAAGTGGGAAAATCCAATATGATTGAGATCAGTAATTTACTAATTCTGAACACTCAAAAAATGGGTGAAAAATGGGTGCTACATCAACATGTGAATGTGTACAAGCCCCTCAAATCATTACAAATTACTGTTGATTTATTCAGCCTTAAGGAATAGTGACCTGTACATGAGGAGCCTCTTTATAGAAGCAAATGGTACAAAAACCCAGGGAGGAAGCTGTCTCAAGAACATCTCTAAGTTTGTTGCTGTCATTTATTTTTTTATTTATTTTACTAATGTTGTCCTCTAATGTTCAAAATCAATAAAGACAGTGTTTAAAAAAGAAAAGCTGTACCCAAAAAGAAAAGGTAAACAAAAGATATAGAGTGAATTAAAAAATGGTGGTTGCTATTGACAGTAGCTTGGCTATTCAAAAATTGTGGGTTTGTGCAGGATGTTCTGTGTTGTTTCACCCAGGAGACTGGGGTTTGTTCCCCATTTGAAAATAAAAGTGAAACGCAAGAACTATGTCTATGTTATTCCACTGTATTTATATAATACTGGTAATAGGCTATAATAATATTTATGTACAGTAATTTAGTACTGCAGTGTCATTTTAACCTAATTGCATCTGTTTATGTTTAACAAAACGCCAACAATAGAGATTCCATGTCCAAAACATTCATATAGATATACCTATTTTTTGTATCAATGTATAGTATGACATTTTGGTTAGTTTTGGTCTGATTTTTTAGCTGCTTAAACTTGGGCATATACCAGTGATGGTCACTTAAAAAAAGGGCTGCTTTGTTTTGGTCAAGGTGTGAGCATGTGGAAAAGCTGTTCACATACTACCAATCAACATTTTGTGGGGCTAAGATAATAAAGCACTCGATCAGTTCATCTGCTGGGAACATATGGATGAATGCGGTGTGCGTCCTTCATTACTTGAGGTACTTAGACAACTATCTTCACAAAAATCAATCTCCCAATCTACATTTGGTTTTTGGCAGCTGGCCTAGTTCATGTCAAATTGTCTTTCCTTTATTCAGTTCTACACACAGCTTATCTATCTTGCTCCTGTTATTTTTCTGCACTCCTTTCCTGTTCTTTCTTCAGTCAATAATGAGTGAAGCAGGAATTTGGTTAGTGGCATGAGGCTGAATGTAATCATATAACACCCACATATGCCTCAGACTCTGTGAGGTTCACGCACGCACGCACGCACAGGCACATGAATACACAAAACACTTTCGACTTAGACTGTACTTGTATTTTCCAGGACACACCTCTGATTTCGTTAGGTCCCAGAGGCAGTTAAGTTGCATTATATTGGCACCCAAACATCAATTCCTTTACTTGTGCATTTTGTTACTCCTTTGCTTAGTAACTGCACCTTAAAGCAACCACCCTTCAGTCATATCCACACACATACAGATACACATTGAAAATAAATTTTAATAAATATATGCATGAACCTCCTCAGTTATGCAACCTATTTAAATACACTCACAAACATAAATCCATGCATTAATTCAAAGCACACTCTTGTGACTTTCTTTTAAATTGCTGTATAAAATTAAGTGTGCCACCTGGAGCAAACCTCAACATTGTTGAGTGAGTAGTACGAAAGCTGAAAACTGAGACAAGGATGTGGTAGCAGCATGGTTCATTTTCCAAAAAAATCTATCTGCTTATTGTATTATTGTTCTTATGTTGCCGTTGGTCCTTGACTTATCATACTTTCATATTTTGGAAAATAATATGACTCTCATGACTCTGAAAGACTTCCTGTTGAATCTACAAATCAGGGGTAACACTCAAAGACCCACACACATGCATGAGTCATGTGGAGGACAGCAGCAGCAATGAGATGAAATCAGAGCAAGCTGTTCACTTACATTGTAGGATTATTTTCCTGGAGAGTCATTCATCACTCCAAATCATATGCTATGATCTGTTTTACGAAGCACATCTGCTCAGATGACTATTTATAGGGAGCCAGGTGTGATAGAACATGCTTACAGACACACACACAAACATGCATGTGCACACACACACACACACACACACACACACACACACACACACACAGGGAGGCCAGCCAAGCCTCCACTAAATTGATTTACTTCCAATGAGACTGCCTGCATAATTTTGGCATCAAAGTTTCAGCTGTTAGCTAATGGTGAAACAGGGCAACTTTACCTTGGGAATCAACAGACTTATTCACATGAATATTATTCAGGGTTGTAACATAAATGAAAACACAACAATTAAAAAATGCAAAGCGTACTCAAAGTTTAGCATTTTTAGTGTTAGTGTTAGCAAGCAAGCTAAGAAGATACAACATCATTGTTGTATCTTCTTACCTGTAGCTTGCTTGCTAATTTTCATCAGAGAAAGAAGAAAGAAAGATGGGTCGAGGCGCGGGCGGCCGAACCATCTCAGAATTTTTCCTCATGTGCAACGTGTGTGTATTTACTCATGTCCTAGAGGAGCCACTACGTGACTCGTGGGCATCAACACCAGTGGCCGCAAGACGCTCAGAAGGGACAAAAGCGGACTGACTGAGAGGAAACTGCTCTTTAGGAGAAACTGAGTGGCCCTTAAAAGCGCCTTTATGTTTCCAACTCTCAGCTGGAGTGAGACATGTGTTCCCAGCGCCCCGTCACTGCCACTGACGCCGCTGTTTGCGAGTCGGCTCAGAACGGGTGCAGAACTGCTGGTGGCCGGCGGGGTGCCAGCCTGGCGAACGGGGCCGAGGCACGCCTCGCAGCTCGGGTGAAGCTCTGGCGGCAGGATGTATCCGGTCCGTCAATCAGTACACAGACGGACACCGCTGTTCTTCAAAGTCTTCAAACTGCTTGTTGTCTTTAAGAAAAATAGGGAGCAGATCTCTGGTCTCGCAGATGTAATATACAGTAACTGCGGACGTAAGATAAGAAAGAAATCTTCACGACTGTACATGCGCGAGGGATAAACCCAAAAGCAATTGCTCTTAGAGGGCGAAGCCTACATGAAATACGTAGAACTGACTGTTATTACAGGTCAGGGAGTCAAATAGCATAGATGCAATTAGTCATATAATGATGGAGATGTGTTCTCTCACAAAACATGTATACAATATAGTACATATATAGCAATATTTAGGGGCACAACCATACACATGAAATACACACTTATATACACAAACACATGGTCCCAATGCCCTGTACACTTGATGAAATGCGTATATCTTTGCATTAACACATATTCTCAATCCCTCTCAGTTTCACATGCACACACACACACACACACACACACACACACACACACACACACACACACACACACACACACACACACACACACACACACACACACACACAAAATCATGTATTGTATAAGGCACTGTATTCAGGACCATGAATCTGCACTTGTTTTCTCAGTGCTAGCTTACCTCTGCTGTGGCTGACAAATAACTGTGGGTATACAGAGATAGGAACAGAGGGAATGTGTGAGAGAAAGACAGCGTTGAAAGGGACAGTAGGACAGATGAGACACCGAAGGCAAGGAGAAAGGACACTGGGATGAGAGAGAAAAGTGGATGCAACAGTGAGAGAGAAAGAAAGAATATATGAAGGGCCAGAGGGAGAGGGTAAGCGGGAAACCCAATCTGTGAGTTGATGGGGCTCCTCAGCACAGCGGTAAAATCAATTTGACTGGTGCTGCTTCTGCTCTGAATGAGAGGCAACGATGATGGAGCGAGAAAGGGAAGAAGGGAGAGGAGATGGAGAGCAGGGTGGCTGGACAAGGATGGAGCAGTGGAGTCAATAAGTGTGTGGCAGTAAAAAGAGAGAAAATGGATGTAGGGGAAAAAAATATGAGAGGAGGAGGTCAGAGTGGGGACAGCAACCAGAGAGAATGTAAAGTTAACCGATACACATGCAGCCACCTGATGTTTACTTGTGGATATGAATAGAGTGCAACTTTGAGATATACAGTCAATAAAACAAAAGAGAAAGGGAAAACATGCCCAACATGCTGCAATGTGTACCCATCAGGTGCAGGCAAATGCTGGGGGACTTAAAGTGAAAGTTGCATTATTATCAAACTGGAATGAGCTACTACACAAAAGTTGTATTACTCCATAGTACTCAAGCAATTCTGAGATCTGAACCACTTAATATATTATCATGTTCAAAAATAACAGCTGTAACTTAAAAATGTCACTTGTACACTTTACATAGCTGCTGACTGATGTAAATGCATGAACTTTCTGCTGATTAATGTACAATTTAAATGCCCTGTAAGACCTATGATTGTGCAATAGAGTTTGTTTTTACACCTTATCAATGGCAGTAAACAAACTCATTGTCTTTTCTGAGGGTAAGGAAAAAATATAGCTGACCACCATTATACGTTTTACCCTCTTTGCCTTAAACACAATAGATCTACTGGAGTAGCACTTGAGCTAATTAGCTGCACAGCTTATTAGCTAATTGCCAAGGGAGGGACAATGATGACCCTCATTTTGCTATCAACAGGTACCAGCGTGGTTGGCATCCAGCCATTCTCCACCTACTGGCTTGGCTTTGCTTGAATAGCATTGTGATTAATGTGACTTTTTACACTTTAGTTGGACTGCAAAACTAACAGGAATGCTTTCATAGGCCTGGGATGGGTGCTGGTGTTAATTTAGACTTGATACCAAGTGGTGTATGAACCCGTTCATAAGAAAACTAAAACCCAAAACTATCAGAATCAAAACAATTAAACAAGGTTGTATAATAAAAAAAACAGACAAAAGTGTACTAAAACAAAGAACTAAAATAATAAAAATCTAGTCAGCTCATGCACAATATCTAAACTTAAGCAAAACAAAACAGCAGTGGCACTCTCCACTCTGCAGGTACACAAAGACCTGGGTTAGTGGGTCACCGTTGTTTAAAATACCGTTTAAAATACCATTTAAGTCAACCAGAACTTACAAAATGTTTTACCTAAGCTGCGACCAGTCATTAGGACATCATAAACTCTCGGCCCCAAGGGAACATTTACGCTGGACCTTGACGAGTTAATCCTAACAGACGCAGAAGCAGCACAGCATAGCACACAGAGACATCTGTCTGGGATACATTGTGGACTACATTTTACAAACTTAAATGACATAAAATAAACAAGGTAAGGCTACCAACACAAGCGCATGCCGCATACCTCGCACCCGGAAGACACTGCAGAGCGGAAGAGAAAGATTTGCTACCAGTATTTATATCCGGATGAACTGATCTGTGCACTCGCTGTATTGGCCGATTGTGTGGGCGGGACAGTGGCCAAGTTAACCTGCTGGTTACAAAGAGGTAGACATATAAAGGGAGGGTGGTGCTTGGCTGCAGCACTATTAGATATCTATAAACGATATACAAACTACTCAAGAGGGCTATATACAGTATATCATATACTAAAAAAACATTTCTTCAACCTAAAATAGTCACCATAGCAGCAAAAGCTCTGTAACTATCCTGTTTTAGTTGCCAAGTGTTTCTTACACAATCCACTGAAGGGAGTATCAGGGCAAAAGTAATAAATGGTAATATGTAAAAAGTAAATGTAAATTATATTCTAAATAATAATTTATTTTGTGGAATATTTTTGTTAGTCTGTCAGCTAACCTGGATGTTTATAGGGACTCTAGCTGAATCATACAAATTGTGTGTGTGTGTGTGTGTGTGTGTGTGTGTGTGTGTGTGTGTGTGTGTGTGTTTCCTCCTGCAACTCCTCATTTTCTCATTGCTGCTCACAGCCTCAGCCAAGAGGCTGCTATTTTTAAAAAGGAGTGGGTGACTGCGAGCTAATAAATGGGCATACACACACACACACACACACACACACACACACACACACACACACACACACACACACACACACACACACACACACAGTCTTGTCAGTCTTGCATTGCAACAACAGACACGTTCATACCACCTTTGACATTTGTGTGCTCACACACCTTTATGAAACAAAGAGCCACCCACATTTCTGCACACTATCATGTGTGTATCATGAACCCACACACATACTGTACACTCCCAGCTATGGGAAACTGCATTTCCATTTCTCTGTATTAAGCTTGTCTCTTGGATATAATAACTGATTTATTTTTATTTAAAGCTGTCTATGAATAGTGCTACTATCTAAATCCAGCGTACATCTAGAAATCATTCTGGATCTAATGTAGCGGAAGATGTTACCACATCTGTTCTTGCACATTAAGGGGTGGAGAGGCAAACATAAAGACAAGAAAGGAAAGGATGTCCCTTTCATCTCATGTTGTTCCATGTGTCCCTACTCTCGCAGTATCCCTGTTTTCATCTCTGTATTTATTCATACAGTATTCCCCCCTCTCTGTTGGTTTGTTTGATATGATTGTCTCTCCTCTGGGAAAATTTGGCCCGTGTCAAGTTTCAGACTAAAGTTGTATTTCTTTCTTTATCATTTGTCCTATGCCATTCTCCTCCTGATCTCCTCTATGTGATAGATATTGTACCTATAGATTGTCTATTGGGATTGTGTTGTAGCCTAATTAGAGTCTCCCTCTGACATTAGTCTAACGTATGGCTATTGACCAGCAGGGTCAAAGACATTAGTTATGGTGTTGCTGAATGCCTCATTTATATCCCACCTCTAAATGCAGAGCAATTAGGCAGATTAAGGCAGCAGAGTATTCACTAAAGCTAATGACTACCCCAGGGTTGCGCAATTGAAGATCATAAAAGGGGATGTTTTTTTTAACAAACAGTTTCCAAGTGATTTATTTAAAAAATATATATTTGTAAAAAATAGCGATCATGAATGTAAAAGTGACATACTGAACATATGAATCAGGAATTTAGAAATCGGTTGTCGTCAAATTGCAAAACACTGCGTCAGTTCAACTGTCCATCAACCATATCGTTACATCTTATTCGAGACGTGTTTTGCTGCAAGTGCAAGGCCTCTATGAGTAAAGGGTGAGTACCTTTTAATTCATGAATGTATTAATGTTAAGAGCAATGATTGTAGGTTTGGTTTCAGAGGTGGAGGGGTTGCTCAATGTATGTTATTTCCTGAATTTCTGTTTTATTTCTATTTATACTGTTGGGCAAATGACATATGTTGAAGTTATGTCTACTGTGATTCTCCATTATATCAAACAATTTTATATATATATATATATATATATATATATATATATATTATATAACAAAAAAATGATGTATTTCCATCCGTACTTCTTTTATGCCTTAAATTTTAATGGTTTGTAATTCTAGCATCTGTTTAGAAGGATACTGACTGTAAATAAAATATGGATTGAATTATTTGTATTTATATTTTTCTTACCCCAAATCAGGTGGAGGGGGCCATATGACTTTTTTTTTTCAGCTTTCCTGTCAGGTTGCATATGACCCCAACAATCACCACCATGTATAATGGAAATCACACCCTTGTAATATATCTCGCATATGTTAAATAACTGTCGGCCATATTCAATAATCACATCAATTAATAAATGAATAGCTAGATACCCCAGCCATTTTGTGTTTGCTGTATCCCAATTTAAGATGCACGTTTTTCAAGGTATGTATTCTAACACTTAACACACTAAAATCAAAAGACCGATGAAGTAAAATGGAACAACTTTACTTGTGAAACAAATTGACACACTCCTTAAATACTCATGTGGCTCCTGTAAACATTCAGCTATTGATTTAAGTGCAATTTAGTCCTTAAGTAACACATTCTAAAACATATTACAGGAAATGACCATTAAATGAATTTAAGACATTTGTTTGTTTTAGTTGTTGCTAAAATGACAAAACAGAAATATTCAAATTGATATCTGATGTGTCCTGAAAGTACAATATTGCTCCAAGACATTAGAAAATTATGGTATGCTCTGTGACATTGAGCCAAAGTGTGTGGGTCATGTGTAATATGTTGTGTTTCTGTGCTCCGGCTCTCTCTCTCTTTGTTGGAGTGACATTGAAACAGGCTGCTTATCCCTTGATCACCGCCAGCTTCATTTGTCTCAATTAGCTACGACAGCTTTTGCTTTTCTCGTGTCCACTTTAATTAGCTGGTTTCGCAGCATTGCATGTGCGTCAAAGACAGTGTGTGTATGTCAGTGTGTGAATGTGGGATCGAAACAGGGAAGGAAAGAGCAGTTTTTGACATCCTCTTCTCCTCACTGACAAATCTTATGTGCTCTCACTGACGCACACAAACACAAGGTCAAGCACACACACTAGACATGTACATGCAAAGGAGAATCTTCACCTATGTCAAGAGGTTGGCCACCTGTCTTTGTAACTTTCTTCTCACAAATAATGTCAGTGTGTGTATGAGTGGAAGTGTTAGTGGAGTGTCAGTTGAGAGAAGAGGGGTGGGGTGGGGGGGGGTAAAGATGGTTAACACCTTCTCCCATGTCATTAACAGGTTGAGTCTAACGTCTAACTTAAACACACTATTTGCTCTCTCCCCAACAGCATCATTCTACTTTCACACCTCGTGAAATGTGCTTTTCTTTACGGGGTAACATGCTCTTACAAAGGTGTTATTAAAGCGTGATTTCTTCTTTGCTGTGAACTAGAGGGTGACACGGGAATCAATTGACACTCCCATCCCATCCCGAGCCCACGAAAATACTCCCATCATATCCCGATCACAGGACTGCCCCCCCAAAAAAAATCCTGTCCTGCAAAATCCTGAGAGAAAGACTCCCGAATCCTGTCCCGCTCCCGTTTCGTTCCCTATGTTGTCTAAAGTTATCTCTGAGACTCTGTCGCGGACACGCGCTTCACAACGCGAGCAGGCTCGAGCGCCACCCGGCGGAAAAGAGAGAAAGAAAAAAAGACGTTGTCCGTCGCTGTCTGGAGGATAACTAGCCAGTGGATATTGCGTGTGTGTATTTGGTTAATCGCGGTCAAATCACTGAGGTTGCCTTGGAAATTTAGGCTACAGTATACATGCATTACCTGCAGGCCTAGGCGATTTCATTACGTAATTCCTAACGGAGATCTTCTCACACTCAAAACACACATATCTCTGTCCTGCTCCTGCCCGCTCCCATTAATTTCTATGCTCTATTCCGTCCCTATCACGTTACCAACAGTGAAATTGACTCCCGTACCACCGCGGGAGTCCCGAAAAATTGTCACCCTCTACTGTGAACACCAAAATACATATTTTTGTGCATGTAAAAATAAACAAAAAGAAGTAGGCTGCTGTTGATGCTACTAGACTTACAATTTCAGAATCTTGTGATGTTTAATTTGCATGAGACGTCTTCAAAACAGGTGCTGACCTTTACTTTGATAGCACCCACTCTTTAATGAGGAAAGATATGGAGGAAACATTACAACTCTTTCACTTGCTTTGTTTTTTTTCTCTCTCTTTCAGATCACATATCCGATATTTATTAATCATACCAGAACTTCAAGATTTAAATATTGACGGCCCCATTTTGTGAGCCAGTGACATTGATTACACTTATCATTAGCATGTGTTGTGTTTTAATTATTCGCAATCAATCATAAGATTAGGCATAATTTTCAATAATTTCCATCATGTTATTTCAATTCACATATGAATTTCAATCCACATTTTATACTGACTATACTAAATATATTTGTGACCCTCTGATGGTATCCAAAAAGAGCTACAAGACATACTGCAGACATTGCTGCATACAGTATTTTCAAATACATAATGGTAAACAAATGTAGTGCAGAGAGAACCTCTTCAGTGTTTTCTCGTGTCTGCAATTTGCTTTTATTATTTACATTGTGATAGTTTTGTTTGCATTGAGAATTCCTATGAGGCTTGAAATACAGGTGAGGAGACATCAGCTGGTCCCTTGCTGCCTGTGGCTGCAGTGGAAAGACAAAGATCAAAGCAGTAAGGCTAGACATACCTCAAGGGAACTGAGGCAAGGGATTTTCCACTAAGCAACAGGAGTTCACCAGTGTTCCTGCAGGCTTTGAGCCGAAGTGATCGATCTCGGTACTGAGACCGTACACAATGCTAGTTCAGGACTCAAGGTTATATTCTGTTCCTATAGTCTGGAGTCATGGTTGAGGACAGAGAGAGATATGCGCATGCTGGAGCGTCATTCTTTCATTCACATACTTGGAGCAGCTCTCAGGCTCATTCTGACACAGCATCTCTCTCTCTCTCTGTTTCTCTGTCCCCAAGCTCTGTTTTTTTATTCTTTCTTTCTCTTTTTCTCCTGTTTTCCTCCTCTCACTAGTCGTGGGGGGGCACTGTTCCCTTTTGTTATGTTGGCCCTCCTCCTTGATTCGCTCCCTAGATGTTACCATGGAAACTACAAGACACTACATCACCTCAAGTAGAAGTTTCTCAGAGTGCTTGTCTGTGAATGTGTGCGCGCAACTTTGAGTATGTGTGTGTGTGTGGGTGCAGCTCTATGTCAAAACGCTGATGCTGGATTTGAGTTTTACTGACAATGAACTGCGTAAATAGTGGGATGTCCCCACCTAAAACTGGCACACTCACACACACACAAACACAAACACAAACACACACACACACACACACACACACACACACACACAGTAACAGTTATTAGTGCCAAGACGCTGAATAACAGTTGAAGAAGCAGGGGGGGTAGAGATTATGAAGTGTAAGGGGGGTAATAGTGACAAAGAAGGACTATATTAGATTTGGAAACAGTTACCATGGTAACAGAGAGGATGATTTTACGAAAAGATGGCTCTTGTGTCATTATCCTATGTCAGAGCCTATAAGCACAGATACTTCATACACACTTGTTATCGCACAAGCTGCTACAAACATGCACACTAACACACATACACCATACAGACAAACTAGTTTACTCCTTAAATGGAAATGTTGCAAGTAACTGTCAGTATGATAAAGTAAAAAGAGACTAGGAAAAAGATTGTGAAGAAAACCTCCCAAAGAAACTAGATCATAGAAGAAACATCTAATTTTACTGAAGAAGACTGAAGCAACTGTACAAAAGCCCAGAGTACACAAAGAAACACACACACACACACACACACACACATTGTGATCTTGTTTTGTTTCAACTTGATTTTGTGAGTTCTAAATGTCACTAAAGACAATTTCTATTAAATAAAAGTTACTTCTCCTTAGATCTGGTTTATATAAAAATGCTTTTACTATTTGATAATGGGATCCCCTGATGAGGATTGTAATATAATCGCATTACTGTATGCATGTAAGTGTATGTGTGTGTATGTGGCTCCACTGACTGCAAGGACAGTGTTGTGACTGTGCAGATCTCAGTTCAGATCAGCAAGGCACTGCTCCTTTTTCAGTGAAATGGAGCGTGGGATTAAATGCAGACCCAGAATCAGCTGGTATGACTCATGCTGTGCTTTGGGCTCTCTCTGCACTGTGCTGGGTCAATGAGACGGAGTAGGCGATGATTATGAGGGAGAGAGAGAGACACACACACAAACACTTCTACTGAAACCACAGTGCCTCTTCATTACTTGTTCTATCTCTCTGAACAACCAAGACTAGTGGATCCCGTATACATAATGACATGAACATAACATCTGTGATGTCACTCATAGCTTTGTGTGAAGAGATGCTTCAGGCCTGCAGTTGGGTTTATTGCTCACTGCCTTCCTCCCTTCCTCGCAGTTGTTAAAAGCCAGAATATCTGAATTTTGCCAGTGTGGTGAAGCCTGAGGGGAGCTGGGGTTGGTCAAGTGAGCACCATCTACAGTTGCAGAGTGTTGTTGGAACCAAGCAGTATGGATAGACACTATCTTGTGGACAAATGCCTCAGAGCATCTGCCTCTGAGAGACAAAATAACATGTGGTATTCCTGAACAAAGGAATTAGGGCCTACACGCAATCCTGGGAGCCTGAACGCCAAACTTTTACAAAGAAAGTTCACAAAATAGCCAAGGGGCCAGGAAGTCCTGAATTCCCATTGGCCAGCGGACCCTGAATGCAGCGCGAGTCCGTATCCGGGGCTCGAGACTATAAAGCTTTCCGACACACCTCTCTCTTTGTCTTACCCCTGTGACTTCGGTCGCTACAGGCTGGCACGCAAACACTTGTGTTGTACTTTTAAATAGTCCATTTCCCAGAAAAGTGGCTTATTTCGGTGTTCTAGAAGCACCTTGGAGCCTGAAGAACACGCACCAGTGTTTATCCCTACAGAAGAGGAAACACTGTTTTCTTCATTGAGTCGACCTAGCTTCCCGTGGAATCGCTGCTCTTACTAAAAGTAAGAAGGCTTAATCGTTCTGGGCAGATGTAGAACAGTGTGTTTATTAATGTTAGTAACTGCCAGAGATGGGAACTCGAGTCTGAGACTCGGACTCGAGTTGCACTTAAGTCGCACAAACAGCTGACTTCAGACTTGACTCGGACTCGACCCAAAATACTTCAGACTCGAGCTTCGAGACTCGTCAACAACATGTTTTCATGCAATTATTGCTTTTTAAATCTAAATTCATTCATGTATTTCTATTTTCTTTTATTGGCGCATATTGGGGAAACGTATGACGAGCCTCATGTCCCCTGCCCTTTGCCATAATGTGCAACGTAACGCATACCGTTATGCCTTATGTGCTCGCACTCACATAAAAAAAATATATATTGACATGGTGACACCAAGTCCTCCCGGAGTTGTGCCTTTTGTCATTAGTTTTTCTTTCAATAACTTGGTAAACAGTGGCAGTAAGCCAACAGCTACGTGCAAGGTGTGTGGCACCAAGATAAATCAACAACAACGTTGAACTTCATCAGGTCAGTCACTCACACACTAATGTGAAAGAGACGTTACATTTAGCATATATCGTCACAGGTAACAAGCTAACCATCACAAAGTGTTGTGGTAATGCTGGGAACAGGCACATTGTATCGTTATAGTTAGTGGTTGCTGAGGCTCAGACATTCATGGCGCACAGGAGTCGGGACGCATGGATCCATCTCCCTAGAAATAAACGCTGTGTCGGGTGGTCAAACTCATGTGATGTGTAATTGATCCCGTGGATGATTTGTAGGCTATTAAGTGAACAAGGTGTACCCAGTCCACCAAACACTGGGCCGTCTTGACTGTCTTAATTCTGCACATAATTCTGTTGCTGTAGTCCTACTTACTATTTCATTATTTCATCCATGCGTGGCGCAGCGGATCCGTGCGCACCAGGGGCGGATTGGCCATCGGGAATACCGGGAACAATCCCGAACGGCCGGTCCATTTCAGGCCGAACCGGCCAGTGGTCAATAAGGTTTTATTTATTTATTTTTTCTTTCATACGCAACCGGCCTGCCCGGCCGTTCAGCTACAGCGGAGCGCTGTGTCTGTGTGTGTGTGTGTTTCAGACCGGGCCAAACCAATACTTTCAATCTTAAGGGGGGATACGAGCGGCCCCTCCTAACTTGGACTGATCCTCGTTTTTCCTGACATCCGATTGGCTCAAACTTAAGGCGCCGAAAAAAGAATTTACTTTCAGTCAGGTTTGGATTTGTATGAATGCAACAGAGATGGACGTTAAAAAATGGTGAAAAGAAAGAAAGAAGAGAAAGAAATGGGTGGGGCCGAAAAAATAAGAATGAAAAAGAAAAAAATGGCACAAGAGGCACCTAAATGCGCCAAATTAACAGACCTTTTCCGTGAAAAGGGTGCTGTGGCAGGAGGTAACGTTACAGTCTGTAGCAGCAGGAGAGAAGAGGAGGAGGAGCAGCAGGAGAGAGGAGGAGCAGGAGAGAAGAGGAGGAGGAGGAGCAGGAGAAAAGAGGAGGAGCAGTAGAAGAGAAGAAGAGGAGGAGGAGCAGCAGGAGAGAGTAGGAGCAGGAGAGAAGAGGAGGAGCAGGAGAAAAGAGGAGGAGCAGTAGAAGAGAAGAGGAGGAGGAGCAGCAGCAGGAGAGAAGAGGAGCAGCAGGAGGAGAGAGGAGGAGGAGCAGCAGGAGAGAAGAGGAGGAGCAGTAGGAGGAGAGAGGAGGAAGAGCAGCAGGAGAGAAGAGGAGGAGCAGCAGGAGGAGAGAAGAGGAGCAGCAGGAGAGAAGAGGAGGAGCAGCAGGAGAGAAGAGGAGCAGCAGGAGGAGAGAAGAGGAGGAGCAGCAGGAGGAGAGAAGAGGAGGAGCAGCAGGGGGAGAGAAGAGGAGGAGCAGCAGGAGGAGAGAAGAGGAGGAGCAGCAGGAGAGAAGATTAGGAGGAGCAGGAGAGAAGAGGAGGAGCAGCAGGAGGAGAGAGGAGGAGGAGGAGGAGAGAGGAAGAGCAGGAAACAGACAGGTAGAGGGGCAGTGTGCAGGGCTGGGTAGGCAATCATATTAGGCATATCAATTAATCAGATATTTACATATAGGATAAAATGCCAATAGTTCCACATACTAGATAATAACTTGACTGAAGCACAGATTGAATTAGAAAATGTTTTATTCTTAGTCATATTTATAACTAATGTTCTTCTCATGCATATGTAGCTGCACAATCAGTAAGCAGAGGCAGGGTCCATCACAGGGGAAGCTGAGCCAGGGAGCCAAGCTGAGAAAGTAAGGACACACACACACACACACACACACACACACACACAAATCATATCAGATGACCAGAGACTTGAGACTTGACTTGGACTCGTGGCAAAAGACTTGAGACTTGACTTTAACTTTCCCCTCAAAGACTTGAGACTTGACTTGGACTCGAGCTCAAAGACTTGAGACTCGACTTGGACTTCCAAAAAATGACTTGTGAACATCTCTGGTAACTGCTAATGCTGCAACTTTATTACGACGTTGAATGTGATTTGATTAATAAGTGTTACTGTTGCACGCCTTGATTATTAATCTGATTTTGGGACCACCAAGTCCAATCTATTTTTGTGAAAGTCCTAGATCACGGGACAATGTTAATATGTTGTGTTGAAACTGTAACTGCTACCTCCCGCCGTGGATAAGTTAATTGCTGTACAAACGAGATAATAAAACTTCCGTTAATCAGTCTAACCACAACCCGCGGCACGATGAGACTGTCACCGCATGGTCCTGTGTAGACAAACGGGAGCGTTATCGCCGCACAGCATCAGCTGTTCGCCCGCAGAGACAGAGAAATAACCCTCCCCTTGTTAAACAAATTCTCAGACCCTGCAGTAACTTTGAATTAGGCCAGGTCCTGAGTAAACAAGGAGAGTGGTTATTATCACTGCCCCGGGATCAAGATTCTAAGTGTCTTTTTCTTTCTCTAAAGTGTGCTTTTCTCTCCACTTTTACACTAACCGAACACACACATTAGCTTAGCTAACGGCTAGCCCATAGCCATGCAGTCCCCCGACCGCCATCTTGGATCTCGCGGTGACTCATCCACCCTCTTGATATCGCGTGGTTTAGCTACCCACATGTTCACCACGTTTGCTTGTTTTGCTTTTGTTGTAGTTTGTAACAAGTATATAGGTTTATTGATTGAAGAACTATTGATCGACAATTAATCATTTGGAAGTTAAATAAATTCTATTATACTTTAAAGAGCAGTTGTTGTGATTATTTGTGTATATATTGTAGTAACAGTTGGTTGAACAGGTCAGGTCAGTCTTTTGATCCTTTCAAAGATACCAGATAAATGAATCAAATTAAATAAGATCTGTATTTTAAAGGGAACACCACCTATGAGACTGTTCCACAGTTCAGTTATTGGTCCCTGATTCCAGGGTGGTGGCCCGTTTTGATTGTTTGTCAATTTGGTAAAGTTATGAATACACATATTCATAACTTTATTAATATTGATAAAACATCTTTGATAAATTGCCAATAATTGAATCTGTATCCTTACCAATTCCCAACAGTGTGATAGCTTGAATAAATAAATGCAAACAAACATTTACTTTAAGGCTTAATATCTTCTTAATGCAACCCTTTACAAAATCACCACCATGGCATACTTTACACAGTATATTAGCTACTAAGAGACCATCTAGAGGAAACAGAAATTTACTTTGTATCTCTTAAAATTTAGGGGTTTCCCCTTCACTTCATACAGAAAAACATTTCCAGAACCAGTATTATATGGCCATGGGAAGAACTGCATATTAAAGCACCTATCCAATGGCAGACATGTTCAGTTTGCTGCTAGGGGAACTGTATAGCATTTATTTTGTGTTTGTACTAGGATGTGTACATGCTTTGATGTTCAAAAAACAGTTAATCTTTCTCATACTGCCCATGGCTGCTGCACCTGTATTCACCTTCTGTATGAAACGCTCTGCTGAACTGCAGCAGAACTCTTTAAGCCCCACCTCCCGTGTTTCCTGGAATCTCTGCAGTGCTTCAGTTTTGTTTTACTAGTAGCAGCTGGAGCTACTGCAACAGAGTATATAGCAGGACTTTGTACTGTGAAAAATCACAAATAAAGGGTTCTAAACCAAATACTACACAATTCCAGTCCTGCCTACCTGGAGCAGATTACCAATCGTAGAAGGCCGGAGAAGACCGGATAAGTGTTGCGTAACACTCAGCCCAGAGTAGAAAAACTGTTGAAACCAGAGCGTTCAGAACAGTTAGCGTCTTAGCTCACAGGGATTTGTGTAAAATACTTTTACCTCATTATTTGAAGTTTTGAATGAAAATCCAACATTATAACATTGTAGATCTGACAGAGAATAGCATAATATGTCCACTTTAAAACCCAGGTCTCTTTTACTTTACATGCAAAATATATAGTATTTGAGATAATGTAAAGCAATTGGGTGGGTGGCTGTGGCTCAGGAGGTAGAGAGGGTTGTATACTAATCACAGGTTTGGTAGTTTGATCACCAGCTTCTCCACATGTTATAGTGTCTGTGTGTGTGAAAGTATCCAAAGTGACTGACAATAAGTGCATTCAACCATGTGGAAATACAACCCCAAAAATTGCAAAAATCATGCAAGAAAATTAACTTCATCAAATACGCTGATCTTATTCAAGTGCTGAATTTAGAGACAATAAGAGATATAGAAAGAGGGTTTTGTATTGTATTTTATGGGGCCAAGGTGCAGTCTGAACAGATACATTTTCAGTCTCCAATTAAAGATGTATAAAGTTTCTGCTGTCCTGATGTTAATGTGGAGTTTGTTCAACCCTATGGTATCCCGTTCTACTAGGTCAAGACAGTTTGTTGGCATGAGCCATTCACAGCACGATAGGCAAGTACCAGTAACTTTAATCAAATTCGAGCAGCCGCCTGGGAGCCAGTGCAGGGTGTGGAGGTGCGGGGTAGTGTAATATTCACATCGAATATAATACATGATTTAAGTTAAAAGCATTACTTATATGAGATTTTCTGTTGGCCAATTGATGCACATCATGATCTGTAAGCTGTGCATGCTCAGTGTGTATTTAGAGCAAACAATGAGCTGAGACACGTTTCACATGTTGCTCCAGGTTTGAGCGAATAAAATCCAGTTAATGTCACGCCAGTGTGCTCCTACATTTTGTACATACAGTACGAAACAAGACATGGTGTCAGAAGTGAAAGAGTGAAGACGACTCAAACAGAATGGACGTCTCTTGAGTTCCTTCACCCCATATGGATTGGGATGCTATCAACCTGCCCGTAGCATGGCGCAAGTTCAAACTTCATGTGGAATTGATGTTTACCGGTCCGTTTAAGAAGAAACCAGAAGACAAAAGGTGCAGCCATCTTCTTCTGTGGGTTGGAGAAAAATGTAGAGATATATATAATACATGGACATTAACAGAGGCAGAAGCAAAGGTTTTAAAATCATACTATGAGCGTTTTGAAGCATACGTAATGCCAAAGTCCAACGTCATTTTCGCACACTACAAATTCCATGAGAATATACAGGGAGCTAGCAAGCTGTTTGAACAGTTTGTCACAGAATTGAGACTGCTGGTGAAGGACTGTGGCTATGCTAACAGTGAAGATATGATAAGGGATCAGGTAGTGTTTGGCATTCATTCACCTAAAGTTCGTAAAAAGCTGCTTAATGTCGGATCTGATTTGACGCTGGATAAAGCAATAGACATTGCTAGGTCTCATGAAATAGCACAAGTGCAACTTAAGACAATAGATGGAAGCAACAGTTCCATGAACAGGTGGTTCATGCGGTTGGCAAGCAGTATCACAAAAAAGGTGCTTGAAGAGCGCGCCAAGAGAGAACAAAAGGACAATTCGATGAGGCACACAAGCCAGCCGACTACCGTGTTTGCGCTAAAACCTGCAGCTACTGCGGAAATAAGGCTCATGACACGAACAGCTGCCCAGCAAAAGGGAAACAGTGCAAAATATGCAACAAGTGGAACCATTTTGTAAAAGTATGTCGTTCCAAGCACGGAAAAGGACTCCATGCAGTAAGTGAAAATGAATATGAAATATGAATATGCAGACGGTGAAGATTTGTTTATTGATGCAGTAACAGTGCTCAAGATACAAGTGCAAGTACAAATTTACAAGTGGGACCAAATCAAAACACGGTCAAATTCAAGTTGGACACCGGGGCCTCAGCTAATGTCATTGCCACACGTACTTTCAAAGGATTGGGAATACAGAATATGCTTCAACCCTCAATGCGCCCGCTTTATGGCTATGGTGGAGAGCAGCTTGTAGTTAGAGGCAAGTACAACATGAAATGCCAATACAGGGACATTCAGTTGATGCTGAAATTTTATGTTGTGCACACACATGTACCGCCAGTGCTAGGATTACAAGCATGCCTGGACTTTGGATTGATCAAGCTCATTCTCTCTGTGTCCGGTGAACAAGAATTGTCTGTAATGGAGGATTTTGCATACATTTTTAAAGGGATAGGACTGTTCCCTGGTGAATGTACCATTCACATTGACCCCAATGCAGTGCCTGTTGTTCACCCACCAAGACATGTTCCCATTGCCTTACGTGATCGCCTGCGGGATGAGCTACAGAACATGGAGAAACAAAAGATCATCGTTAAAGTCACCGAACCAACTGAATGGGTCAACTCAATGTTAGCAGCAGAAAAACCACGCACAGGCAAGCTGAGGATATGCCTTGATCCTAAAGACTTGAACAAGGTAATCAAACGACCGTACTACCCCTTACCAACCCTCGATGACGTCACATCCAGGTTAGCTGGAGCATGCTACTTTAGTGTCATGGATGCCAAGTTAGCCTACTGGGCTATAAAGCTCACAGAAGAGTCTTCCAAGTTGACAACCTTCAACACACCGTTTAGACAGTACAGATTCCTGCGGTTACCCTTTGGAGTGAAATCTGCCCAGGACGAGTTCCAGCGGAAAGTAAACGAGACCTATGGAGATTTACAAAGTGTCATGGCGATTGTGGACGACATACTCATATATGGCAGGAACAAGCAGGAGCATGATGAAAACCTCCGTGCCTTGCTGCAACGTTCCAGAGAGAGAGAGGAGTGAAGCTCAACCCAGAAAAGAGTGTTGTCTGCGCCGTTGAGGTCAGCTACTTCGGGCACCTCATCACCAAAGACGGAGTCAAGCCTGATCCAACCAAGATCACAGCTATCAAAGAGATGAAACCCCCAAAGGACAAAGGTGAGCTGCAAACAATGTTAGGCATGGTGAACTATTTGTCAAAATTTGCACCAGGTCTTGCCAGCATCAATGCGCCTCTGCGTCACCTGTTGAAAGAGACAAATTAGTTCACATGGGATACACAGCATGAAGAAGCATTTCAGAAGATAAAAGAGCTCATCACATGTGAACCAGGTCCTTTCCTAGTGTATTTTGACCCCAGCAAACCCTACAAGTCGATGGCAGTAAATATGGACTTGGTGCTGTTTTGTTACAAGATGGCAGACCGATTGGATATGCATCAAAAGCACTCACTGACTGTGAAGTCAACTATGTGCAGTTCGAAAAGGAGTTTTATGCCATTTTGTTCGGGTGCAAACGCTTTCATCAGTATGTTTATGGCCACCACATCACAGTGGAAAGTGACCACAAACCACTGGAATCCATCATTCGCAAACCTCTTGCAGCATCACCTCCCAGGCTACAGCGAATGTTTCTTCAGCTGCAAAGGTATGACTTTACTATTGTCTACAGACCAGGCAAGGACATCCCTGTTGCAGACCCTTTATCCTGGAAGTCTCTGTCTGACCAGGATGAGAGCCTCAGAGAAGGCATGGACATGCAGGTACACATGCTGTACAGTATCATACCTGTCAGTGACGCAAAGCTAAAAGAAATCAAAGCGGAGACCGACAAAGACACAGTTAAAGCAACTTAAAAGAACAATCAGTGAAGGGTGGCCTGAGGAAAGGAAACTATGCCCACAGAGTATTGCTGAGTACTAGAATTATCGCTACAATCTCTCCCAGATGAATGACATCATATTCAAGGGTGAGAGAATCATTCCTACTTCACTGCATGCTGAGATGCTATCACGGATACACATTGGTCACATGGGCATCGAAAAGTACAAACAGAGAGCACGGGACATCCTATTTTGGCCAGGCATGAACAAGCACATTGAGGAAACAGTTGGAAAGTTCTCCACATGCCTCGAACACAGACCTTCCAACACCAAGGAGCCCATGATCAGCCACAAGATCCCTGATTGGGCATGGCAGACTGTTGCGACAGATTTGTTCACCTGGAACAATGAATAATACATCATCACAGTGGACTATTACAGCAGGTATTTTGAGCTTGACAAATTGCACAGCACAGCAGCCTCTACTGTAATACACAAACTCAAAGCAGTCTTCGCCAGACATGGCATACCTGAGACCGTTATATCAGATAACGGCCCTCAATACAAGTGCAATGAGTTCGAAGCTTTTGCTGACAAATGGGAGTTTACCCACATAACTTCCAGTCTACATTATCCTCAAAGCAACGGACTCGCAGAGAAATCGGTACAGATCGCAAAATCACTGTTGGAAAAGGTCAGATGTGACAAGAGAGATCCTTACCTAAGTCTCCTTGAATATCGCAACACTCCTGTTGACAGTTTCAGATCACCTGCTCAACTGCTCATGAGTAGGTGGTTGCGTTCAGTCATACCCAGCACCCACCAGCAGCTTCAGCCAAAGGTCGTCAGTTCAAGAGAAGTTCATGCTAGGCGAATCCACCAGCAGCAACAGCAGAAAACATACTACGACAGGTTAGCCAGACCTCTGCCGCCGCTGCAGGAAGGTCAACACATCCGCTTTCAAGAGCAAGGTCAGTGGAAACCTGCAGTCAGGGGTGGTTTTTGGCACGGGCGACCCGGACAGTCGCCGGGGCGGCATTTTATCATGAGTCATGGGGGGGCGCCACGAGCACTTGAAAAAGAAAAAAAAAATCCTCTGCTTCTCGAAGCAGTTTTCTATTATCTATCATTTCACTGTGTGGGGAATTGGCAGATTGGCGCCCCCTGCAGCTGCAGGCGCCCTGCTTGCACCCCCCTACTTTCATGGTGCAAAAGATAAACACACGGTGACAGGAGAACTCGGAAGTACACAGAGACGGAGCAAGACGAGTCTAAACCTTTCTTTTATGTCAATGGTCTAAACGCGAAAATCAAACAAAGTTACCCAAGCGGCTCAAATAAAAGAAAAAAGTGAAAAGACATGTTTTCGGCAGTAGCAGGACCTTCATCAGCTCCCGTGGCTGATGATAGTGGTGGTGATGTCGGTGTCGGCGACAGTGGCATGCAGAGTGAGGAGGAGACTCAGGAGGGGAGAGACAGGCATGTGGGAGTGAGGGTAGAACCTGCGGTAAGCACAACTCCCCTTAAAACACTTTGGCCCTTGATAAAACTGAGCCAAAAACTGAGTGGTGGACAAAACACTACAACAATAAAAGACGTAGGCATGCTTTACTGTATGATTGCATTAGTAGCCTATATAAACGTTTCACATCATGCAATTTTTCTTAACGAGAATTGTAGCTTTTCTATCTGCTTAGGCAGACAAAAACTCATGATAGACCTCTTCAAATTAAAGCACAGGACCTCTTGACATGATAAAAAAAATAAAAAATAAAATAAATATATATATATATATATATATAGCTTGTTGTATACCGTTTTATTAATTTATTAATCTTGTTAAATTTTTTATTATTGTATATATTGTTGGCACATTTATGTATATAGTGTATATTTATTTTAAGTTCTGATAACCTATACTGTCATATTTTGTGCAGAATTGTGTTCATTGTGGAGATTGTTCACCTTAAAAAGTGTGTTTCCTGTTGTAATTGCAATAGTTAAATAACTGGATTATCTTAAGTGTGTTTTTCAAATGCTCTAATGAAGGATTTGTGCAATTGAGAAATATAATTTTCTCTTTCACTTATGTTGTTGGGGGGGTGCTCGAAGGGGGTCTCGCCCTGGGTGTAATTCAATGTAGAACCGCCCCTGCCTGCAGTAGTCATCAGACCGGCTGAAACCGACCGTTCCTATCACATACGTTCAGCTGAAGGAGGACAGGAATACAGACTGACTGAGCACATCTGCAAGCCAAACACTTCATGCTGTGTGTGTTTGTGTCATAACTAGTGTGCACTAGGGCCTGTCATAATAACCTCCACTGGGGCCCGTCGTAACTTATGCAGCTGATATGGTAATTAAAGGTGTAAACTAAGCAAGCATGTTGGCTAACCTCAAATCAACAAGTGGCAAACAACTGAATCTCGATACAAATAAAACACAGTGTACAACTCCACTATATGTAACAACTAGGTGAGGCAACAAGCATGTTGCAGTTCTTCTAAAATGCCTACAAAGACTCACTGAAAAGTGAGATAGATGCTGTGGAGTATATGACCACTAAATGTATTTCTTTTGTGAACCTAAAACAAAAAATCTTCAACCTGAGACAACCAGCAGAATACATTGCTCCTTACATGCCCAACACACATACACACACATGCATGCACACATAAAGAAGAAAAAAAAAACTCTTTGCACATGCAGAGCAAAACTGTTTTATTCAACTTAGCTTAGAGTTAAGTGAAGCCATGGGAACTTAAACTTTCAGCATTCTCAGAGGATTCAAGATGTCACTGACTGTAATAAAAGACACAGGTCTAATGAACAGACAGTGCTTCAGATATAGTGGGCAGAAAACACTAGTTATCCAGGTTTAAAGGGACAAGTTTAATGAGTAACACTGTTTATAATGAACCATTTGTTCAAAATCATGGCGTGCCAGCAGCAGCGGCAACAGCAGGATGCATGGTGGAAACACAATCACAGTATTTCCTCGACAAAGCCTTTTTGATTGAGTGGACTCTGTTGCCAGAGGGGAGCCCCGGAAGTGGGTTAGTTAAGTGAACAGCAACGCCTCCAGAGATTCTTCAAGTGGCTCAAAACAAGATATTTGAGCATAAGAAATCAGCCAGGCAGTAATTGTTCCTTGCATTGGTGTAGGCAGTTAAGTAACAGCAGCAGCATGATTTCAATGCAAGCACAGATGCGATGAACGCAGCACCATCAGTTAAACGATGAATCAGACAATCTTGAGTTAACAGAGAGTATGTTGCTATATATTTCTGTTGACAAAAGCCAATTAACACAAATTAGTTAGAAATATCCTATAAGCTGAAAATCACAATGTGCAATGAGGGATAAGTGGCCACATTGCAGGGGCAATTACATTCTGTTTCACCTCCAAATAAGGTCGTGGCAAATTTGGCAAAACTCTCGGCTTGTTTAAAACCTCTTCGTTGACCGGTTGTGATTCTAGCCAGTTGGGCCTATTTTCTTGTGTCGCTGCATTCAGAGGTCTTTGCAAAATAAAGTATTATTTCCTCGTAAGTCCAAGAGAAGTACTAGTAATAATACATTACAAACAACATCTGTAGTAATCATTTACTATTCACTTTGTTGTCGCTAATGAATGCTGTAACTGTATATGCAAAATGTATTATATGACTTAGGATGAGATTAAAGGATGCCTTCAAATACTTAATAAAGTGGTTTTGGGATTCAGATGATAACACAAGTTACAGCTGGTATGTTTGTCCAGTAACAATATTGCTAACACTTAACACTGCGTTCAAAATAATAATAATAACAGTATGGTTACTTTTATGCGTTACTCTTGGGATACATCTGAGGACGGATTTGGTCTGGAACATCTTAGCAGTCATCAAAAGATAGCTGACTTATGAACACAAAAATGTTTATGATGTCTAATATTCCTTGCTGATCCATTCAAACGCCAACATAGAAACACAAGCAGGCATTTGGATACACACTCAAAAACATCCTCCACCACACAGACATTAATGCAAGTCTACAGACAAATTTAAACTCAAAATAGGATGGCATTGTAAATGTAGTCTCACTTTGCCAGACCTTCATCCACGTGAGAAAAATGTGCTCTGCTTTATTGGCATTTCTTTAAACCAATCACAATCCGTCATGGGCGGCGCTAAGCACCAGACAGAGCCACGGTGCTGCTGCAAAATAGCCTCGGGAAGGAACATGTTTTGGTGGAACATGTATACGTTCAAAAGTTGTTTTAGTTGTGCAACACAAAACTCAGACTGGACTTACAGTCTAGCTAGCTGTCTCGATTTAGCCTGCAGAGATCTGAGGAGCAGTTAACCATAGTCCTCATAAATCGACTGAAGTTTAAAATTCCAACACAACAAAAGTGTAAGGTAACGGACATCCGGCCGAAAAGACATCTGGCGGAATTTCCGATGGCAACGGAGCAATCCTGGACGTGGAACGTCGTGGATATAGACTATTGTAAATGTAACCTTTATGCATACTTTATTTTCAACAAACACTATTTAGACTCTTAACTTAATGCTGATTGACTTGAACAAGGCAATTGAAACATAATTTGTTAGGGCGTTTTCACACATGAAAGTCCGAACCAAGGTCCGGACCAAGGTTCATGTTTTTGTTACATTGTATACATTTGATCCGGTAAGTTTTGATTTCACACTGCAGTTATGCAAGCGCACTAAAGATCTATACGTGACAAAACTACGTCCTGCCGTCATCACATACGTGAGCTGCGTCTCCAGATACTTATAATTGATTGGTTTGTAGACGGGCTTCCCCGTTCTCTCGTATCCTCTCTCTGTGTCAGAGTTTTTTCAGCTGACTGCTGCTCTCCCCTACTGCCACGGCTCTTTTTGTTTTGTTGTGATGTTGAGAAGCAAGACACTGGAACTTTCTGGAGAATTTATTCAGAGACAAACGGAAACCTACACTGTACATTTACTACCACTTAACAAATAAACTGCTGATGTATTCTCTGCTCTGATAGCCGATAGCTGTCTGCTCTGAGCGCATTCACCGTCACTCTCACTCTCTCATGTAGCCTACACACTAAGCACCGAGCTATTCCTTAAAGGAGCTATTCCCCGGTCTTGTAACACAAGGAGAGCCTGCCAGAGCTTCTTCTATTTGGTCCGAAAGTCCGAACCATCCAAAAAATGCTTTCACACTGTAAACGAACCGGACCATGGTTCAGTTTGGTCCGGACCGAGACCACCTCTTTTGGTCGGACCAAAATTTGGTCTTTTGATCCGGACCGTGGTCCGGGGGAGGTTTCACACCTCTAATTTTGGTTCGGATCAAACTGAAAAGTCTGAAAGTCCGGACCAAATGAGGTATGTGTGAAAACGCCCTTAGTCTAGCTCAATATCTTCGTTCTATTTTAATGTTATGTAAGTCATAAACCTCTGGAAATAAGTGAGCATATGCTCTTGTTTCTTTTTCCTCCAACAAAGAAGAAGATTAATGCATCAGATGTGTAACTGTGTGTGTGTGTGTGTGTGTGTGTGTGTGTGTGTGTGTGTGTGTGTGTGTGTGTGTGTGTATGAATGCACTCACCTCTGTGTGCCTGCATGTGTATTTGGGGAATGTGTGTAAATTTGTGAGGATACATATTTTTGTAGGCCTCTCTGCACCGTAAGCATTTCCACTGCTTGTAGAATAAGCTTTTTGTCTGTTTATAGAAACTTAAGCTTTATAAAAGGTACAGCTTTCCGAGCTGCCCTTCTCCATGTGTGTTGGAAACCTAACAGGAACCTCGTCCTGCGCTCTGACATTCTGAAAAAAGGAAAGTTTATGCATAAAACTTTGTTGGAAAGTTGAGTAGGGAACATTGTGTCTAATTTGAAGAAAATGTGTATATGTGTATGTATGTGTGTTTGTGCATTCATGTCTTTATCTGTTTGTGGCTGAGAGCTTGAAGGCATATCCTGCTGCTGGTAAATTACCCAAAGCAACGTTCTGTGTGGAGGAAACAGTGGGAGGGAGAGGAGAAGAGATGAAGTGGGAGATCGAGAGAGGAGGAGAGAAAGGAAAAGACAGAGGAGTGATCATTTGGAACCCCAGGTCTTATCAAACATTGTTAAGGCACCCTACTGCCTCTCATTTACAACCTTATTTTTTTTCTTCTCTGAAGCATACTCACATACAGGCACATGCAACACAAATACACTGATAAAAACACATTAAGAGACACAGGAGCATGGGAATATAAAATGTATTAACACTGAGGAACATATAATTTAAAAAAAACAGGTTTATTATTGCTACACTTGTATATTTTAAACTATCTTCATTCTACTCGTTATACATTACATTTTTTACAGCTCCTTATGAGATTATACAATAGGTATTTACAATGATGTGATGTACAAGCAGGCTAACCTATAGAGTTGGACACGCACACACATGCAGTCCCCAAATGCCTACACGCACACCCTCACCCCATATGAATAGTAATACGAACAGGTATTAGGGAGTTGGGGAAAGGGCTGCTATTAATCCAACAAGGAGGTAACAGGTGACTTTCCCAGAGTGCATTGTACTATCTCGCATCACTGCTATTGCTCCCTTGTGAGTTAATACTCTATTGTGTCACAAATAAGCAAGGTCTGGAATGTGTGTGTGTGTGTGTGTGTGTGTGTGTGTGTGTGATAACTTATACTGGACAAAACAAACTACAATTCTCTGGGGGTAATAAAAGTATCAATGTTATTCTGCCATTTTTACATTTTTATAGTTTCTGGAGCCTCCTGTGTTTTGTATCTTTCCCCCTGTTTTCCTTTCTGTGGTTCAACATTTTGTATAAACCAGCTTGTATAGTCAAAGAAACATTATAGAGAACAGAGTGTACGATAGGGAAAGTGAGACACCACACAGAGTGAAACAGAGAAATAAATGAAATAGCAGGGATCGTGACAAAATGAGGATTATGGGGGCCAGAACATTTCGTTAATCTGACATTTCTACACAGAACAAATTACAGATTGCGTTGGTTTGGTGTTTTGCTCAAAGACACTGTCTATCACATCTGGTAGTTGATGGACAAAATGTGGGCATCTTGACAAGTGACTTCCTCTTCAAGTAATGTCATCAAACCACTGGGTCACAACAGGCTACTCTGCCAAGTAATTTGAGCTACAAGGATAATCCCTCTAACCCTCACACACAGACGAATAAATGTGTTTGACAGAAAAATGCATAAGAATTGAAGGGAACCAGAAAAAGTAAATCAAATACCCTGGATAGCAGTGACATATTGATTTCGGGATGAGGAGGAAAAGACGAGTGGAGGCAACAGAACAAGAGGAGAATCATCTTGATCTCTTTGTTCTTTGCCTGATGATACCCTGACACAAGGGTTCTCATAGCCCATCTGTAATGATAATAACATGAGCATACAGGCACATGCACACATGCTGGCAAAATAGCACTCACACTAACATCATGAGATAAAGAGAGTGTCAGTTGGTCATAATACAAGCTGTCTAGTTTATATAAATGTCCAGTAGGGGTGGAACAGTACATGTATTCGTATTGAACCGAAATGGTACGGGCGTCTCGGTTCGGTACATGAATTTACACGGAGAATACACGGTATAAAAATAAATAAAACTTGCGTGCAAATTAATTAATGTAATGCGGAACAACTGTTAGATACACGTTTCTTTAGGGACACCTAATCTGTAGCCCCTCCCCCCCGCTTTGAAGCTCCCGAGCTCCGCCTACATGTCGACAGTCCAGTGAGTGAGTCAGAGCTAGCAGCAATAAGGACGAGTAGCCTAGCCGAGTGGTGGCGACCCACAAGAGTTAGAAGACCCACCGGCCTCTATAAGATCGCAAGTTTGGGAAAACTTTGGTTTCCCAGTCAGTTACAGTAGTACAGGCGAGAGAGTGGTGGATAAGACGAGGACTGTGTCGGCGTTGTTCAGCAGTTGGTGGGTATGTGAGTGGAAATACATCTAACATGCTAACGCATATCCGACGCCATCACAAGCACTCACCTAGCTGAGAAGCTATAGGAGGTCGTGGCAGAGTGGAAACTAGAAAGGTATGCCTGTCGCCCTTAATAGCAAGAATACTTTCTTTTATCTTTTGTGGGGGAAGGTCTCGCCTAAGTAGAATTTAGTTTTGTTATTATTCTATGTAATTTGCACTTTCATAAATAAGAGATGCTGTATTTTCAGTTGTATAGCTGATTGTCTGATTTGTTTACAAGTTACAGATGGAGTCTGGAGATGATGTGGGGTACTTATTGTTTACTGTTTACATCTTACTTTACATACTTCAGGCTGTTGCAGCTAGCTCAGAGGAGAGACTTTATGACACTAGGTGGTACAGCCTGAGACATGCACAAGAAAAGAAAATTGCCATCTGAATTTTTGTTTTGCTTTTCCCTCCATTGTACCGAACCGAACCGTGACTTCTGTGTACTGTTCCACCCCTAATGTCCAGCCTACCTCCCTCTGCCTGTCTATCACTCTCTTTATCTCTTTTGTACTGTGCAATACACAGTGCACAATGCACATACATGTACTTTGCAATGTGTTTGCATATAACTAATCAAATAGTTCAAACAGCATATGCATAGAGCTGTAACTGTCAATCACATTTTCTAACTCCTCCAGGGGGATTCCAGATGCCTGTCCAGAGGGCATCCTAGGAGTAACTGATCAGATGCCTAAATTCCCAAAACTGGCTCCCTGGCAGCAGTTCTTCTGTGTACCTTAGCTCAGACGAAACCCAGCAAAGAAGCCTTATTTTAGCTGTTTGTATCCGCAATCTCAGTATTTTGTTCAGTACTAAAAGCTCAATACCATACGTGGGGGCTGGAGCATGAATCCACTGGTAAATCCAGAGCTTCACCTTTAAGCTCAACTCAGTCCTCCTGTGCAACATTCACATTAAACAGGTGCAGACACACACACACACACACACACACATAGTGCGTTTCACTATCTTTGTGGGGACCTGTCATTGACATAATGCATTCCCTAGCCCCTTACCCTAACTTTAACCATCACAACTAAATGCCTAATCTTAACCCTTACCCTAACCCTAACCATAACCTAATTCTATCCCTAATTCTAAAACCAAGTCTTAACCCTCAAACAGCCCTTTAAAGTTGTGGGGTCCAGCATTTTGGCCCCACAAAGCTGTCCAGACCCCACAAGTATACTGGACTCCCGGTTTTTGGAGCCCACAAATATAGTTAAACACACACACACACACACACACACACAAACACACACACACACACACACACACACACACACACACACACACTCTTTTCATTTGAGTGTTCAGTTGCTCATGATGCTACTCTGGAGATAACACCTTGATGCAAAGGAAATAGCACCATTGAACTTCCGGAACGTGTTTAACAAGCATGTGGAAATTCATACCCATACAAATCCCATCAAGTTAGGATGTTTGCTCATGCAGCATGCACACTTTTATAGAAAGGTCATGTTGTCTCATAAACCACAATAGTGCAGACCCGACTGGAGTCATCATCAAGAGTAACAGATGCATATTAAGAAAGGTTTGTAGGCTGGCCAACTTGGAGCAAGTAGAATAAGTAGCATAACCAATGGTATCATTAAATGAATCAATGTATTGCTCTGTCAAGTCCAGTGTTTCCTTTAGGATTTTTTTTAGCAGTGGGGGCAGGTCTGTCCCGGTGGAAAAAAACGAAGAAAAAAAAACTGCTTAATAGACTGCTGATGTGCTGAATGATAGAACTGTTGAATGCCCAAAAAACCTCTATGGTGTAAATTGCTCCAAGTTTCTTGAAGTTGCTCGAATCTCTCCCTTCACCTTTTCAAACTCCAATTTTCATTTCCGCCTGTCTTTTTTTTTTTTTTTTTTTTTTTACTGCTTTCCACTACCTCCTCCCCCGCCCCATCCACCCCCATTCTTACTTCATCTCTTTACTTTTATCCTATTACCCATCCTAATGATAGCCAGTCTTCAAAGAGAGAGGCACTGATGGCACTGAGTGCCTATCGTTATATTTAGATCTAATTAAAGATCATTATAATCTATCAGCACAATGGAGACCAGGCTGTAATTGAGTCAGGGAAAGGGCCATGGGAGATAGGGAGGGAGGCAGGGAGGAAGAAAGAGAAAAAGAGATTGCATTAGGAGGAAATACAGGAGTAGGAGAACTTGAATGTGTCATTGACAACCTCAAACACCCCCCACTACCTCATATTGTTCCATAACTACCCCCTTGAATTCCCCATTATCAAAATGTGATTACAACACATTACAATGAGTGCAACCCTTGTACAGGCACAAGTGCAAAAAGGAAAAGGAGGAGTGAGGATAAAGTATTGAATAATGAGAGGTGTGTGAGAATGTGCTCGTCAGTGTTATTAGCATGAGGGAGGGCAATTATGTATATGGTATTAAAATGTAATTGGATTAGCCTGGTTAAAGTAGTCTATTTGAAACACATAAAAGCAAACAGTCTGGCATATAATATAGTAGAAAACTACAACAGCAAGCCAGAATTTAATCAGCAAAATAGCATCTTTTTTTTCCTGTTCAAAAGAAGAGCTAAGGAATGCTTCCAAAACCCCTTCACCACCATCATAGTTCCTCAGTTGATTTTTCACAGTATTGCCCTAAGCTGACTGTGAAGTGACAGAGAAATAAAGAAGCAGTGCCATTTGCCAAACTCTTTTCTGTATCAGTTGTAGTACTGTGGTTGGCAAGGAATTGCTTTAAAAGCAATAGGAATGGGTAAAATTTCCACTGGCTATGTCTCATATTACTCTTTCTTATCAGCATTGGCTCTTGCCAGTAGCTTCATGGAGCTTATCACAGCCGTGACCAACTCCTTTTCCCTTTGAATACCAAACTGAAAGTTATTTGAGACTTTGGGCCACACAGAGGATTGCCCAAATGGCCTTTTGATTGGAAATCAAAGAACTTAATAAATTCAGTAAACCTGTGGCAATCCCAATTTGGCATCTGACGAGAGAGCAGGTTATTACCTTGTTCTGAAAAATAGAGGGACTATTATAATGTTGATCCCTGTGGCACTGTCCATGGTGTTGGTAGTGGAAGCTAGGTAGAATTTTATTTAAATGTGCGCACACACATGCACACAAACACACAAAAATGGGCATTTTGCATTAAAATGAAATGGTGGATGAAGTGGTTAGTGGTTATTATTCTTTTTTATTACATCCTCTAAAATCAAGACAATTTTTTATCAAATGTGCTTAAAAGTGGAGCAGCCTCATTCTTGCATTTCCTCCCTGTCTCTATCATTCACAGAATATGCCCCAAAACAAACACACAAAAACACACAGACACCGAGACGCTTAAAGAGAAATCATGGTGACTCTGTGAACACTCTCTCTGTTTGCCGACGTCTAACAAATCCTCTTTTATTTAACAAAATGTAATGGCTGGAAATTAATCTTGCATGCCTCTTCCTTGTTCACCTATTACCAGTGAATTATACAAATGTGTGTTAGTCCTTCATGCTAATAACGTGAGTGCACGTTTGTGTACATGTTGTGCAAGTTTCTGAACTTGTGCGGCAGCTAGTTGCTTTGCTGGGTTTAATTATGCAGAAGCAGGCTTCTTATTTTGAACTTGTGCAACAGATTTCCACTTTCTTTAAGGTCAATTATGACTGTAGAGTTTTCACTCATCCCTGGTGTGCTCTCTCATTTCCCTTCCTTTTGCTTTCAGTGTTTGCAGCTGTTACTAGGTATTTGTGTTCATGCATTTGTCTTATCTGCATATTCTGTATAGGTATCCCTCTACAGTATGTGTGTGTGTGTGTGTGTGTGTGTGTGTGTGTGTGTGTGTGTGTGTGTGTGTGTGTGTGTGTGTGTGTGTGTGTGTTGCTCTTGTTGTTGCTGCTGTTATCATCACCCCGAGGCTGAATGAATAAAATAAGGCCAAGAGAACGAGAGGATAAGAAGAAGAGGTTACAACACTGAAATATAGATAGACCATACCGATCTGCACATCTGCACCGGTGTGCTATTTTTGCCTTATCAGTCGGCATTTACAAACAGCTCTCAATGTTTCAGAAGCAAACTGTCAGAAGTGCCTGTGCTGAGAGTTAGAGAGAAAGGCAGTTATTTAGGAACATGGTTAGAACAATTCATAGGGGAGGCTGAGAGACGTTAGAGGTCACACTCTTGGCTATTAGCTGTAAAGGCAAGCAGCGGAGCAGATAAAGCACAGATTAGTAAAAACACAAGATTGCACTTCATACTGTGGATACTGTGGATACTGTGGATACTGTTCTTACCTGTGGATAACTGTGATTTGCTTCCAACCTACTTGTGATGTCACAAAAACCTGTATGTACAAATCTGTATGTACAAAAACTCAGATTTGAGGTGACCACAGATAAACTTTCCCCCTTCAGCAGCTGAATGTGAAAACAGCTTTCTGGTGTAAAACTCTGCGCATACATCATTCTGCACAGTGAAGGCCAAACATCCAAGTGATGAAAAACACACTTTTGAGTAGAGGGGGGTTGTACATTTTAAGTACACATGCTTGTACCAATTACCTTTAGCCAAAGAGCTAGATGTTTTTCCATGCAATTGCTCGTAGTTGAAAAATAAGTGCATCATTTTGTACTGATGATTTAACCAGGAAAGCTGGCTGCCCATCCTAGCCCTAAAAGTGCTCCAAATGTCATTCACTTAACATTGTGTATGTAGAAAATGAATAGACTTTTATCACTGAGACCCTGGATGCACAAAGTAAACCCACTGCGCAACTCTATTTGAGTTGACACTGAGAATGCATTCATTTTCCAGTTGGTAAGATGCTGTTCACCAAGGTGAGATGAGAGAATGAACAGTGACACCTTTTGTATCGTTACCTGCCTGTGTTCACCTTCATTTACTCATGTTTACTGGTATGCATTACATATTGTAATTGACAGCAGGAAATGTGAGAAGAAACGTGGCAACAACCTTCTTTACATGACACTTCCACACAATCAAACGTCCATTTTTTTTCTTCCCAGCCTGACTTGGAATTTTAACTGGTGCCCATTTGGTTAACAAATGTCAGTGGAAATTATTCTTTCTACTTTAGAAAAAGAAAAAATAATACCTGTCTTGAATCCCATCCACTTTCTGCTCCCTGCACCTCTCATGAATACTTCAACAAGCCGCAGACCTCTCACATCATTCATCCTCCTCTGTTCCTCCCTTTTCCCCTCTCTTGTTCCCTCCATCTTTACAACAAGGGATAGGGCATGCCATCACACTTTTTGTTTCTGACCCTAGGAATTCATGTTTATGACTTCTGCCTTTCTCATCACTCACAACCTATCCTGTCTGCGTGCCTCTATCCCAGGGTTCTCACCTCTCCCTGCTCTCTGTTGCACATAATCGGAAATAAAACACAAGATGAAGAAAGAAAGCAGTATCTATGTTTTAGCAAAGCTCTAATGTGACTTATAACTTATTTAATACATGCTAGGATACACACAGGGATAGAAACACAGGCACAAAAAAACCCTCACACACAGAGGCACAGGTGATTTGGCAGTTAACCAACATGTTTGGATCAGTACATTGTGAGGGGGATGGATAAAGGGAAATCTCAAAAAAGCTTAATCTAACAAGCAGCAATTTGGTGTGTATTGAAATCTTAAGCAGAAACAGTTGAGTTAAGTCAACAGTGCGACAAAGGGTTACCACTCTTGACAGAGTCAATGAATGGGGCAAGAGTGAGATTTAATATGTATGAACTCATAGTAGGTTATTAGACATGGATTAAGATTAAGATTAATAAAGAGAAAATGGAAAAGAGACAGAGAGACAATGATAGAAAGAGAGAAAAAGAAAGACGTGGAATATTACTTAATTGTTGACATACTCCAAAAGATTGAATGGGTAAAAAATGAGACATAAAGCGTACTGCGACGTAATTGAATGAATGGAACAAAAGAAAAGGCACACATCAAGAAAAGTCAGACAATGTGTGAGAATGAGGGAAGGGTTGTCACCGGGTATTGAATTTATGTCTGTGTTTTTATGATCACGGCATTAAAGAGTAAATATATGACAGCACTAATGGGCTATTGGAGCTCCCATTGCACATGATGGATGGAATTAAAGTAATTGCCTCTGTGTGTTTAAATCAATTATAGGACGCTGTCGCACAGAGACATGACGAATTGCAAGAAGGGTCCTCACAACAGTCATTTCTGTCTCTATGTGTGTGTGAGTGTGTGTGTGTGTGTGTGTATGTGTGTGTACTCTAATCTCACATCCCCTCATCTTCCTGAAATCCAAGAGCCAATGACCTTTTCCTGGGAATTATCTTTCCCATTCATTTCACTTCATGGCTGCCTGTGGGATAAACTCCGTCCCTATACTTCACCATGAGTGTTCCTGTCACATGCAGATGTGTACAGTATTTTTCTCTGCAGATGTGTGCCCATGCCTGCATGCCTGTACATGTTGTGTACATTAGGGACTGGCATCGACTTTCTTCATCCAGTTCAGTGAGTTTCACATTCTGTGTTATTGTGTCCTGAAGGCAAGACCCCAGCTGACTCAGTCATTTAAAACTAAACCTCAGTGGACGGAGACCACTTTAGGTTTTAGCAATGTTTCTAAGGGTTCTCTACATCTTTCATTTAGTAAACAGTACACATGTGATATGACAATCAGTCTAGGCAGCTAAACTTAGGAACACAGTACAGTATTGTGATTACTTTGCTCAGTAATGAGTAGTGTGAAGGATTAAAATATGAAATTCAGTAATTCCACGCAGAAGAGGAACATGTTGGCTTTCAGGGGCTAGAGATTGTTTTATTTACATGTTGCGTCTGGTATGAGAGTGGTATCGATCTTCTCATCCGTCAGCAAGAAAGCAAACTTCAAGAAATCAAATTTCCCAAAAATGTTTGTTTGTTCGAGTAATGATGACTGTGATAAATAAATTAATCACATTGTATGACTAAATATCAATATGACTTTAATGTTTGCTTATACACTACATTATACTACATGCAAATGCATAAAAGACAGTGTGCCGCAAAACACCTGATCATCAAACATAACTGCCAAAGTTTGTTTTCTAAGTTTCTTTCATTCTGTCCTGTACTCTTCCATTCTTACCCAGAATGCAGAGTTCTGTGGTTGTGGTGATCTGCTTGCCCTATGATTTGCTGTGTAACTAAAACATTAATGCTATTGTGTCATCTCACACACGCCTTTTCTTTGCCTTTTGTGTGTGTGTGTGTGTGTGTGTGTGTGTGTGTGTGTGTGTGTGTGTGTGTGTGTGTGTGTGTGTGTGTGACTCATTTCACTCATCTGGAAGCAGCTTACTCCTCTGAGCTGCTCCGCTGGCTGCAATCCCAACCAAACCAAAGCTCTCTCTCTCTCTCTCTGTCTCTCTCACTCTCTAACCCCCAATCATAACTGTCCTGTCTTTCAATCTTTCCTCTCCATCCAGCTTTGTAACTCTATCTATCATTCCATTTTTTCTTTCATTTCGCTCCTCTTTCATTTCACTCTTGTCCGTTTTCAAAAGTTATTTGAAAACATTACTTTTTCCCCCTCTGGTTAAGCCCTTTCTCTTCCTTTTTGAAACCTGTTTATATAAGGTTAATCTGCCTTTGACAAAAGGATGCCTCTCTGCTTCTTTGAGTGTCTTGGAGAAGCGCTTTGAAAAATGTGTGGAAAGGATTAAGGTAAGACCCGGAGCCAGGACTAGCTCTTTCCATCTCTCTATACTCAACTCTTGAGCCCCCAAACACAGACAAACTGATGCACATAGACCAGTCCGCCCTTTCTCTGTATTCTACTTAACAAAAGTCACTCAGTAAAACCCAAAGAGTCACACAACAAAACCTTTTTAGACTGCAACCAACGTTATGTTTCTGGAAGGTGTATCATGTTTACTGCATGTGCTGTTGACTTTTTCATATGCACTTTCAATGTTTCGAGCAGCACAAAATAAATTCCATTCACCTGCATTGTATTGGGGTGGCAGCAGAAGTCTTAGCAGATATCTGAAAACTCTCTAAAACTATCTGTAAGAAGTAAGAAAATGTGTATTTCTGTAAGAGCGAACTGTCCCTTTAAATGGACCATGAGTCTTACTTTAGGGTAGTTTGTCTTTCTTTGTCTTTACATATCAAAATGCACTTGAGAGCAATTCTTTTTAATTTACCGCTGTACTGTTGTCAAGGTGTCGGGTTAGGATTCGAAAGATAGGGGAACCCTAAGATCTGTTGGTTTGTGTTACATCAGGGGAAACATGTTGCCTCAAATGCCAAATTGGTTCATATTGAGAGTTTGGGTCTGGCCAGCCACTGTTTTGTGCTTTACGGCTGGCCTGGCTCTTTTCTTAACAACAACAACTGACGATAAAGCCAACTGAACTCTAGAGTACATTGGCAAGGAGAACTAGTCAGAGTGGAGATCACTCCACTCTTTAATCCATACAGATGACTGCTAGAAACAATAACAACCATAACAACAATATTCCGCCATCCCTGCACCACCACAAAGAAGAATCACCCTAAATATGTAATACAGTGTAGTGAACAGTGAACCATACATCTGCTCCCAGTTTTTCTTCAGCGTCAAGCAGTATGAAAACTTCCACCTCCAGTGGTGTTCGCCTGTGTACCGGTTGCCGGTTTACAGCCAAACCTTTCTTTTACACTGAAGGTTTTAACGAGCTCCTTTCGGTCTAGGATGTTTTCCCTCTAGGGTTTTTCCCCCCACCTCATAACAACGACACAGAGGAGGCGACTCACCGACTCTGCCCGGTGCATGCTTTATCTCAATATGTTTTACGCATGGCAGACATCAGACGAACACAGCAGATGTTCGTTCACTATAGAGAGCGCTCTCGAGGTGCGGCTCTTTCAAAGCAGCGGCTGTCCCACGGGCTGTGCGAGGCTATCACCCAAGCCTATAGCACGGAGGGAGTGGAACCCCCTCAGGGAATCCAGGCTCACTCTACTAGAGCGCTATCAGCGTCCGCGGCCCTTTTTAGGGGCATGACGGTGGCTGACATCTGCGCAGCGGCCTTCTTGAAGTATCAAGAATATATTATTTTGATAAAAAACCTGAACAGTGTATACATTAAACTTGTTCAGTGCAAATAGGAAGAGGAATTAGTCTGTTCTGCTTGTGGACCTTGTGTCGCAGGTGGCATTGACTACATCAGCGTTGCCCTTGATCCAATAGCAACAGCTCTTAGAGGGTGAAGCCTATACGAAATAGAATGGTAGTTACGTATTGTAACTCCAGATTCTATGAGTATAGGCATAGCCCTCTAAGATTCGGGCCACCTGCTCCATTAACATTGGCTGAAAAAAAATTCTGATGTTGGGAGCAGATCTACGGTTCCGCACCTGTAATATACAGTATCTGCGGACGTAATAGAGGAAAAATATTCACGACTGCGCATGCGCGAAGGGATAAACCCAATAGCAACAGCTCTTAGAGGGCTATGCCTATACTCATAGAATCTGGAGTTACAATACGTAACTATCGTTATGTGGCAAACTTAATCGTCGGTTAGCCCAGTGCTGTTAACCGTGGTCAAAACAATCATAACTTTGTGAGCGTGTTGAACGATTTTGTAACCTTATAACTTTACCTACCAAGCATTAGCATTAGCTACTGTTTAAGTAGCACATTGTAGTAACGTTAAGTTGGATTGATCGCTATTGAAATATCATATCAATAAATTAGGTCTTTGCTGTATTACTGTGTAACAAAGTGGCATGTAATCAATGAAAAACGATGCTATATGGCAGAAAAAAAGCTGTATTACGGTTACTGAGTATAATTCTTTCTGTGACATTGTATGACAATTACAATTACTCTCGACCGTATCATCTGGGTTCCCGTGTTTTGACGGAAGATAAAGTTACTAGATGGGTCAAAGGTTATATGAAGCCACTGGCAGGCGACCAAACGAAATGTCCTGTGTCATTATAATAAAATTACAGATTTCTCTGGGTTTGAACATTGTTGGAAACATTTGGGATAGTGGAAGTACACAACGCAACACAATATATTACATAGGTAGGCTATAGTCGTTTTTTAGACATTTTAATGCAGAAATATTACATATTGGAAATATCCTAAGCAGCATATAAATTAACGTAAATAGCTAAGATGGTCAAAGCATCAGCTGTTTGTTAGCTTTTTGTTTTATTGGTATATATATGGAGCTTTATATTATATTAAACCATCACAGTATTATGAAAATATTGATTAATCCCTGTTTTAAACCCTGCATTCAGATCACCCACGATCTTGACAGTTCGCAAAACACATTTGTGCTCTTTCTGTGTGTATTTCATATCATGTGGCAACTTATATTCATCTGTAGCAAGGTTTGTGTGTGTGCGTGTTTATGTTTTGATGAGAAAGTACAATGTGTATGGATCGGGCAGGGCTCTGCGGTGTCATTATTTTCTGATTTGTTGAGTGAGTAAACAAGCTGGAAGGAAGGCAACACTGCAGTATACATATACATTAACTCAGTCATATTGGTGCATTTGCTAACTGAAGATGCAAAGACGTTATACTAGATAGTTTCGACCCAATTTTAAACAGCACCTGACCTGGAGTTGTCATTCAGAGGCAACACATCTAATTTAGACACTGTATGGTCTGATTTTATCGGCTAGCTAGTTACTGTGGATCTGTATCTTCCTGTCCTGCCTCAGTGAGTCTGTAAGACAGATTGCTTTCCTTCCTACCACCTCTGCTCCTCATCATTGTCCCCATTCCAGCTGTAGCTATAGATATACTCAAAACTGCCTTCAGCAGTGGATACTGTTAGACAAAAGTATCGTCATATCACTGCCAGTAAATACCTGTCCAAATCTGCAAGCTCAACTACCGCTAGCCACAAAAATGACTTAAACCACTCAGAAAAGAAATGGCCTCTCTGCTAACCTTCTACTTACCATGTGTGCAATACAAACACTGAAATTATGTCTCTTTTATTTATACACAATTTAAATAAACCTGGCACCGGCAGACACTGGGCCAAATCGCCTTTCACCCGGAACAAAACATAGCGACATCAGAAAACCCAGAGCAGACATCAGAAAACCCAGAGCAGTGGCTGATCGTGGGATTCCAGCTGTGATCGGCTCCCCTCTAGTCCCCTTGTGTGCAGGGATTGTCAGGGATAAGCAGGACAGGGGAGGGACTTTGAGGTTTTTCCGAGTTGCACGCTGAGCTTTAGCGCTTTCCCCACCACATCCCAGATAGACCTGCAATGTGAAAAATTCCGGATTTGTGTTTGGGCTGAACTAATTGAGTCCCCTAAAAACCTTGCTGCCCTGACTCCAGGACAGGGCTGGCACACAGACACACACCTACACACACAAACCCATGCAGACATCCAAACACAAACACACACATGCTCCCTTTTGTCTCTTTCTGTGCCAAGCCTAATCCTGCCTTACCAGCTGCAGAAAAAAAGAGAGAATCTCCTCCCTCCATTCAGTTCCAATTCACTTTTCAATTTCAAGGTGCTTTATTGGCAAGGCTGTGCCTGAGCGAAGCCAAGGCAATTAACAAAAGAAGCGCTTTCAAAGCAAAAATAAAGAAAAACGGCATTATAATACAGCAATCGCAACAATAAAAACAATAATAATAAGCATTGAAATCATTTCAATTTGTCTTCCTTTCCATTTTTCTGCACACGTCTCTAGGGGGTCAGTGCAGGATTTTCCTTTCCTCTCCTAATTGTGATGGGCCATGGCAAGTGCTCCACCAAATTGTGTAAACACATGTGGAAGCATAGAGGAGGCAGCAATGGAAGACTGATCACAGCAAATGAGTTTCTCATAAAATGATTGGGCCTCTTTGATTGCCCAAATGTAAGTCCCCTTATCCAACATGACACCTGAGTACAGAGGCGCGTAACATTTAGAGTATGAAGAGTGTAACATATTAAAAACATAAATTTGCTGGTGCAAGGTAGATAATTGAAAGTAGATAATTTGTAATCACATTACAGAGTAAGTGTTTCATGTTCTTTGAATGGAGTCCTTAAGTTAATTGTCAATTATCTGTGAAAGTGAGTAAAATAATGAGTTTTGAGAACAACAGAGCATTGCCCTGGTAAAATGTAAGATGGGTGAGTGGGCTGGGGTCAAAGTATGCTATGGCATTAAATATGTGGACCATAAAAGAAAGAGAAAACTTATTTGTGCTCTTTTTACAGCTTCTTCTGGGAGAGCGCCTCTTCCACCAATGGCCGAAGCTCCGTGAAACGCGACCAGAGTGGAGCCCGTGAGGAGGGCGGCTCCTGAGCGTAAACATCCCCGCTCAAGAGGCCGCGAGCGGGGGCTAGAAGCTCAGCCGGGAGCGCTATGCCTCTCTGGTCTGCCGTCTTTTTGATGATCTCCGGCAGATCCAAAAAGAGAGGGTGGAGCCGCCTGAGGCAGAGGGGAAGACCGCCGGAACGGTGCCCTTGGCCATTCCGAAGTTGGGGAGAGCCGCAATGGGAGGGCATCGATCCCCGTTTCGAGGTCCAGTTCTCCCAGGGGGGAGGAGGGACAGCCGGTAACAGAGGCGTTATCCGAGAGAATCGAGCCATCAGACTCGTGCTTGTTGATAAAGCATTCCTCCGGTGGATCCAGGGTGTTGACGGATTGCCGTCTGTCTGCCCAGCTGCCATCCCCTTCCCCGCTAGCCTAACACTCCAGAAAAGCTTCCGCCCGCCAATAAGCTCTTTAGATGGCAGGCGGATGCAGAACTGGCAGGAGGCATCGGGGGTGAGAGCCTGACACTCCAGAAAGCTTCCGCCCGCCGGTTAAGCTCTTTAGATGGCAGGCGGATGCAGAACTGGCAAGAGGCGTAAGCGGCGCCAAGGCAGGTCTCACAGCGGGGATGGAGGTCCGGCGGCAGGATGCAGCTAGTCCGGCAGGTGGGGCAGAGGTGAACACCGCTGGAAGTCGAGCTTGTCTTCATACTGCTAGCTTGAAGAAAAAGTGGGAGCAGAGCAACGGGTCCGGTCTGTTTATATACAGTATTTGCAGATGTAGTTGAAGCCCGAGCGGTACGCAAGGGCGGGAAAGAAAATCTTCATGACTGCGCATGCGCAAAGGGATAAACCCAATAGCGTGGCTTAGAGGGCGAAGCCTATACGAAATAGAACAGGCAATTTATGGTTGTAACACAGGTCACTCTGACCAATAGTCTGCTTACTTAGTAATGGAAAATGACTCTAAAGACATCACCTCTGTGGTAATGGGTGACTAGAGGGAGATAGCACACAGCTTGACAATCAAGGAAAATGAACAATCTTTCCAGAAGATGGACAATCTTTTGAGTTTGAATTGAAGCTGTAAGTCAGATGGTTACAGATGACTGTCATGTTACAGTTTTTTTGATTGCTAAACGACAGTGGTCACAACTGAAGCCACATGTGCAAAACTCTAACCACAGTCTGCATAACCAACAGTGACCTGAGCTAAACAGTTCACAAAACTCATTCCAAGCAACATGACTCTTCACATGTCTCCAAACTCAGGCTCAGTGTAGTGAAACAGTATGAACAATCCTCATCAAGACAACACACACCGTCACTCAGAACACACTGAGAGTAAAAACACTAGCATCAAACACCAATACAGAAATTACAAACTTTTCATCTTTAACATCCATCCATCTGTCTTCATCCGCTTATCCGTTATCGGGTCGCGGGGGTAGCAGCTCCAGCAGGGGACCCCAAACCTTTCCTGAGCCACATTAACCAGCTCCGACTGGGGGATCCCGAGGCGTTCCCAGGCCAGGTTGGAGATATAATCCATCCACCTAGTCCTGGGTCTTCCCCGAGGCCTCCTCCCAGCTGGATGTGCCTGGAACACCTCCCTAGGGAGGCGCCCAGGGGGCATCCTTACCAGATGCCCGAACCACCTCAACTGGCTCCTTTCGACGCGAAGGAGCAGATGCTCTACTCTGAGCTCCTCACGGATGACTGTGCTTCTCACCCTATCTCTAAGGGAGATGCCAGCCACCCTCTGAGGAAACCCATTTTGGTTGCTTGTACCCTGGATCTTGTTCTTTCGGTCATGACCCAGCTTTCATGACCATAGGTGAGGGTAGGAACGAAAACTGACCAGTAGATTGAGGGTTTTGCCTTCTGGCTCAGCTCTCTTTTCATCACAACGGTGCGATAAATTGAATGTAATATCGCACCCGCTGCGCTGATTCTCCGACCAATCTCCCGCTCCATTGTCCCCTCACTCGCGAACAAGACCCCAAGGTACTTCGACTAATTCCCTACCTGGAGAAGGCACTCTATCAGTTTCCTGCTGAGAACCATGGCCTCAAATTTAGTGGTGCTGATCCTCATCCCAGCCGCTTCACACTCGGCTGCGAACCGATCCAGTGAGTGCTGAAGGTCACAGGCCGATGATGCCATCAGGACCACATCATCTGCAAAAAGCAGCGATGAGATCCCCAGCCCACCGAACTGCAACCCCTCCCCACCCCGACTACGCCTCGAGAACCCGGACACAGCTCTTGCTTTGGTCTTACAGAGATTGGATGGCCCTGAGAAGGGACCCCCTCACCCCTCCCACAGTATCTCCTGGGGGACCCGATCATACTCCTTCTTCAGATCCACAAAACACATGTAGACCGGTTGGGCATACTCCCAGGCTCCCTCCAGGATCCTTGCGAGAGTGAAGATCTGATCCGTTGTTCCACAACCAGGACGGAATCCGCATTGTTCCTCCTCAACCCGAGGTTCGACTATCGGTCGAACCCTCCTTTCCAGTACCTTGGAGTAGACTTTACCGGGGAGGCTGAGAAGTGTGATACCCCTGTAATTGGCACACACCCTCTGGTCCCCCTTTTTGAACAGGGGAACCACCACCCCGGTCTGCCACTCCTTAGGCACCGCCCCAGACTTCCACGCAATGTTGAAGAGGCGTGTCAACCAAGACAACCCCTCCACACCCAGAGCTTTATGCATTTCTGGATGGATCTCATCAATCCCTGGAGCTTTGCCACTGTGGAGTTGTTTAACTACCTCAGCAACTTCCACCAGGGAAATTGACGTCAATCCCTCATCATCCTCCAGCTCTGACTCTACCATAGAGGACGTATTAGCTGGATTTAGGAGTTCCTCAAAGTGCTCCTTCCACCGCACTATTACCTCCTCAGTTGAGGTCAACAGCGTCCCATCCTTACTGCACCCAGCTTGGATGGTTCCCCGCTTCCCCCTCCTGAGGTGGCGAACGGTTTTCCAGAAGCACCTTGGTGCCGACTGAAAGTCCTTCTCCATGTCTTCTCCGAACTTCTCCCACACCCGCTGCTTTGCCTCTTTCACAGCAGAAGCTGCAGCCCTTCGGGCCCTTCAGTACCTTGCAACTGCCTCCGGAATCCTCTGGGATAACATATCCCGGAAAGACTCCTTCTTCAGTAGGACGGCTTCCCTGACCACCGGTGTCCACCATGGTGTTCAAGGGTTACCGCCCCTTGAGGCACCCTAAGACCACAGCTCCCCGCCGCAGCTTCAGCATGGAAACTTTGAATATTGTCCACTCAGGTTCAATGCCCCCAGCTTCCACAGGGATGCACAAAAAGCTCCGCCGGAGGTGTGAGTTGAAAGTCTGTCGGACAGTGGCCTCTTCCAGACGTTCCCAATTTACCCGCACTACCCGTTTGGGCTTACCAGGTCTGTCCAGAGTCTTCCCCCACCCCCTGACCCAACTCACCACCAGATGGTGATCGGTTGACAGCTCCGCCCCTCTCTTCACCCGAGTGTCCAAAACATACGGCCTCAGATCAGATGAAACGATTATAAAATCGATCATTGACCTTCATCCTGGGGTGCTCTGGTAACAGGTACACTTATGAGCAGGGCATGGAATTAACACCCGACCACCCGCCAAATGCTATCGCATTTTCATTACTCACACAATCCCAGCAGTCCCATGTGCAGCCACTGACCAAGCAGGAGTGAGAACAGGTCAAATTAATTTCCTTGTTTCTGTTATGAAGACGAGACGTGTGTGACTCGAACATCTCACATTTACCAACAAAACGTACAGCGAAAGACCATGCAAAACATTTCAGACCGTCCTGCCAACCTGTATACATTTTAACATCAATGTACGCTGTAACGAAAAAGCTGAATGAAAGCCCAGGATAGGAAATTAACTAACAATGTAAAGATCAACAAGCCACTGACAATGACAGATATGTTCATATTTGATTCATTCAATAAATTATTATTTTGTGTCTTAAATCCACCAGCCGTTTTCATATTATACCAACATTTGCAGCATCCTGAGCCTTTTTGGTAAGGTTCCTATGAAATCTCAGCCCAGAGTAATTAATTAATAGTAATAATTATTAGGGCTGTCAAAATAACGCGTTAATTTCAATTAATTAATCTGAGAAAAAATAACGCGTTCAAAAAAATAACGCCGATTAATCCATTCCATATTGACGTTTGACCCGGAGCCGTTCTAGCCACCATTCAACTGTAAAATATAGGAGGGAGACGAGAATGTGCGGCCTGGATCATTAATTTTTTTTTTTTTTTGAAAATTTATTTTTTGAAAATTTTCAAAACAATAACAAGAACACCAACAACAAAACCCAACAACAATGCAATGGAGTCATCATAATTTAACATCAAACCCCCCCCACCCCAAATGACTGTGGCGTACACAGATAAAATGAGAGAATATAAAAAAAAAAGGTGAGACAAATAAATTAAATCAGGATAGCAGTTACAAAAATGCTACATTCACAGTTGGGACATGAGTACCATGTGTAAAAAAAAAAAAAAAAACATAAAAAGTACAGAAGTTTGTAGGTACAAGAGATAAACGTACTAACAGGAGCAGGCTTGGATGAAACTGTATCATTGTCTTATATAGCATTGTGTTACACTTAACCTTCCGGCAGTTTGCTTGCACTTTAGGTGGAATATAGAGCCACACGAAAGCCCCAAACACCCACTAGTGCCCGCAACTCCCTAAAGGGGACACTGCAGCACAGTTTTCAAGTTTGACGTTGGGCATCACAATTAGGAGATATTCCATTACGTAAAAAGGTTACAAATCCTCCCCAACATTAATCGAAGAGTGACGGCTTTTTCTTAAGATTAAACATGATCTTCTCTGACGTTAAGTATGATGAGAGCTCTTTAAGCCACCAAGAAACCCCAGGGGGATCCTCATTTTTCCAGTGAATGGCTATACATTTATTAGCTGCGATCAGGGCTAGTCTGATAAAGCGAGTATTGCCTCTCGCATTGATTGGTAAAACTGACAGATCCCCCAATAGTGTCAGTCGTGGGTTGGTTGGGATTTCCACCCCCACATTATTTTTAACTATGTCCAAGATGGATCTCCAGTACTGCTCCAGATTGCTACATGTCCAGAACATATGTAGAAGAGTACCTGCTTCAGTCTTACATCTGGGACAGTATTCCAAGTAGCTGCTATTTATCCTATGAAGGCGCTGAGGTGTCAGATAAACCCTGTGAATTAAGATTAAACTGCAAGAGTTTGTGTCTACTGTTGTAGGAGAATGATTGAGAGCTCTTACAAATCTCCTCCCAGTCAAAGTCCTCGAAAGCATAATCAATGTCCATTTCCCACTTAACTTTCACATTAAGAGTTTTGTTTTCTGCCAGGCTCATGAGTCTGTTATAGGCATAGGATAAAAAGCCTTTAGGATTATGCTTGTCTTGTATCATACTCTCTATTTGAAAATCCTCTAAAGAGGTAAGTTTCCCACCCTGCTGCACTCTAATATAGTCTCTAACTTGTAGAAATTTAAAAAAGTGTGCCGAGGGGAGCCCAAAAGAGGTTCTCAGTCGTTCAAAGGATTTCAGATTATCGAGCTCATATAGATGTCCAAATGTACATATGCCTCTGTTACACCAGTCTCTGGTAATGCCATCTCTCAGTGCCCCAGGTAGAACAGGATTAAAATGGAATGGAGTAGACCTATATATTGCGCGGACACTTTGGAACTTTACTCTGATTTCATGCCATATTTTAGATGTGTGTTTTATCATTGGGTTTTGAGTTATCTTTTTTTGACTGTGATAGGAGTGAATAAATGGAATGCTTGACAATATTTCTGCTGTATGAGATTGTTCGATCTGTTTCCAGGCTGGTGGGTGCTCTAAATTTTTAATCCAAGTCCAAACAGCTCTGGATTGGATCCAAATAATATAATTGAAAGTCAGGCAGGTTTAGACCTCCTTGTTCGGTGGGGCGGCAGAGGGTTTTGAGTTTTACTCTGGGAACTTTACCGTTCCACAAGAATCTAGATATCAGTCTGTCCAGATTTTTAAAAAAGGTTTTGGGGATTGGAGTTGGAAGCGCTTGGAATAGGTAAAGGAATTTAGGTAAAACATTCATTTTTATACAGTTTATTCGTCCAATTAGGGATTATAGGTAGGGACTTCCACCTTTCCAAATCTGCTTCCATTTTTTTAAGCAGGGGTTCATAGTTGAGAGAGTAAATCTGATGTAATTGATTGGGTATCTGTACACCAAGGTAACAGAGCTTATAGGGTTCCCAATGAAAAGAAATGTTTCCCCTTGATAATCCTTGGGCAACTGGGTTTAGAGGCATTACCACACTTTTACGTTTGTTTATTTTGTACCCAGAAATGCAGCTATTTTCGTCTAACAGGGTACAGAGGGCAGGGAGAGATGACGCCACATTAGTCAAGTACAGTATAATATCATCAGCATATAGCGAAATTATATGTTTTTCATTTTCAACCATAATGCCCTCTATGGCAGGGTGTGCTCTAATAGCAACTGCGAGCGGCTCGACCGCCAGCGCGAAGAGGAGCAGGGACAGGGGACAGCCCTGGCGAGTGCCACATGAGAGAGGGAAAAGAGATGAGGTATCAGTATTTGTTCGAATCATCGCCGATGGATTGAGATATAGCATCTGTATCATTCGTATCAAGTTTGGGCCAAAGTTCATCTTTTGTAAAACTGCGAAAAGAAAGGGCCATTCTAAACGATCAAATGCCTTTTCGGCATCTAAAGAAAGGGCAATGACAGGCATGTTAATTTGTCCGGCACAGTGAATAATATCAAGAAATCTACGAATGTTATCAGAGGAAAAACGGTTTTGAATGAAGCCAGTCTGGTCTTTATTTATAAGACTAGGGATCACTTTCTCCAGTCTGGTAGCTATAACCTTGGTAAATATCTTGTATTCTGACGACAAGAGGGCTATGGGCCTATAGGAGCCACAGAGTTTTGGGTCTTTGCCTGGTTTTAGCAGAACAGTAATCAAAGCCTGTTCTAAAGTTTTAGGTAACTGGTGGATTTCAATTGCATGCTGAAACATTTCCATCAATGGTGAGATTAGGCTAGATGTAAAGGTTTTATAAAAATCCATAGGAAATCCATCTGGCCCTGGCGATTTTCCTGCTGAAAGCTTCCCAATTGCATCTAAAACTTCCTGCTTAGTAATGTCTGCCTCCAGACTGTCCCGTGGCTCCGCCGCTATCCCCGGAACGGCCAGACCCCCAAGAATTTATTAATTTTATAAGTATCTACACCCTGAGAGGAGTATAAGTCTAGATAGAAATCCTTAAAGGTTTCATTAATAAGTCTGGGATTATGGATTATTGTGGCATCCTCTTTGGTTTTAACTGAGGGAATGCATCTTGAGCTTTCCTCTTTTCGGATCTGCCAGGCTAATAATTTACCACTTTTATCCCCATGTTCATAATACTGTTGTTTAGTCCTGGCCATGGCATTTTCAACCACCCGAGTGGTTAGCGTGTTGTATTCGGTTCTTTTGTTATTTAACAGGTAAGAAGTCATTTCATTTTGAGTCTGAAAATGTTCCTTTTCAAGTTTCCTAATTTCTGATTCAAGTGTATCGGTTTTCAGCATATATTGTTTTTTTTTCCATGATGCATAACTTATGGTTTCACCTCTCAAGTAGGCTTTTAAGGATTCCCATACAATGGTGGGTGAGGCAGTTCCTTTGTTAATGCTAAGAAAACTGTCTATCTTATTTCTAATAAGTGTAGTATAATCTGCGTCAATAAGCAGGTGTGTGGTGAATCGCCATAGTCTGCTATTACAAGTAGTGGTCTTTTGAGCCATCAGGAGCATGAGAGGGGCATGGTCCGAGTGATTCATGGCCAAATATTCACATGAGGATATAAGATGGATTCTGTCAGCATGAGTAAGAAAAATATCAATTCTAGAATATCTTTTATGAGCATGCGAGTAGAAAGAATACTTGCGCAATAATGTATGTCTTTCTCTCCATATATCTACAAGTTTGAAATCTGCCATTTCTTTTTTGAGTGTCTTAGCTGCCTGAGAATGAGTTTTGGAGTTTGAGGATGACCTATCTTTGGATGGATCTAAAACTAAATTCATATCCCCACCTATAATGAGTTCACTAGCAGGGCAAATAAATGCGAAAAACAAACTCTGGAAGAATTGAGGGCAGTCATAATTTGGGCCATAAACGTTAACTAGTGTGATAGATTCACCTGGTATGGAGCCTTTAAGTATCAGGTACAGGGGCGTCGCACTGGGGGGAAAAAGGGGACTGAGTACCCAGGGCCCTCATGTGAGGAGGGCCCAAAAAGATGCTAGAATGAATAGCTGTGGATGCGGGGAGGGGCCCATAGAAAATGCCTTTCTACAGGGCCCAGAATTATGTGCTACGCCCCTGATCAGGTATCTTCCCTGTTAGTCTCTCTCAACATTATCCACCTGTAGAGGGACATTTTTACCAATTAATGTGGCCACACCTCGAGATTGGGATGTGAAGGAGGAATAAAAGATCTGCCCCTGCCATTGACGTTTCAGTTTGGCATGCTCTGCATCCGTTAGGTGGGTCTCCTGTAGTAGAGCTATATCTATTCTGCGGTTTCTCAGAAAATTAAGTACCTTCTTGCGTTTTGTCAGATCATTGATGTCATTGATATTCCAAGTCAAGTATCTAAGAACTGAAGCTGTCATTTCCTTTATCTATTTCCCCCATAAAGTAACATAAGGTCGGATGTAACCAGTTAGAGCAGCTGGCCACTGTCTTATCTAGGAATCTAGGAGATACACTCCCATCTCTTGTACATTGAAAATAGATGTATACATGGAAATGAAAAAGAAAGAAAGAAATGTGAATAAAGTCAAACTAAACCCTATAGTCTCCCCTTTTGTCCCTCTTCCTCCCCAACTGAGGAAGTACCAAACCCCTATTCTTCCTGACGCTTTTTTAATGCAGCTATAAAACAGAGCCAATCCTCCTTTAAAGTTAAATAATCTGCTAGCCATTTAACCCTATTCATAACAGAAATTCGCAAAGTGAGAACATAATTTAACTGTAGTATGTGAAACGATTCTTCCCGATAACACCACCTAGTATTAGCAGTTTAACCAACTATTCTCTGATCTGCACAAATATGTATAGTAAGGGACTGTTCATTATTTAATTAAGGGGCCACCGGAGGAGTTTTGTGGCCTCTAACCTAAAAAGACGTGACCCTCCCCTCGTCAGTAATAATTTTCCTATGACCCTCCAAAATGATTTGAAAAAGAGGAATGACCCTCCCCCTTGTGTGCAAGTTTGCACTTAGCAAAGAAGTACAGATACCATTTGATTTTTACAGCCATGACATACAAGAGTTAACCTCTGCATTCTCATCTTACACATCATACTCCTCTGTTATGGTGTGGTGGCCATTTCAGTAGATTTACTCACTAACATAGTTGTGGAAACACAATAAGCACTGGAAACTAAATGCACACTTCATGCATTACTGCATTACTTCAGATACTAAGTTACTCCTCTAGTAAACTAGTATTCATATGAAATAAAACAATAAAACATTGAGACCATTCAGCAAAGGACACTGGGATATAGGCTAACCAATTCAACACTGGTTGCTATGAACTTGTCACTAAGCTTCGTCATTGTATATTTTAGCACATAGGTAAAGCTGCCGAAGCTGAACATTATATTCCAAAACATATATGTTTATTTTTAAAGCAGATTTTAAGTTACATTGTAACAATTTAACAATTCGCCCTTATGAAATCCAATTGCGGCACGGCTGTTTTGGAACGCAATAGACAGACGCTTAAATTCAACTAAAATGTAACAGTGAACAATCAGTGTTGGACCTACAGTCTGTTGAGATGCCTCTCCAAACTCACCATAAAACATTAAGACAAGTTGAGAAAAAAAGATCCCTATTTTGCCGTAATCCAACGACATGAAAAAAAAGTAATCCACAGAGATAAGTAGATCCACAAAAAGGTAAATGATACGGTGTATCCAGCAAGGCCGATACGAGCGTCACATTCACCAGCCAGCTCCGAACAGGTGAACGAGGCCTCTCCACTTCGCCGTTTAAACAAAGTGGAATAAACCTATAAAAGTCCAAATCTATACAAAACCCGCAATCAATTAGTAAGCTGACATCAAGTGTATACATGGCATTTAGTAAACCTTTATTGCAAGGTTGGCACGGCAAGATGTCCAGACTAGCGCAACAGTAATTTTCGTTTTTTGCGTCCTGCTGCTCCCATTGTCAGCCAGGTAATATTTTTTTTTACTAAAGCAGTATATGAACTCTGATGTATTACCTATCACCATTTAGTTGTTTTGTGTTATTTAAGATATTTATAAAATATCTGGTCATGCCAGATGTAATTATTCCACTCATTTTTTAAACAATGCAATTACCTGTTTGAGCCACCAGAGGGGCAGTGCTCCTCCTGCCCCCCCAGCAAACTCCACGTATGCGGTCAGACCCATCTGCTAGGGGGCCGAGACTGAGAGCTACATGGATAAATATGCACAAAACAAGCCACTTTGAAATTTTGCTCTTTTCATGAATAAAAAAGTTGGGTGACCTCCCCCACCCAGACTAAAAAATGTTGGATGACCCTCCCCTCAGCATAAAATAAAAAGACATGACCCTCCCCTATTTTCCTCCGGTGGTCCATTCCATAAATACCGAACGGTCTCTAAGATTAAAGAAATTAATATTTATATGTATATTTGTGCAGACAGGCATATATAAACACAACAGTTTAGTAAAAAAAATTAATAAATAAATAAATAAACAAAGCGATTCTTGTAACAAGTTAAAAAAAAAAAATCAACATTAATTCACAGTATGCAATAACAGTTTCGAGGTTGTCCATGGTGATTATAACATTTTTGAGTATTTTATGAACAACCTTTTGGGCACGTATGCTCCCCATTAGTAAACTACTTACATACTGGATCCGTGATGTGAATTAACCACTCACATAATAACCTGAGACCTCGACCACTGTGATGCGGGAGAGAAACGTCTGTCTGTCCCCCAAGGGAGCAACAGACCCGCGTAGAAGAAAATCCTCCGGTCAGGTAGGACCATACAAACCAGGCGCCGGGTGTGAAGAGGAGCTTCCCAGGCGACCAAAGGCAGTCTTATTCGTCCCTCACTGTCTGTATTCCCTCTCCTCCGGGAGAGTAGTCCCGCCGGTATGACATGAAACAGGATCGAGGTGTTTAGTCCAGGTTGTCCGGGAAGATGGATATTCCTGGGGCAGCATGTCCGGGTGATATTTCCTCAAATCATTTTCAGCAGCTTGTGGCGTTGTGAAGGTGCGTCGCCCTCCCTCTAAAATCATTGAGAAGGTGGTTGGGTGTAGTAGCCTGAAAGTGATGTTCTTTTCTTTGAGTCTCCGTTTTAATGGAGCAAAGGCTTTCCTCTTTTTGTACAGGACTGTAGACATCTCTCTGAAAATCATGATGGTCGAATTGTCGTATTGCAGTGAGCTTTTGTCCCGGGCTGCGTTAATGATCTTGACCGTGTCAGAGAAGCGGAGGAGCCGGATCACAATGGTGCGGGGTCTAGCGCCGTCTGCTGGGCGTTGTAACAGAGATCTGTGAGCACGCTCCACTTCAAAAGTTTCCCCATCCATATTGAGTATCTTGGGTAGCCATTCTTGTATGAATGCCATTGTGTCCTTCCCCTCCACTCCTTCTGGGAAGCCGACCAGCCTCAGGTTTTTTCTGCGGGCTCTGTTTTCTTGGTCGTCCAGTTGTTCCCTCAGCTCTCTCAGTTCACCCTCCGTGTTTTTCCTGTAGTCGTCCAGCTCATGCTGCAAGGCAGTTAGCGAGTCATCAAACTCACACTGTTTTCCCTTGACACACTTGACTCGGTTCCCAATGGCTTCGTTATCACTGACAATTTTCTCCATTGTTTCAGAAAGCTAAGTTACCCATAGCAAATACACCCCTCAAGGAAGAGTGTGTTTTCCAAATCACATGACCTGCTCCACATGATGTCATTTCCTCCTGAAGAGAAAACTAGCAAGACTCCAAGGTATGTTCTCTGTCCACATTTTCAGTTATTTCACCTAAAGTAGTGCTTGGGGCAAATGTGTACTTATCATATGTCAACAATGTTACTACAATGAATTCATAAATAACTTTGAATTTCAATTTTACTCAGTTGTACATATAATATTTAGAAGAACCTCTCCGTAAAATGCCATGTGGTGTCTGGTGCTAGGCAACCATTTTGATTTTATCCCTAAAAACAGCAAAAATGTCAACTAGGTTACCAGTCACCTATGTTACTCTGCAAAGGTAACTTAGTTGACCAAGAGTAACATAGTTGACATTCATGACATGTTCTTATAGTTTTCAGGAGTTCATTTAATATTCTAATTGTACAGTAACTATAAAATACTTTGCAATAAATATTATAAAAGTAAACTTGTTTTCAGGCAAATGCCACGATTATCTGCTGCAGAAAAGCAGCGCCGTTACCGTGCACGGCGAGATGCTGATCCTGCAAAAAGGGAGGCATACTTGGCAAAAGGCCGGCAGAAATGGAGAGAAAAGAGGGAGCAAGGTGCATACTATAAGCCCATATCTGAACAGAGTGAGAGGGAAAAACGTGCAAAGAGAAAGGCCTGGAGAAGAGCCCAGGAACAGAGCAGACGCAGAAAGAAGCAGGCTTCTGCTATTGTTACCCCACCACTGAGTCCTGACAGCGAGGAACAACCAGTTCCACAACCAGGAAGGTTAGAAGGTTATGTAGAAAGAACCTCAAACAGAACTATGTAGGCAGGCTATGTAGAAAGTACCTTAAACAGAACAATGTCTCATGAAAAAGTACTTGTTAGATTATAATGTTAGATTAAAATGCAAAATTACATGGTGGCATGGTGACAATTAATTTCAAATGCTTTAAGTGACACCTGCAATGTTAAAAAATAATTTAAAAATGTCTTCATGTAATTTCAGACAGAGAATACAAGGAAGAAGGACTAGAAGAAGACGAGAAAACGTACCAGAAAATATACATTGAGAATCGCAAACTCAAGGAAAAGCTTAAAGCTCAAACAAAAACATCAGACAAATACCGTAAGCGCTATGAACGGCTACTGTGCAGTGTCGTCTCTCCTAGGAAAAGAACAAAAAGGATGCTCGGAACAAGTCCAGTCAGTAATGATGTGCGGAGAACTCTGGTCTATCATCATGCACTTGTGAAAAGCCTCAAACAAAAATTTCAGTGTGCAGCAAAAGAAAAGACCAGGAACCTAATCGTCAGAATCGTATCTGGAAAAATATTGAAAAAATACAGGTTCCAGAAAATCATTCATGACACACTGGGTGTCTCAGCCAAACGATTCTGCAAGAATGTGAACACAAATGGGGACGAAATAGCCTGTTTTGCCAGGAAGAAATACATATCCACACACTCAAAACTGCAAGACCAGGTTGTTGCCTTTTACACCAGGGATGACGTAAGTCGTTCAACAGCAGGTAAAAAGCAGACCGTAACAAAGGGAAAAGTAAAAAAGCAGAAGCGGTTTATGACTGACACCATGAAAAACCTCCATAGGAAATTCCTGCTGGAAAACGTCTCTAGCAAACTTTCCTATACACTCTTCTGCCGAATGCGCCCATACTGGGTAGTCCATCCAACCATTGCAGACAGAGATATGTGTCTATGTAAGGTGCATGAAAACTTGGAATTAATCGTGGAGAAACTTCATGGACTTAAACTTCTGGAGAGAACAGAGTTAGAATCTCTTGCTGAGGAAACTTGCTGTAATCCAACATTTAAGCCATGCATGTATGCGGAATGCAAGAACTGCAAACTACAAGACCTCAAGATTCAGTCTGGCTATGATGGTCAAACCCAAGTTTCTTGTGTGCAGTGGACAACTGAAACTGTCCTCAGAGAGAAGAAAAGTGGTGACAGGAAAGAAAAGTTGCCTGTGAATATCACCGTGAAGAGGGAAATGGAGAGTTCTTTGGAGGACCTGATTGAGACTTTCCAGAAACAGCTCAAAAAGTTCAAAAGGCACTTGTTCAACATCAAGACCCAGTTTAACTACTACAGGGAATTGAAAAAGAACATGAAGAGTAATGAATGCCTCATACACATTGATTTCTCTGAAAACTACTCTTGCAAGTTTCACAAAGAGATTCAAGCTGTCCATTTTGCCTCTTCTCATCAACAAGCAACTCTTCATACAGGGGTCCTCTACATTGGTGGTGTGGAAGACCTCTTGTGCTTCACAACAATTTCGCCATGCAAAGAAAAGGGTCCACCTGCCATATAGGCACACCTCTCCCCAGTACTTAACCATCTCAAGGAAACATGCCCAACAGTGTCAATTATCCACTTTTTCAGTGACGGTCCCTGCTCACAATACAGGCAGAAGGGCAACTTTTACATGTTGACAACTGAATTGTACAACCAGGGCTTCACTGCGGGCACTTGGAACTTTTTTGAGGCCAGCCATGGAAAGGGTGCCCCCGATGGGGTAGGAGGCCTTCTGAAGAGAACAGCTGACAGATTGGTGAGCAAAGGTGAAGACATTTCCACTCCTAAACATCTTTTCAATGCATTGGTAAACACCAATACAGCTGTCAAGATCTTCTACATTGAAGAGGCTACAATGGAAAAGGCCATACAGCAGATGCCACAACGACTCCCCGCTGTACCATGCACTATGCGGATTCACCAGGTCATCACGCGAGCACCAGGGAAACTGACATACCGTGATGTGAGCTGCCTGTGTTCAACAAGGCAGATTCTGCAATGTCAGTGTTACCAAGCTCAGGCCTTCGACTTCAAAGTCAACTCTGCTGTTCCTGCATTGCACCAAGAACAACTAGACCTTGAAGTACAGTGGGATAGAGATGACATTGTTGGTCAGTGGTGTGTCATCAGATATGACGATGAGGTTTACCCTGGAACCATTGTTGAAGTGAGTGAGACACATGTTCATGTTAAGTGTATGCACAGAGTGGGACACAATCGTTACTACTGGCCAATGCGAGAGGATGCGCTCTGGTATCCATTTGAGGATGTGCTCAGGTTGAATCCTGCCTCACAGCACGTGACAGCACGTCATGTTGAAATAAAAAGAGATGTGTGGGAAGATATTGCCAAATCATATCTTCATGGCTAAGAACATGCGCACACACACACACACACACACACACACACGCTAACAAACACGTGGCACAAGCACACGGTCAAGCACACACACATATAGACACCAGACGTGTATAGTCCAGGTGCCAGAAAGTAAAAATCCTGCCATGTTTTTGGATCTGCCTCTACATCTAGAACAGGTGTTTTCACTAACGAGCTCATCTACCTGGTAGAGGAGCTGGTTTAGTGATGGTTGGGACAGCTGCTGGACAGGATTTCTACTTTCTGGCACCTGGACTATACACCTCTGATATACACACACGCACACACACACACACACACACACATGCACACATGCACACAAACAAACACACACACACACACACACACACACACACACACACACACTCAAAGATTACTTGATTGAGCTTGACAAAGTCATTGAAAAACAAACCATAATTGGCCATGTTCTTGGGTTAGAAAATGGGGAGTGTGTTCTGTCTCCGCCGGTTTCATGGGTGCCTGGAAGTTGGAGGGTATGCCAATCTTTTACTTGGGTTCTGACATATGAATGTTTTTGAGATACAACTGTTTGCACTATTAAAATTTTGATCCGAGGCAGCATACTTATTCTGTTAACCAACAGAATAAAACACTATTTGGTTATTGTTACTTATTGCAGTGCACTATTATTTTTTGTTCAATGTGGAATTTTTGTGTAAGTGCTGTTTTTGATACTTTTGTTGTTGTTTTCTATGTTAGGATCTCTTGCTTATGATATATGTGCTTGTTAATAAAGTTGTGATTGATCCTTGTAAACTGATGTGCGTCTGTATTTCTCCTTTATGTCATGAAATATTCAACAGGTCTTGATTAAATGCAATAAAAGATTAGCTAACATATAATAATTGATATAGTTTAGGATTGTTTTTGTTAAATACATCATCCTACTTTGTCATGTCCAGTCAACTATGTTACTTTTGTCAACTATGATACTGGGCTGTCAATTAAGTTAACATTATGTTTTTTAAAAAATATATGTATTTCAATGGTTCCCTAATCTCCAAGTAAATATTTAGAAACTGAGTAGCTGTCAAATATATACCTCAGCATAATTTCATCAAGAAAATTATCATGAATCAAGCAGTTTGGAAACAAAATATACAGACCGGTTACTTCAGTACTTGAAATTTGGGGTTTCAATTGAACAAAATGTGTATTTTCTTAATTAATTGGGTATTTTAATTGAAAAGGTAGGTAAATAGACACATATTCTTCCAAGAGTAATGATTTTTTTAATTGTCTGCCATTTACTTAAAGTTAAAACTTATAGGTTTTGTCCGTAACATAGTTGACCAAATAATGAGTAAACTTCTTGTTTTTAAAACTAAATATCTGAAATCAATTATGCCTGAGCTTGGCAATGACTAAAAACAAAATATTTCAGGGATGATTTATCAGGGAAGATAATAATATTTTGTAAATAAATATATTTTTTCCCAGAATTATTCAAACGCAAAATCTCCCACAATTATATATTGACCCAGTCGGTGCGGGAGCTAGCCGGTTTTTATCTTCTCTCGCTGTTGTTCCTTCGGTCTTTTTCGGTGGCATGGTCTCACTTTCAGTGTAATCACTTGTAGAAGCAAGGATAGTGTGAAACTATGTCACCAAAGAATTGGTAGAAGACTAATTTCGGCAAGCTAGTGAGTGGAGGTCGGCACCGTGCGTCTGCTTCCTACGCCTCCATAACCGGAAGTCCCCTGGATCATTAATTGGAACATTTACTTGTAAAAATCTTCTTCCTGCCAACCCTGGCTACCGAAATCTGGTGCCACTGATATGTCTGCGCTTCTCTCTGATGCTCTGAAACAGACGATACAGGCAACACAAACACCGCTGCACGTGACGCTAGTTAACACTATACTCGACAGCAGCTAACGTTAGCCTACCGCTAGCTAGTAGCTGGATTAAACACGGTTAAAATGCTGACAACTAACGCTAAACGGTGTAACGTTTGACTGTGTTTTACTGTAGAGGATTCAACACCAGTATGTAACAATCTGCAGCTGCCGTCGGAAAAACAACACAGACACAGTTCAATGAAACTGGTAAACTACAGCCTCGTGGTGCATTTGAAGTTATTGTAAATGTCCTTTTCCCATCTGGTGGTTGTTTTTGTCGTTCAACAGCAATTTACTAGTGAAATAAGTTATTGTTATTGTTATATATTATTATTAAATCATTTAATTTTGACCATATGGCCTTAGCAATAAACAAGCCATTCTTTAATGTCACCGACTGTTGTTTAGTACCCTTTTTTTTTCTTTTCTTTTTTTACTTTTGTAACGTGAGGGTTCAGTATGTGGTGGTGGATCACTCTTTATGAGAACAAACAGCAGGATGGAGACGGATGACTTTCTCAAGCGGTACTTTACTGAACACCACCCACAACAACAACACTTCCTTGTTCGGACCTTCCACGTGACTGAACTAACCAATCAGAAGCGAGAACTTAGACTAAGGTATACGTGAGGGAATCAGAGAGGCAGATTCAACAGAATATCCTGACTGTGTTAAATATGTAAACATGTAAATATGTAACTAATAATTGTGTAACATAAATATGTAAATGACTGACTAAACATTGTAAATACATTTCTAGTAAATTAACTCAAATATAAATTATATTAAATTCTGAGCCTTACACCTTTCAAATATGAATTAACTCCGCTTCTAAACCTTACACTTTCTTAAAAAGTATCGGTTCAGGCACCGTTAATTATGTATGCGATTCATTTCGATTAATTAATCACAGAGTATGTAATTAATTAGATTACATTTTTAATCGATTGACAGCCCTAATAATTATTATTCTCCCCAAAACAAGTTCCCTTTTTATTCATTTTTTTATTTTTAAGAACTATACAAAAAAAAATTGCAACTCTTTTTGCAACAACTCATGTGTTATGGTACGCATTCACCAGTGTTTTTTTTGTTGTTGTGGTGCGCATAGGCTACTCCTGATTTTGTCAGTCATCTCATCTCTTATATGCAGTGGGGTAACGAGCCAACACCGGGCCCCTATGCAGGATTATCAAGGCGGTCCCCCCTACTACAGCACGTGATGACGACGCAATGTCCACGAGTAGGCTACCATCAATAGGACAGGATAGGATCATAGAGACATAGCAATTCCTGTTTTTCACCTTTATGAGGCAAAAAAAAACTGGCTGGTAAAAAGTCACTGTGGCAGGTTGATTTAAAAATCCACCTGCTACGGTGGCTGGTGGTCAAAAAAGTTAACTTCATGCCCTGCTTATGAGCATCCCTATGTTCGAACATGGTGTTTGTTATAGACAATCCATGACTAGCACAGAAGTCCAACAACAGACAACCACTCTGGTTTAGATCAGTGAGGCCCTTCCTCCCAATCACGCCTCTCCATGTATCTCCATCATTGCCCACCTGCGCGTTGAAGTCCCCCAGCAAAACTATGGAGTCCCCCACTGGAGCCCCATACAGGACTCCATTCAAGGTCTCCAAGAAGGCTGAATAAGACAGAGTTTCCCCCCCCCGCAACCCGCAGGCGTAGGGAGGCGACCCTCTCGTCCACCGGGGTAAACTCCAACGTAGCGGCGCTCAGCCGGGGGCTTGTGAGTATCCCCACACCCGCCCGGCGCCTCACAACCTGGGCAACTCCGGAGAAGAAAAGAGTCCAACCCCTATCCAGGAGTATGGTTCCAGAACCGAGACTGTGCATAGAGGTAAGCCCCACCAGATCCAACTGGTAGCGCTCCACCTCCCGCACAAGTTCCGGCTCCTTCCCCCACAGAGAGGTGACATTCCAAGTCCCCAGAGCCAGCCTCTGCCGCCCGGGTCTGGTCCGTCGAGGCCCCTGACCTTCACCGCCACCCATGTGGCAACGCACCCGACCCCAGCGGTTCCTCCCACAGGTGGTGGGCCCATGGGATGGAGAGAGAGGTGCCACGTAGCTTTTTCGGGCTGTGCCCGGCCGGGCTCCGTGGCAAACCCGGCCAACAGGCGCTCGCTGACGGGCCCTCCATCTGGGCCTGGCTCCAGACGGGGGCCCCGGGCTTCCTCCGGGCAGGGTCACTCTATCTCTTCCTCGTTCATCTTTCATCTTTCATCTTTACGGTTTCAATAATTTGAGTGACTTCACACTAATCAGTATTTTCTTTAAAGAAGAGTAAAATTATTTCACATGAAAATTTTTGTTTTATAACAACCAGTTTTTTATGTAAACAAGAAGGAATGAAAATCAGCAGTTCGCTTCATTAGATATATATTTTTATTTTGTCTGTATTCATTTATGTAATTACTGGAAAAGTTACAAACTAAAGGTACGTAATAGAAACAAAGAATTGTGGGCCACACGTTTTCATCAACACATTGGATGTCGTGGCTTGCCATGCACCTGCGTCATCTCTGAATGCAAATGTAGTGTTTCCATTGCTTCCACCTCCATTTCTTTCTGAAAGTGCACACATATATATATATATATATATATACAGTATGTACAGCAGTGTTTACATGTAAAATTTAAGAGACTGAAATCCATTCTGTTTTGAATGTGTGGTTAACAGTTTTGACAGCAGTGTGTTAGCATTTGAACAAAGTGCTGTAAATCCACAGTGTTGTGCAGGTTGTGGTTAAAGTCATGGGATAAGCGTGTAGAGTTTTAAAATCTGTGTTCAAGCAATGAAAAACGAACTACAATTTGGTCCACATGAACTGCTGCTGTGCAGACTGTGGTTAGAGTTGTCTAAAGTTGTCTCCAGTTGTGCTCACTGTTGTTTAGCAATCGAAAAAAAACTGTAAGAGGTTTAACAGTTATTCATTTTCTAACATCTTAACATCTACTCCATTCGTGCCAACTATTCTTCTAAAGTTGAAAAGTTTTATTAACCATTAATTCAAGTGGCAAAAACACAATAGTGTTGATTACAAGTGGCCAGTATTAGACACTACTGTTACATATTCTTATATATGTTCAGGTGATGACATGCCTTCCAAATTAAAAAAATAGTTATATTTTGCTCACAATCAGAAGGATTTTCTAAGGCCAAATGTAGTGCTTTCAAGTGTGTGTGTGTGTGTGTGTGTGTGTGTGTGTGTGTGTGTGTGTGTGTGTGTGTGTGTGTGTGTGTGTGTGTGTGTGTGTGTGTTTTGACATGGCTGCCTTACTGCTTGGTGTTAACTTCTTGACATTTGAGAAGTGCTTTCATTTGGTTGAATGGCTGTTTGAGACAGTTTTGATGACAGGACTTTGCGAGCTATCCTAGTAAATACTGTGTCCGTCTTGGATCAATAACGGCCTAATCCCCAAATGGCGTACACGACTCGTGCACACACACACAGGCACAGACGCATGCACAGACGCATGCACACCTACACACACACACACACACACACACACACACACACACACACACACATGGCATGCATACACCAATATGCACAGACACACACAACTCACTAGTAGGAGTGTAATCCTAACAACTGCCACCAGAGGGCTATTTCACAAAACCAAGATAAGGGATTAAGCCAGGATTTCCCAGTTATCCTGGCTCAATTTAGCCTCGACTCAGTTTCACAAAAGCAGAGGCACTTAAGTTACCATGGAGATTTATTCTGTACAGCTAGCCTGGTCCCAACCAGGCTAACAGCCAGGATTGATTCATCCTGGAGCCTTTTCTGTTCACTCAGCAGTGGTTTTACCCTGTTATTAGCCTGCATTAAAATACAACAGGTGCATGTTGCTGTTCATTTACGTACTGTTATAATTTAAAGTTGTGACCATTATTTTTTTTATAATTATTCATGTGACATTGTTACTGTTATATTGCTGTATGAAGACTGCTGTTCATATTGTTGTTAGAAGTGTGATGAATATACTGTATTATGGCAGTTGTTGAGATAAATAGAAAAGGCTGATAAAGTTGCCAAATGTGCTTTAAATGAAGTCTGTTACTAAGGGCAATATATAAAGTGCTGTACATGTGTGTTTCTATAGTGGACCAATGCACCTTAAATTATTTTAGTTGATTCATTTGTTTTTGTATTCTTTAAATTTGGGACGATTGTACAATTTTAAGAACATATCCTAATTGTACAATCCTCCCAAATTACAGTCTTAGTTCTTGAACCAATAACTATATAGTGTAGACTCCTGTACATTTATGTAACAACAGGGAGAGGACACCTCAATGGTTTTTGACCTTATATTTTGCTGGGGGGAAATATTTGATGAATATACTGTTACATTAATGTTACAATGTGCATGAACTTTATCACTTAATTATCTTTATAGTTTCTAGATTTTAGAGTCCAATTTCTTCAGTGTCTTTCTATGTCCATATATACGAGGGAGCAAGGCATATAATATGTAAAGAAGGAAACTCATCATATAAAAAATTAAAAAAACACGTAAGAAAAAGCGTGGCAGGTAATAGCGGACCGACTGAATGATTGACTGAATAATAAAAATGTACATTTACGAACTGCTGCTCTTAACTGAAACCATTCAATGAGTCACTTGTCATTTGCAAAAACGAACTGTTGTACACTTTGCATTAAAAGTGAGCAGCGGAAGTTAATACAACTTAGGAAATGTATATTTTAGCCCATGAGAGAGAGAGGGAGAAACAGAGTGAAAGAGATATTTATGCTATATTCTAGCGTTGTAGAAAATTGATCTTCATGGTAAATTTCCTGAGGAACATTATCTTCTGCTTACTTTTAAGGCAAAGAGTACAATGGTTAATTTGTGCAAATGATTAGTAGCCTAATCCTTGAATGGTATGATTATGACTGTTTCAATTCAGAGCAGAGGTCCGTTAATGTATATTTTTAGGCTACATACGCATTCAGTCAGTCTGCGATCATTTGCCACGCTTTCTCTCGCTGTTTCATTACAGCGGCTGTGTTTCTTTTTTTTTTACAAATAATGTGTTTCACGTTATCAAACTTCCACAAGAAGCTGCTGCTCACTCTGTATAAAGTATGAACCAGTGTTAATTTTGACAGCAAATTCTGATTTAGTCTTAGTCTTTTGAATAACACACCATTTAGTTTTAGTCTTATTTTAGTCATCTGAAATCTTTTGGTCTTAGTCTAGTTTTAGTCGACTAAATATCATAAGAGTTTTAGTCTTAGTCTAGTCTTAAGTTTTTTAGTCTTAGTCTAGTTTTAGTAGACCAAATATTAGCAGATTTTAGTCAACTAAATCTACAGTGGATTTAGTTGACTAAATGTTTCTCCAGAATTTTTGGTCATTTGAAGTATCCATCAGTCTGTTATGGAATGGTATTAAGGTTTGAATATGCAATACAGACACAGATTTAACGGTTCGTCCTAGACCTAGCTCTGACATTTCTGTTGTTCATGAGACAAGTCATTGCCCTCGGACCGGGTGCACTGCAAAACGTTAGCGCGTTTCTAACGAGCGAAGTCAACTGAAATCAGCCAAAGCTGTGTAACTAAGACTGTGCAACTAAACACAACTAAGTATAATGTAAACAACCTTACTGTTGTGAAAACAGTATCACATCCATCAGTAGTACATCCTCGAAACTGTGCAAAGTTCTGCAAACTCGTCCTCCTGTGTAACTGCTGCTGCGTTTGTTTAGCTGTTGCGCCTGCATATGCCGCGGCTTTTTAAAATGGCTCTGCTGCTTCCGCATAAATCAACCTACCCTCAAAGATTCGCTCTAATTGGATTTCTTCCCAACTTGTCCCACAAAAAAGAGTGGTTCTGATTGGATCTCTTCTCCATTCGTCCCTCCCTAACATTTTCGTCTCATTTTTATTTGTTGACTAAAGTGTCATATATTTCGTCACAGTCTTCGTCATCATATCTGACTTTTTATTTAGTTTTCGTCCATGAAAAAGGTTCGTTGACGAATATTTTTCATCATAGTCTTCGTCAATGAAATTAACACTGGTATGAACAATGCATATTCTCCATTTTAGCATCAGAATCGAATCGCTTTATCGATTATCCTGGATTTATAAATTCTGCTTTTGTGAAACAGCCCCCTGGTCATCAGCTTTGGAGCTTTCAATACATTACAGCAAATGTAGGAGGAGAGACTCAGCAACAGAGATGAAGGGATAAAGAACAAATAAAAAAAAAATAGATTGAGAATGTTGCAGAGTACAGAGTGTTATGAGCACAATGGGCAGTAAGAGCAGAATGTGAGCTATGCTGTGGTTTTTATGTATATTGTTCACACTGGACATATACAATTAACAAAAACAATTCCCACCGCTGCTGGTGCTCAAGTCTTTACTGGTAATGTGGGTTTGGTTTTTTTTCTACTGACTTCTGTCTGTAATATTGTTTACTGTTCATTAATATTTAGGAGAAGTGTAAATGATGGTGAAGTCAAAGCCCATATCAAATATCAACTCTGTACATATTCTGCATTCACATGGATGCATATTTTTCAGAGGGGTTGGCTGAATGAAAAGCATTTAACTTCCACGTTTCAGAAAACAACTCATCTACTAAGGTTTTGTCTTTTTTAATTAAAGGAAATTGATAGTGTTACTTTTAATTTCATTCTGGTTTTAACGTCTGTTTCATGTTCCATCTGCAGCATCAGAAGCCATGACATTCAAAAGTCAGAGCAGCCACAAATGATTCAGATGCACTTGGTAAACACTAACAGTTCATCAATTGAATATCCTTGGGGATACTTGTCACTCTTTGCTTCAAAACAAATGCCCCCAATTACAGTGTTGAAATGGTCAGTAACCCTTAACAACTGTTCCTTAGTACAATGCTCTAACATAGCTTCAGAGGGAGACTGAATTCAATGCAGCCAATAAACACATCTACATGTGGAATGACTTACATAAAGCGAGGACACTTTATCATTTGTATTTGTGGTTTGATGGTGGTTGATTATTTGTGGAAAGAAGCGTTACCCGTGGTAAACACTTCATTACTAGATATGATCAATACATCTTTATTAACAGGTTATGTACCACAGACATTTAAAGTAGCTGTGATAAAACCTCTTCTGAAAAAACACACCCTGGATCCTGAGGTCTTAGCCTCAGGATCTAATCTTCCCTTTCTCTCCAAGATCCTTGAGAAGGTAGTCGCTAATCAGTTATGTGACTTTCTACATAGCAGTAGTTTATTTCAGGACTTTCAGTCAGGATTTAGAATGCATCATAGCACAGAGACGGCACTGGTGAAAATTATTAACGACCTTCTAACTGATTCAGACAAAGGACTTGTCTCCATACTTGTCTTACTAGATCTTATTGCTGAATTCAAGACTATTAACCATACAACCCTGTTACAGAGACTGGAACATTTAGTTGGCATTAAAGGAATCCCACTAAGCTGGTTTGAGTCCTATTTATCTGATCAATCTCAATTTGTAAATGTTAACGATGAATCCTCCAGGCAAGCTAAAGTTAGCCATGGTGTTCCACAAGGCTCAGTGCTTGGACCAATTCTATTCACCTTATATATGCTTCCTCTAGGCCAGGGGTCATCAACTACATTTTTCCAAGGGCCAGAATTTTTCTAAGCAGACACTCCGGGGGCCAGACTTTCAAATAAATAAAATAAAATGAATTTATACCTAATACGCCTATTCTTGTTCGAAATGTTCACTTTCTTAACATGGAAACTCCATAATGATAACTGGCTCTTTAAGTAGAAAAAGATCTCAGACTAGGAGGCAGTTCACTGAGGAGTGATGGTTAAAGTCTGTGATTAGGAAACATGGTTGTAGTATACAGCGTCCTGATTGGTGGAAAATGCTTGCAGAAAGAAACGGCTGTTGTCAGGTAAGAATGTCACTGTCAAAGAGTGGGAAGCGAAAAGTTGATGTGGAAATGCCCAGCTTTAATGATGAATGGACAGATAAGCAGGCTATGCATTCGTCATGTATGCCTCATTTGCAATGAAACGATGTTGTTGCAAAATAATACAACCATCATCATCAAGAATGAAGAACGCAAACATAATGGTCGCGTCATTCACGTGCATATTAAGTAGCCACATGTATATGTTTTGGTCTTAATACATCCATAGATTTACCGCTCCAGTGGAGAGGATGGTTCGCTCAGCCAGCAGTTAAGTTCATAAGAATTTGTCCAAATTTCAAGATTCCCGGCAAACTAAGAAACAGTTAGACCACAAACCGACAGCTTTTGTTTTAGCTTGTTTGTAAAAATTCTCTATTTGCAGAGTAGAGCTGTGTTCGCGTAAAACAGCGCGGTGGAAAAGAGTTGACTAAGCAGACAGAGCAGATTGAAATATGCTTTCTACATATTTATGCCGGTCTACACAGGTGAGTGCATTGATAAGTATTGACTTTTTACTCACAAAAGGTTTTATTGTAGCCTACTTAGAGTAACGAGACTAGCATGAGTTCATCTGCCCCAGCGGCCATTGGTAATCCTCTTTGTATCGTTCCCAGTCAGATACTGCGTGTTTTAATGCACACATATCTCGGCTCAGCTGTGTGTGTGGAGCGCGGGCATCGCTGTACAGAATCCCGGCATGTGAATAGAGATGCAAATACAGGGGGCTGGTTTTGTGCTCTACCTGTGTAATGTTACCTGCTGTAAATGCTTGAAATGCTAAATAACAGAACGCATTTTTTTCTCTTTACATTTTCTGAATTTGTGATTATTCTGCGGGCCAGACTACAAGCTTTGGCGGGCCGGATCTGGCCCGCGGGCTGCCAGTTGACGATGGCTGCTCTAGGCAGTATTATTAGGAAACACTCAATTAACGTTCACTGTTATGCAGATGACACCCAATTATACCTATCAATCAAGCCAGACGAAATCAGTCAGTTAGCTAAACTTCAGGCATGCATTCAAGATATAAAATCATGAATGACAATTTTCTGATGTTAAACTCCAAGGTTATTCTGCTGGGCCCTAAACACCTCCGAACATCATTTTCTAAAGATATAGCTACTCTGGATGGCATTGCCCTGCCCTCCAACACTACTATCAGAAATCTAGGAGTTATTTTTGATCAGGATATATCCTTTAACGCCCACTTAAAACAAACCTCAAGAACAGTCTTTTTCACCTCCGTAACATTGCCAAAATTAGGCAAATCCTGTCTCAAAACGATGCTGAAAAACTAGTCCATGCATTTGTTACTTCCAGGCTGGACTATTATAATTCCTTATTATCAGGTTGCTCAAATAAGTCCCTTAAGACTCTCCAGCTGATCCAGAATGCTGCAGCACGTGTTCTGACAAAACCTAAGAAAATAGATCATATTCCTCAGGTATTAGCTTCTCTGCATTGGCTTCCTGTAAAATCCAGGATTGAATTTAAAATCCTTCTCCTGACCTATACAGCTCTAAATGGTCAAGCACCATCATATCTTGAAGAGCTCATAGTACCTTATTGTCCCACTAGACCACTGCGCTCCCAGAATGCAGAGTTACTTGTGGTTCCTAGAGTCTCTAAAGGTGGAATGGGAGCTAGAGCCTTTAGCTATCAGGCTCCTCTCCTGTGGAACCAGCTCCCAGTCTGGGTCCAGGGGGCAGACACCACCACCACATTTAAGAGTAAACTTAAAACACTCCTCTTTGATAAAGCTTATAGTTAGGGAGTGATGAGTTGCAGCATATACCTAGACCAGCAGGGGAGGGTGTATATACCTGCAGACATGACACCCCTTCTCTGCTTCTCTTCATAGTCGTCAGATTCATCTACCAACCCTTATAGAACTGGCTCAGGTTTGCCTTGCACCAGCTCTTATTAATTATGCTGTTATAGTTTTAGACTGCCGGGGGACTTCCTTTGACACACTGAGCCCCTCTCTCTTTCCATCTGTGTGCATCCATGTCCCACAAATGCTTGTTACTAACTTAGCTCTGGGGAGCTTATTCCCCGGAGTTCTTATGTTTTTTCGCCCAGCAGTTTTCCTTGGATTAGGGTGGCACTTAAATCATGGTTGCAGCTGTCGCGTGGTCCTGCTCCGCGTCCTGCTACACCCTGCTACACCCTGCTATGCTCTGCAGTGCCCTGCTACGTCCTGCTATGCCCTGCAGTGCCCTGCTATGCCCTGCAGTGCTCTGCAGTGCCCTGCTACGTCCTGCTATGCCCTGCTACGTCCTGCTATGCCCTGCAGTGCCCTGCTTCGCCCTGCTACACCCTGTAACGCCCTGCAGTGCCCTGCTATGCCATAAACTACTACTTCTAGTCATATTTCCATTATCTTTATTGTGACTATTATTGCCACTGTTCATCACACCCCCAACCAGCACCGTCAGACACTGCCTACCAAGAGCCTGGGGCTGTCCGAGGTTTATCCCTACAAGGAAGTTTTCCTCACCACCCAAGGTTTCTCCCTAAAAGGGAGTTTTTCCTCGCTACTGTAGCACTAAATGCTTTCTCTTGGGGGAATTACTGGAATTGTTGGGTCTTTGTAAATTATAAAGTGTGGTCTAGACATTCTCTATCTGTAAAGTGTCTTGAGATAACTCTTATGATTTGATAATATAAATAAAAATAAATTGAATTGAAATATTAATGCCAGATGGTGTGTTTAGGAACACAGAAAATGTAATATATTATGTAATTTGTAACAGAGCATGGGGCAGTATACACAGTGATGTAGAAATTGTGTCTCTCGTGTTTATTTAAGTTTGCCATCATAAGGCTACAGACCCTGACAGGATTTTGACCTTTAAACTGAAAACCTTTGGTTTTGGTGATGCGGATGAGGGCTATCATTACCACTGAAAAACATATCACTGGATATAATGTTATCACTGTATTTATTATGTTATAATACAAAATAAAAATTACTTTGAAACACTTTGAAACATATACACCTCAAGTATTAATAGATTTATTCATAGATTTTAGTGCAGTATTTAATCAATCATGAAAATTGAAACAATTACATTAAAAACATTATTGCTTTTACTTAAAAAAAAAAAAAAAGAACACAAAAAAATATACAAGAAAAAAACAGGACCAAAAAGGTGTAGGCTGAAGCCTGAGCTTATTACATCTACTCTTTCGACATGAATAATTACAGGTGCGGTTTGTAAGGCCACAAGCAGGCCAGCTTGCTAGCTAGCTCAGTAAAAATAGCATTAACTCTAATGCTGGCATTTAAACAGTACCAGCAACCAAAGGCATTGCAGACTTTAAGGCAGGGTTGGTAATGTTGAAAAGCTAGCAAGATTTGAAAGTAGCATCTCCTTGGGGCTCCGTCTAACCCCTCCCCCCGCCCTTGGGGCTCCGACCCACACACAGATGTGCATGAGCACCGCTGCCTCAGAGCAGAGAAAGGACCGCAATTTTACTTTGTGTCTCATTCACCGGTAAGTAAACACCTAATATTATCATATCCAATGTATAATACAACATTATCTGAGGTTACAAATTTCTTTCCTTGCCACTTTATAGTTTATTTAGTTTTGATAATGATTCAATAGTAACAGACATATTTGGCCTTACTCGACCTCCTCCTATTTGTTTTGTAACAATCTAATTTTTTTTCTGTTTTGAGAGGGCATGGCAAACTGTCTCATAAATAAAGCTGTACATGTCAATGTTACATTTTCTGCTGTTCATTTAGAAAATTCACTTCTACTTAACTTTTCCATAAATGAAATCACTGAAGGTTGCCAACCAAATATGTTCTGAAGTAAAGGATTAGCTGTACAAAAAAGAAGCTTTCTTTCAGTAATGGTTGTAGTCTGAAAGACAAAGAGAAACAAGGAGAAACATAAAAAGGAATGCCTGACCAACTAAATAATGTAGCCTTCCAGGTACAGTATGATTTAATCTTGACCAAGCTGTGGCATGAAGGTTGGATATTAAACATTGCTCGTCCTTGTTTTGACAGCGGACTCGGAGACAGAGACTGGAATACTAATGAGAGCAATTTTTCAATAGGGACGATTAATAACTTAAGGAGTGATTTTTTTATTTATTTTGATATTAATTAGCTTCGTTGAAATGAGTCCATTGTAACTGGAAATTATCAGTAGCAGCACAGTAGAAAATGTTTTCCTATCAAACACTATGGCAACAGCAGAAGGGCAAAGTGGGGTAAAATATAATTTTATATCAGTAACTTAGACTATTACTATTTTTGCCAAGGCATTAAACTAATACATGGGTTTTGATAGTGTACTAGAAATTGAATTATGCAAATCATTCGTTGGGGAAATTGTCCCCAACTCCGCCTTGCTGATTACTGTAATAACGTTTTTAACATATTAATATTTTTTTCTCCATATCATATTTTTTCAGAGATGGAAAAAACACACACACACACACACACACACACACACACACACACACACACAAAACACTGGGCTATGATATGGAGAAGAGACTATTGAAAAGGGAAAAATAATTGCAGATGAATGCAAATATAATTTCCTTGTTTCCATATCAAACCAAGCGTCATGGTGTTTACACGCCTTAATGAAGATGTTTCATTAATTACAACAGCAATGTAATGGAGAATATTTACAAGCCTTCAAAGGCTGCAAGATACTGAGAGAAAATAAATAGTTATGCTATTGGGGGGCACTGTGCTTAGATGTTTTCCAGCTTTTACTTGTAAATGTAAATGTGTTGACTTCTTTGACAAACATAGAGAATAGGAGGCTCGAAATAAATGTGAGCGGGGAAGGTGTCTTTTCTTCTATGAATGCAAACATGATAATAGAGATTAAAGAGATATTTAGCTGATTTAAATCCAGCTCTGTGTCTTGGCAATGTGGGCAGTGTGTGCAGATGAACGGCAGTTTAATGCCCATTGAGGCAAATTTGTGATTTGTGATATCAGGCATGTAAAATTGACAAAAATTGACCTGACTAATGGAATACTTTTAATATACATTATTTTCATAATAGTATAAAAAAATACAGACAATATATATTCCACCATCAATATTGTGCTACGTGAGGCAAGATTTCTTAGAAAAGTTCTTGGTTGACGTAGTCGAATAATGTCCTCAACTACAAGTTGAAGAATATCAATTTTGTTTCAGCAATCTGATAAAGATGAAACTATTTGGAGTACAAAATACTCCCCGAAAGGTGCAGGCAAGAGGCTGTGTGGTGTCACACATTATAAAACTCAAATGGAAATCTAATCAGCTTTGGCATGTATTTGGAAAGATGAACACATGTACCATAGAACTGTTGCAATGTGGTTTTTGTCGTATTCTGTTCTCCTTTTCCTTAGTGTTTCAACACTAATCTATCATGTAAAGAAAACTGACTTTAAAACTGGTCATACACCATCAGTGTTGCTGTTTAATGACTGTGTGTGTGTGTGTGTGTGTGTGTGTGTGTGTGTGTGTGTGTGTGTGTGTGTGTGTGTGTGTGTGTGTGTGTGTGTGCTTATCGTACTCCTTTCTGGTTAGCAAGCCCAGGGCTACTGGTAGAGTGGTTGCCATGGAGTTTTGACATCATTTCATAAATGAAAATAGATGAGTCTGGGAAGTCAATATGGGCTGGAGCTGCTGAAGGGTGTTATGGGAAAAAATGAACCATCGAAATAACCTCCACTTCCCGCTTAGTCGCACATGCACATACACAAGGATGTCCACACTAGTTGTGATACATGTATCAGCCTGTGTTGGCATGTGTGCCACCACAAGAGGCTCATTGAGGTAATCATGAAATACATCAGATGTAAATAACATTTTAAGCATTATATTGGTGAGGGGAAATTTACTATGCACCTCACACAATGTACTCGCGAACAGTGCCCCTTTTAGTGTTTCTATTTATTCCATTTGCCTGCTCTCACATAAGTAGTTCTCTGTGCAACACCTTAACACTAACTTTGAAAACCATCGCAGACCACTGCATGTGATTAATGCAGAAAATAAAACAAATACAATTGACATATCAGGTGTTTGATGCTAAAGGTTTTGGAATGCCTTTCCTTTTGTTTTAGCTTGTTCATGTGGCTCCAGCAGTAACTTTTAATGCAGGGATTAAAAGGTATCCTAACTGTGTCAGTCCCAGCCCCACACAGGGATGATTCATTAGGATCTCAGGCAGACAGTTAGCTGTCAGCATACAGGGAGATTAATGGACAAACACACAGTTACCACAGGAGTCTGCGTTTCTAAGGAGCTATGGGGATAGATATGCACAGGACAGCAGAGGGGAGTGACCTTGGACAGAGATTTTTATTTGAAACTTGATGCACATGAATGTTTTAGAGGCAATAGTTGTGTGTATGTGTTGAAGTATAATCTTGAGGATTTTAATTTTAATAAATGTCTGTTAAGTTGCCGTCTATCGTCAAATATAAAACGGTAACACAATGGTGATTTAGCCTATGACCCACTAATGAAAGCCCTTGCAGCTACACTGTTTGGATCTTCGTTAAGTGAGATCCAAAAACACACCTACAATTACCAGCCTGGTCTCACAGAATTCCGTGAAATTATCATGAACTGTTAACACCGCATTACGTGGTGGAGGCACGTAATGTGTGAAAATTCCGTGTGGCCACCACGGAAAACAATGCCAATGTAAAGTCAATGAGAAGATGACGTTGCATTAAGAGTGACTACGGTAGCGAGTAGTATGAAAGGCCGAAAATCTGTATAGGGAGGATGGTTGGGGTGGTGGATGGGTCAAACACAGGACTTTCACCCAGGAGACTGGGGATCGTGTCCCGTGTATCATGTTTCCTAAACCCAACCGTCGCTTTTTTCTTTTACTAAACCCAACCGTCCCGTTCTTCTTTCACTAAACCCAACTGTCCCGTTCGTTTTTTACTAAACCCAACCGTCCCATTCTTCTTTTCCTAAACCCAACCGTCCCACTGTTGTCCCGCGTCCCATTATTGTTTTCCTAAACCCAACCGTCCCTTTCTTCTTTTCCTAAACCCTACTGTCCCGTTGTTGTCCCGTGTGTCATGGAAACGTAAGCCCACCCACGACCTTTTCCTTAACTTAAGGGGCCGTGTTCATTTCACGGAATTCTGTGAGATCAAGTTGACAATGACAACTTTTCGCCATAGGTGCTGCCACAGGGAACAAAACGGTGATCTTTGAGATTATAACTTTAACTATTATTAAGTTATGTATTTATAGTGGGAACTAAAGGTGATATCAGTGTATTCAATCTGACGTATACATAGTTTCATTCAACAATGTCAGAGCATTAAAGTAACAGTAACATTGATGAAAGAAAATTGTTTAGCTAAATTCAAAAGATTCATTTCATTATACAGTTATGATGACAATATAATATGATGGACCAACTTTCTCATTAAATCTTATTCTTTTTGATCAGTGTAGCAGCTGTATTTTTTTAATTTACTTGCAAACGTCCATACAAATAACTATGCACATTGGAAAGAAACATCCCAAGTAGCGGTGTGCGAAGTCCCCGCCGGCGGAGACAAACTAGCCCGTCTTCCTCTCTGGCGTTTCACTGCATGGTCAAAGGTGAGCACACCTTTGACTAAAATGTCCAATAAATCCGCGGCATGCAAGAAAAGTGGGAACTAAGTCGGCTGGTGTTGTTTCCCTGATGTTTAGGAGCTCATCTCTAGTCAAAATAGCTCTACCGTAGTAGAAAACAAGATAAGCAATAAAAACAAGACAATGTGCACCAACACGCACGTACGTGGCGCCATCTTGGGTGATGACAGAAAATCGTAAATCAATAATAAAATTGTAAAAGCTGTAATCTTACTTAGTTGTTAAGAATTGGCACCCTGTTTAAGGATGCATTTCAAAACAGAATAGAAAAGCAACAATGTACCCACTCATCCCTTAATTTTTCTCCTAGGTCTCCTTAAGGCTCTGACATACCAACCCGATGGCCGACCGTCGGCAGAAAAGGCAGACGGACTCATCATGTGGCTCCCGTCGGTCCAAAAAGTACCTCGGAACACACCGGAGCGATACCAACTTGAGTGTACGTTCTGCGCGTGCGTGAGACGTAATACTTCTCCATAATCTGAATTGTCGCCTAAAAAATGAAAACTGGAAATGACATATGCGTTGCGTGGGTCTGGCTTCTCCCGAATTTCAAAGCCGACCATAATGGTGGCTCGTTCGAAATACAATCTCGTATTTTACAAAAATAGTTCACCGAAACGTGTTTCTGAAAACATTTTAAGCGAGAAATAGACCATACAGTTGCTGAATCTGTCTGTTTTTTTGATCGACAAAGGTCAGTTTGAAAGATTTTCATCAGATTTTGAGAGGCGTTCGTCAAGCTCATCCCGCTCGTCATTTCTGGTGTGTTTTAACATAAGTGATTCGCTAGTCAAGGGCTAGCACTCCACCAATCAGATTGGTCATTGAGTCCGACTGCCCACTGGCTGATTCAACAAGTCAAATCGGCCCAAATTAAAGCTGACGGCTCCTCCGACTGACGACGGCATGGAACACAACGGCAATACAAGGGAGCAGAAACTTAGCTTTCTCACCAAGTAGACCTTCAATCCTCTCTTACTTCTAAGATTGTAATGATTCAGACAAGACTTAGGACAAAAATCACTTTTTTGGGGGGAAAGGGGGTGAAGTGAATGCCGCGAAAAATGAGAAAACCTCAACTAGAACTGTTTGGCCCTGAGGTAGAAACCATGCAAATTTGTTTCTTTCACTTAGGCCATTTTTTTTCTCGCATCAACTAAATTTAATGAAGTTCTGGAACAAAAAATTATCAGTGTAAATAGATATCAGGCAGTGCTCTTCCCTAACCCTAGAGTTAAGAGTGTTTTCCTGCCCTCTCATTTCAACCTTTACTTATTTTTCACCCTCACATAATTCTTCTCACCACTTATATGAATTCTCTTCTCTGTCTCTTCCTTTATTACATGCCAACAAGAGTGGTAAAGAGTGGGTGGTTTTGGTAATGAACTGTAATCCATCTCTCCCACCATCCAAACAACTCACTGTACTCCTCAAAGTTATTTATCTTAAGAAAATATATAACTTGGATTTATTAATGGTAACATCTGGTTATCATAATGGTTATCTGGTAACACTGAACCTTGATTAGTGATAAAACAAGGTGTAACAGTCGAAATTGTGAAATGTACCTTTAAGACATACTGAGTTCCCTAGATACGAGAGACGCACTGAGAGAAACATCAGACAGCACCCCATATTTCTTGGTTCAGTTGATTGGCGCTCCCGCTACAGACAGATGCAAATTCCTGAACCCAAACTGAGATTCTCCATTTAAAATACTGTTGCAATGGACGTGTTTATGGAGAGTCTAGCTCCATCCCCGCCAGAGATTACTTGCTCAGCGGAGTGCATGGAGACCAATAGCCCAGCAGAGAGGAGGCACTGGCGGCGTTGCAAGAGGAAGCAGAAGTGTGGCAAGCAAGCCGGAATCCAGGCTAGGCTAAGAGCTGCCCCGTATAAACCGGCTGTACCCACTCTCTTGTCAACAAGTTGGACGCCAGGAGACTGCACAAAACCAACCACCGCCCGGATGGCTGCGTTATGGTGGTAACAAAGACCAGAGGGCTATTTCACAAAACCAAGATAAGGGATAAAGCCGGGATTTCCCAGTTATCCTGGCTCAATTTAGCCTTGACTCGGTTTCACAAAAGCAGAGGCACCTAAGTTACCATGGAGATTTATTCTGTACAGCTAGCCTGGTCCCGACCAGGCTAACAGCCAGGATTTATTAATCCTGGAGCCTTTTCTGTTAACTTCACTCAGTGGTTTTACCTTATTATTATCAGCCTGCATTAAAATACAACAGGTACATATTGCTGTTCATTTAAGTACTGTTATTATTTTATAACTATAATAACTTTTATTAAGTTGTGACCATTATTTTTTATAATTATTCATGTGACATTGTTACTGTTATATTGCTGTATGGCTGTTCATATTGTTGTTAGAAGTTTGATGAACATATTATGGCAGTTGTTGAGATAATTAGAAAAGGCTGATAGAGTTGCCAAATGTGTTTTAAATGAAGTCAGTTACTAAGGGCAATATACACTCACCTTGAAGATTATTAGGAACACCCTACTAATAGCGTGTTTGACCCCCTTTTGCCTTCAGAACTGCCTTAATTCTTCATGGCATTGATTCAACAAGGTGCTGGAAGCATTCTCTAGAAATGTTGGCCCATATTGATAGGATAGCATCTTGCAGTTGATGGAGACTTGTGGGATGCACATCCAGGGCACGAAGCTCCCGTTCCACCACATCCCAAAGATGTTCTATTGGGTTGATATCTGGTGACTGTGGGGGCTATTTTAGTACGGTGAACTCATTGTCATGTTCAAGAAACCAATCTGAAATGATTTGAGCTTTGTGACATGGTGCATTATCCTGCTGGAAGTAGCCATCAGAGGATGGGTACATGGTGGTCATAAATGGATGGACATGGTCAGAAACAATGCTCAGGTAGGCTGTGGCATTTAAACAATGCCCAATTGGTACTAAGGGGCCTAAAGTGTGCCAAGAAAACATACCCCACACCATTACACCACCACCACCAGGCTGGTGGTGGTGGTGTAATGGTGTGGGGTATGTTTTCTTGCCCAGTGGTAACAAGGCATGACGGATCCATGTTCTCATTCTGTTTACGCCAAATTCTGACTCTACCATCTGAATGTCTCAAAAGAAATCAAGACTCATCAGACCAGGCAACATTTTTCCAGTCTTGAATGGTCCAATGTTGGTGAGCTTATGCAAATTGTAGCCTCATTTTCCTATTTTTAGTAGAGATGAGTGGTACCCGGTGGGGTCTTCTGCTGGTGTAGCCCATCCGCCTCAAGGTTGTGTGTGTTGTGGCTTCACAAATGCTTGGCTGCATACCTCGGTTGTAACGAGTGGTTATTTGAGTCAAAGTTGATCTTCTATCAGCTGGAATTAGTCGTCCCATTCTCCTCTGACCTCTAGCATCAACAAGGCGTTTTCGCCCACAGGACTGCCGCATACTGGAAGTTTTTCCTTTTTCAGACCATTCTTTGTAAACCCTAGAAATGGTTGTGCATGAAAATCCCAGTAACTGAGCAGATTGGAAAATACTCAAACCAGCCCATCTGGCACCAACAACCATGCCACGCTCAAAGTTGCTTAGATCACCTTTCTTTCCCATTCTGACATTCAGTTTGGAGTTCAGGAGATTGTCTAGACCTGGACCATACCCCTAAATGCATTGAAGCAGCTTCCAAGTGATTGGTTGATTAGATAATTGCATTAACAAAAAATTGAACAGGTGTTCCTAATAATCTTCAAGGTGAGTGTATAAAGTGCTGTACATGTGTTTCTATAGTGGACCAATGCACCTTTTGTATTCTTTAACAACTATAATTTGGGAGGATTGTACAATTGTAAGAACATATCCTAATTGTACAATCTAACCAAATTATAGTCTTAGTTCCCTGGACCAGTAACTATAGTGTAGACTACTAGTCTAGTCTATAGTGTAGACCAGTGGTTCCCAACCTGGGGTCCGGGGACCCCTCAGGAGGGCGGCAAAGATCACAGGGGGTGCGCAAGTCTTTATCTGGTTTGAGGTTGAGGTAAAAAAAAAAATATTTGCACATGTTAAACAAATTATGATAATACACTAGAATATATAATGTATACAAAAGTCTGTATAAAAACTATGTATTTTTGTTCTCGCTTAAAATTGTAGGCAGGCTACTTAGTAGGTCAAACCTCCATGACCTCTTAACCTGTGACCCTTGCTGTCATCAGGTCAGCTGCTAGCTGCTATCATCCTCATTTTTCCTGCCGCCACAGCATCACTATTTTATGAATGAAACATGGTGGAGAAATGTAAAAGTGCTGATAACTCCTCTGTATCAAAAAAGAAAGTAGGGCTCTATCTCGAGAGTTAACTCAACTTCGGTTTCGCAGGGAGGGCTCAGCTTTTCTTAAGCTATATGTAGGGGGGGCGCCAAGGAAAAAAGGTTGGGAACCACTGGTGTAGACTACCTTAATGTAACAACAGAGAGAGGACACCTCAATGGTTTTTGACCTTATATTTAGCTTGGGGGAAATAACTGATGAATATACTCTGTTACATTCATGCTTATAGTGTGCATTCTATTTATCACTTAATTATCTTTATAGTTTCTAGATTTTAGAGTCCAATTTCTTCACTGTCTTTCTTTTCTATGTCCATATATACGAGGGAGCAAGGCATATAATATGTAAAGAAGGAAACTCGTCCTCTATATAAAAAAAAAATTAAAAAAGCATGGCAGATAATAGCGGACCAACTGAATGATAGTCTAAAAATATACATTTACGAACTACTGCTCTTAAGTGAAACCATTCAATGAGTCACTTGTCATTTGCAAAAACTAACACTTTGCATTAAAAGCGAGCAGTGGAAGTTAATATGACTTAGGTCATTTATATTTTAGCCCATGAGAGAGAGGGAGGAACAGAGTAAAAGAGATCATATTCTAGCGTTGTAGAAAATTGATCTTCATGGTAAATTTCATGATTAACATTATCTTCTGCTCATTTTTAAGGCAAAGAGTATGGTTCATTTGTGCAAATGATTAATTCAATTCAATTTTATTGATTTTAGTATCAAATCATAACAAGAGTTATCTCGAGGCACGTATGGAGTAGGTCTAGACCACACTCTATAATTTACAAAGCCCCAACAATTCCAGTAATTCCCCCAAGAGCAAGCATTAGCAGTGGCTAATGCGACAGTGGCGAGGAAAAACTCCCTTTAAGGAAGAAACCTCGGCCAGACCCAGGCTCTTGGTAGGCGGTGTCTGACGGTGCCAGTTGGGGATGTGGTAAACAGTGGCAATAATAGTCACAATAAAGATAATGGAACAGTGACTACAAATGGTAGTAGCCTAACTCTTTGAATGGTATGATTATGACAGTTTCAATTCAGAGCAGTGGTCAGTTAATGTATATTTTTAGGCTGCTTACGCATTCAGTCGGTCCTTGATCGTCTGCCACGCTTTCTCTCGCTGTTTTATTACAGCGGCCGTGTTTCTTTTTTACAAATAATGTGTTTCATGTTATCATAATTCCACAAGAAGCTGCTGCTCACTCTGTAAGTATGAACAATGCGTATTCTCCATTTTAGCATCAGTAAATCTGTGATCAACCTCGCGGTCTGTCAAGGAAAGCCGTGAATGTGCATCTATCCAAATTACTTCATCCTGGCTTGACCTAATTGCTCCTCCTCAGCCTGGCTTGGCCTTCATGAAACAGTCTGCCAGACTGCACAGATTAGACTAGGTCAAGCCTCACTTTATCGGTTATCCTGGATTTATAAATTCTGCTTTTGTGAAACAGCCCCCTGACTGCAAGAAAACATCCGCAGCTTAGCTGCGGAGCTAGCAGGCCGCATCGTCTTCCATGCAGACCGCACACCCGACGGTGTGATGATGGTCGCAGTCTCCATCGGGATGGAGCTAGACTCTCTGGTAACCTGTCCATTGCAACAGTCTCTTAAATGTAGAATCTCATTTTGGGTTTTCGGGCCGCTCCGTCAATGCCGAGTTAGCTCTACTTCTTTGTCCACTCATGTTAGGCTGAGGACAGACTGGACACTAGAGTGACTCATTACTACCGGTGGATGTACAAGTGTACAAGACCATCTTACAGACATTCAGTGCAGAACCAACCGACTGAAGACAGCAACGCTGCCCACGGCAGTGAGATTGTACAACTCCGCACTAAATGCAGTGTGATCATAAACATACGTGTAATATGTTATTTATTCCCAAACTTAGATTTAGTATTTTTATCTTTTATTTTTATCTATTTTTTTTTTTGTGTGTTTAAAACCAATGTAAATTCTGCTTTGTATTCAGTTGTTTGACTGAGAGCATGTTTTTAATAAACTAAACTTTGGATTCAATGTTAGTCAGTTCCCCATAGCTCCTGTTTTCAATCTCTACCCAAATTAAGCAAAGGGCCCTCAGGGGATGTTGGGCTGGACGTAGAGGAGTGGAAATGAAAACAGCCATCAGAGGAGAGACACGAGTTAAGAGACAAGCAGGGGGCAGGGAGTGGGTGAGATGGGTTGTGGCTGAGGGAGGTTTAAAGGTGCTTGAGATGAAAACACATATCACAGACAGAAGAAAGCCACAACTTTTCAACAGTGTTCACTGACTGGTCCAGTCTGCTGTTTTAGGGTGGGATTTTAATAAAATAAAATGACAAAATGTAATAGAGAGTGGTGAGAGAAGGTGAATGAGACCAATTAGCAGTATGTGTAAGAGAAAGTACTGGAGGGAAATTACTTCTCTGTTTGAGTCAACTACAAAATTAAGACAACGAACCAGGTAGTACCATTTGTTGGCCTGTGAAGTGAGTGGATGTGAAACTTTTTTTTTTTTTTGGTGAAATGTCCTTGTTTTTTGTTGTATCTGCACACATAGTTTAATAATATTGCCTTTAATAATTGTATTTCTTCATTTGATCACTGTGTAAATAAATACACAAAATGTAGAGGTTTTGACTTGTGGATTGCTGAATCATCCCAAACAGTTTGAATCCATTGGGCATCTGGGGTGATTTAATTAGGGCTGCCCATGGACGATTTTAGACCCTTTTTAGGGGGCCTCAAGCCCCCCTAAATTTCATCTCAGCCCCCCTAAAAATTATAATACTAAAAAAATGTTCTTTTCTTTTTTAATCAACTTTTGTGCTTCAAGTTAGAGTTTGCAAACTTGTTTGTTAGTGACAGAGGACAAACAATTACAGGTTCAAAGGGCTTGAAACAGGTTTAATATCCTGTGTGGCTGTCACTGATGCTATGCACCTGTAACCCAGTCAAGGAAAGGGTTAACAGAAACGTAGTGTTGGCTAATCGGAGGTGGTTGTGCCAGACTCCCTCCTTTGGCTGAGTCTCTATCTGATCTGTCAGAGGGAGAGCAGGAGGGCAGTTTAACCTTGGTAGTCCCCAGAGAAGAAGTTGGTAATTTCATGGTGCAGATTAAAACCCAAATTGAAATGTAACCAACTAAAATTGCTGAATGTTAGAACATTGTGTCAAATTGGTCATTATCACTGTGACGTATAAAGTCTCAGGTTTAGTTCCATCATAGTGTTAATAGTGTAAAAAAACGTTAGCTGTCGTTGTTGTTCAGGAGCTAGTTCAGAGATTATCGGCTAATGAATTTACTGATTTAGCAGGGATGGTTAACCCTTTTGCAAGGCGCTGTATCCATGTCACATTCTCATTAGGGGCTGAGCCCACCTAAAGGTTTGATCCTGGAATCGCCCCTGGGGCTGCCTGAGGCTGGCTGGAGGATCCCACCAATTTAAAGCGAGGTTTTACTGAATAGATCAAAAGGATGCCCTGAGGTATCGGCTGTGTTATAAATATAGCTTCAACCTTCAACCTTACAGGAACACTTAGCTATTTCACTTGAAAAATTAACAAATGACACAGCGCTGAGTAACATTTATTGCATGCAAATGAGGTTTCATTAAATCCAGTCACTTATTTTGTACGTTATACATGTTACCATGTAATTTGTTCAGGCCGTGACTTTGACTAAAAATGTCCTCTCTACAAATGTACATAAAACACTTACATTACTATGTATGCCAAGAAAGCATATATAATGCCAGGATTTCAGTGCTTGAAGAACCTACAGTACAACAAAGATGGCCGAGCAAACCCAATTTTACTGCATTGTTTGTTAATCTCCTTAGAAAGATGCTTGATATCCTGAAAGCCTGTTATTTACTAGGTACCATCCCAAAAAAGTGTCTTCTCTGACAAGCTAGCAGTTAACAATTTTTTGGTTTATATCAATATCCTTCAGCTGGTGGGCACAGAGCTGCTTAAATCTCTATTTCTTTTTTCAAAAGTCAGGCTTTCACATTGGTACTATACAATAGAAGATAATACACATTGTTCATGATGAATGCATATGCTATTTTCTTTCAAATAAATAATATTATGCAAACTACGAGCAAATGACGACAACAGTACTTGTCAAGTAGCCAATCAAATTGCAGCGGGGCAACTCTCAAATTTGTGCCATCTGCTTTCATTGCCTAAGGCTTTGGCATGCGTATTGTTGTTTTCCCACATTCGGGGCTACCCCCACATAGCGACCTTGCAAGCCAGGCAAAAGACTATTTTATCTAGTCATTGACTTTGAATTGTTTGTTTTTTTATTTATTTCTATTTCACCTGTATTTTTACAGGCAAGTCATTAAGAACAGGTTCTTATTTACAATGACGGCCTGACAAGTGGCATAGCCACTTAGGGACAGGGAAGAGGGCTAGGTAATAAATACAAGAAGAATGTAGAAGAATGATAAATACTATTTTCGGCTGCCCGCAGGTGGGGTTTTGTCTCACTTCCCCTAAAAGAATCAAAGCCTCTACACAAGTCTTTTGTGTTGTGTGTTGGTTTTCTCCAGACACAATCTCAGGCTGGATAAAGAAAAGCAATCTCTCAGATAAGTGATTTGTGAAAAGTGTCACATTCTCACCTGGCAGTAATTGCCTGTTGGTGTCACTGTGCTGTGGTGATAGGTGCTTGTAAAGTGAGAAGGGATGGGCGGGGTTGTGGGGGGTTACTATAACCAGCTTGAGTGATGTATTGTCAGGATTGAAAGGAGAGCTGTACAATGCACATACTTAAATACCTTTGTATATCCTCTGAACACATAAAATATCAAAGTGCTGCAGGGTGTAAAACATTGGTAATTTCATCTCTGTGTGTGTGTGTGTGTGTGTGTGTGTGTGTGTGTGTGTGTGTGTGTGTGTGTGTGTGTGTGTGTGTGTCTGGTAAAGAATATAATCTGGCCTAAAGCGATTGAGCGATGGCATTAAGTGGGACTCTACACATCTATGACTGACAGGAAATGAAGGAAAGCAGCAATGAGAGAGACTGAAAAAGGTAGAAATGCACATTATCAATGTCACGCCGGTTGCAATTTTAACATTTTAGTTGAGCTTTATATCACCTTCTTACTTGTCCCATTCGTTTTCCTTTCTTTCATTATTTTCATTTCTTTACTTCCCAGCTGCCAGCTTCTCTCAGATTTTGCAGCATCCCTGGTTCAAATCCCTTTGATCTGTGTACAAAAGGAATTAAACTGGTTAGTGAAGGTTGTAGTTGTGCTAAACTGATTACCTGGCCCTTTTGGACTTGCAGAAAGCTGGGTGAATACAGCATAGTTTGATTTGAATAAAGTTGAAAGCTTGAATATTCTATGAGATTGGCAAGGCTTTCTGGCCATCTTTTATTTAGTTTACGCCAACTTGTTTCATTCCCCTCAGTGTTTCTACTTGAAAACATCTTTTCAGCTCTTGTACATTTGTGGAGAGACATTCATTCAAAATTCAATATGAGGTGAGAAATATATTGATGTAGAAAAAAAAAATGTAAACAGATATGCGGACTGCTGAAAGCAAAGTTCGGAGATCAAGACTAAAAGGTTCGACATAAGAATAACGTATACACATATTCTTAAGCTGGTTTATCACTTAAAGTTTTTTGTTTTCAAACAACTATGTCCACTACAATGTCCACTTCAGCACACATTGTAGATTCACATCCCAACACTGCAGCTATACAATATCACTATTAAAGTAGCTGAAATGAGACCCTTAACCAAAAAACGTAAATGACAAACAAAGTCCTTGAAACTAAAAGTCATGCTCTCTCATACATCAAGAAAATAATCTTGCCATGTCATATTATGAAAAATCTCATTATGGTATGTAAATTTGATAGCACTGAATATGTGAGAGGAGTCATATGCATATGTTTGTTAGCCAGCTCTTCTGACAGCTCTCTACAAAGCTCTCCAGTGTGATAGCCTCATGATGGAGCCAAACTCATCAGGGATGTCGGGGGAAACAACTCAACTTGATTTTGACACGTGCAGAGGGTTCGCAGAGGTGAAGAGCTCTTAGATGCCTCTCCAGATGCCAGTGCACGCCACGGACACACACATATATCTGTGTACAGTACATGCACACAGACAGAGAGACAAATGCAGGCACACACTTGACTCGTGAACACTTGTCGTAACATATATGACACAAAAATCCATGTGAAATCTGGAGAGCATGTGATGGTGAAAATGAGGGTTAGAGCCTGAATATCACCTGGGCTGTCGTACAGTACAAAACATCTGTCTGTTACTCTTGTTTACAAATCATCAATCTAACTTTGAACTAGCTTTGGACAGAAAATATTTGATCCCAAATCAACATGCATGAATTGTCACTTGCCTCATTCAATAGCTGCAATGGAATATTTATTAATATTGCTATCTCAATTAGCATCGCATTGGTATCAGACTTGCTGTAGTTTGACAAATAGTGGCAGCTGTGATGAACATTCAAACTTTGTGTTGTGACCATTTTGCCTCTTATGACTTTAATGACTATTTGATGTTATCCCGATAGACGTGCAAAACATTAATGTGCTAAATACACTAGAAACAAGTACTTATGTCTAAATGATAAAATTGGATCTGGAAATGATGTTCCATTTACATCTGCCAACTCTATTTTAAGGTCTGGTTGACTTCAGTGCAACTGAAACTATGTAGTCAAAATTAGGGAAGGATTGCCTTTATAGTGTAAATAAGCCAAATGGTAGATGGTGGCTGAACCACTACTATGACCCCCTCCCCAAGGCTTTGTTCAGGCACCAGCACTGTGTTAAAGCATGTAATGAGGCCACTGTGTTGGCACAGCTTACTTAAAAAAAAACGCCACATCGTCAGGCATAATGCCTTAAAATTCATCTATCTGTTACTCAAACAGGCCTTTCATATTTCATTTTATTACAGGTCCCTAAAGCAACACTTTCACACCAGCCCTGCATTGCCATGCTGTTGGCAATATGATGGGCAATTCAGTCGGTTTGTCAGACACAAGCTGCTAAAAAGGAGGCATATCAACAGTACTGAGCAAAGTCATTTTGGTACTGGTCAAAGCAGCTTGGGCAGTAAGGGGTAGGTTAAACAGAAATAATCCTTCAGTTGTTTGACGATGGGAGCAAGGGTCTGAGACCTAAACAACAAGCAACATAGGAAAAAAATGGACCACTAAAGTGCAGTCTCTCAGATTGGCCCAACACTGTGGTGAGTTTCAGAAAGTTGGAAATTAGACTCTCCACCTCAAAGGGCGCTAGGCACAGTAATTCCACAATACTTGCCCACAAAGGATCAAAGAACAATGGCTCAGTGTTAGTAAGTGTGTTATACAAACTAAAGTGTCATTGAACATTGTCTCCAACATGACCTGAATTGTGAATTCAACTAAAAATGAACACCATCTGGTCATTAAAGCATATTTGGCAATATTAACATTTTCAGCTTTCCAGGTTTTAGTGCGACATACTTTGTATAATGCGCGGATTAAACATGTGGTTCTTCTCAACAATTTGCTGGCCATGTCAGAGGTATTGTTTTAATTTAAGAACACAGATTTGGGCCTGTAAGATAGCCTGGGTTGATGAGTTATTCTACTGTTATGGAACATCTAATTATGAGCAAAAAGGGAGGAGAAAAAAAGCAAAACGAAAAATGTGGAAGAGAGAAGAGCGGGGAAGACAAGAGAGATAAAGACCTAATTAGTAGTCATATTTCTTCTCATGTCTTTTGGGTTCTTCTAAAGATGATAAGCAGTTTCTGCTCTGTGTTATATTGTGTGTGTGTGTGTGTGTGTGTGTGTGTGTGTGTGTGTGTGTGTGTGTGTGTGTGTGTGTGTGTACAGTTGCTTTTTTCCCCCTAAGAATTAGTTAGAGGTGTTTTGGACCATGCTTCTCTTGTACAACTATAACCCCATAGCTTTAAGTGATGTAGTGATTAGGATAATGATCTGCCTCTATTCTATGGCCAGTTTAACTTATCTATGTGAGCGCTAGTCAGGGATCAAACAGCCCAATGCTTACTCCTGCTTCTATCCATACAAATACTCTTTGCACGCTGCTCACTGTTCGTCTCTGACTTTACAAAAGGACCATCATTTGTACCACCACCAGCCTTTCCCTATAGCCTGTAGAACAACAAGCCTTCTCTCTGGCCATGTTTTAGGCAATCATTTGTATCGTATCTGGTCTGTAGCATAATGACATATGGAGAGGGCCTCATATGTGCATGTATTCTTAATATCTGTGGCTATGTCCACTGCTGTCTGCATGTTTTTCCAAAAGGCTTTAGAGCAAAGCAAAAAAAGATACAATACTGTATATAAAAAATGTTACAGTTAAAAGTTGCACACATGTAAAATAGAGCGCAATACAAGTAAGGTACAGTACCTCTCTGAAGATAATAAATATAGAAGCAGTAGATACCTCAAAAGCCAATGAGAAATAGCAACAAAAAAAACACTAGTGAGTAGACCTAACTTAACTTGTTGAACGGCTTCACACTGGAAAAACCAGGGTGATAGATCTCAATGAGTTAAGTGATTGTCTCTCTCCACAAGTACTGCTATTTTGTTGTTGGTTCTATGAGTCACTTTACCCCCAAACTGTTCGGGTTAAGTTCAGCTAGCTGCCATGAGTACAGTTAATAACTGCATTTTTTGGCAGTTATTGAGAATTAAAGTAAGGTCTAAAATATTTTATAATGTGGGTCATGTAGGTGAGATTTGTGTTTTTGGTGACACATTTGGTGAATCAGCTGCTATGCTGGGCAGTGTTGTAGTACTCAAGATTGGTCTTGGTCTCCCAATTTTTGAAGGTCTCGTCTCGGAATAGACCGCATTTTTACTCGGTCTTGTCTCGGTCTCGGTTAAAGAGGACTCTGGAATTGTATTTCAAAACACGGTCAAAACCACAACTGCAGGGATTTCTTTAAATTGCCTATGTATTGTCTGATTCATGCCTATGTGTTAAAACTTGCAAATGCAACCAATAACTTGACATTTAATTTGATATTGTAAACCTCCCTCTCTCTGCCCCCTTTACACGCACTCCCAAGAAAGTGAATGCGGGAGACAGGAGAAGCTTTGGCTGTAACACAAATCTGGTCTTGGTCTTGACTTGGTCTTGACTTGGTCTCGCCATGCCTTGGTCTTGGTCTTGGTCTTGGTCTTGGTCTTGACTTGACTTGGTCTCAAAACCTCAAAGTCTTGGTCTTGTCTCGGTCTCGATACAATCTGGTCTTGGTGTTGACTTGGTCTTGATCTACAACACTGATGCTGGGATTAAATCATTGTTTTGTGTGTGTTAAGAATTGTGTGCATCTATTTGATTATTGTGTGAATAAATCTTTATTTGCAAATGGCACAGACATTGACAGATACTAATTCAAATGTTGTGCATACACATATCAAGGGGTTATTCCTAATAAAGAATTTCCAACATTTATCTCTGCTCCCCTCCTTCGTCATCCCACCCCACGGTGGCATCCCTCTTAATAACCCCCAACCCCCCAGCTTGAGGTCTCCCATGGACTGCTTAACCATAGTTTATTGAGAAAGGTATTCCTCTTTTCAAGACCCATGGAGCTTATTCATTATTTGGACTGTACTGTGACCACCGTTCCAAAGTGAATAATTTTGTTTGATTAATTCGGGCCGGAGACAACTCAAGCAACACAATATCATGAAAATAAGTGAGGCGGCAGCCATCTTTGAACTAAACTGCAGCTTTAAGATGTCCCAGCAACATCTTGCACTATCTTACGTACATTTAATTCTTACTGAGAGTCATCATTGAGGAGCAGCAAAGTTGGATTGTGTGGCATGGCCTTTCCTATCATTTCAGACAATGCTTTAGATATCCAATCCCAAAAGGCTTAAACAGAGGGACACTCCCACATCATGTGTTTAGAGCTTCCCAATGAATTAAACTGGCACATATTGCAGTTTGGAATTTGCACTTGTATCATGAAAGAAACAGTTGACAGGCATATAGTAAACTCTGAGACAGAACTTAACATGGATAAGTTAGTGGTTTAGGTTCTTAAAAGTGCAGAAGGTATTTTCTCATACATTGTCCCACTCCCAACATATGTCTTCATCATTTAGATCAAAGTCTCTATTCCTTTCTCTGAGCAAACACAGATATTTCTGTTGCCCAGACAATGGTTTGGAGTACTGATACAAACACCCTGGTGGGAAAAGAGTTCATCCAGTCCATTAAATGGTGAATGGGAAGCTTAGCCCCCAATGGCTCACAATATGATTTAAAGTGCTGACTATGTCTACTGTTTTCCAATAGCTTTGGCCATAGCATTGTTTCAGCAGTGATTACGAGTTGTGTGGTTTTAAAGCATTATACCTGGGTATCTCTAAAGGTCTGCACTGACTCAACATCTTCAACACAAATGGAGTAACACTGTAGTAAAAAAACCTGGATAAAAATACAATACTGTCTGTCCATTTAAAGTAAACAGGCAGCAATATCATTTCTCTGCTTTTCCTCCCCTGCTTGTTTTCTTGTTACTTTGCCACATGACTCACAGTGTTTTATTTCAACTGCTTATTTTAACTACCACAGATGTCCCTTACTCGATGTGTTTCAAGTGTTTCAGAGAGAAAAGACAGTATATTACATTCTATCTTCATGTTATTAGGATTTGTACTTTAAAGAAGTGAGGGCAGAAATGTTCTTCAATAATAGTAAGCTCTTTTGATTGCAGGACAGACTAAAATGTGTGAACGTTGCAAGCAAATTATACGTGTGCCTTTGTATACATTCCTCTGTGTGTGTGTGTGTGTGTGTGTGTGTGTGTGTGTATTATTATTATTTGTATATATGCCAGTGAATGTGTCACATATTGAGCCCTGTTTACTGACAGTGGCTGTCATTATGATTCTGCTGGCAGAGTGGAGAGAAGGTGATGCACGAGATATGATGCGGGACAGAAATGGGAAACTTAAAGCCAGTGCATGACTATATGACAAAGTACTAGGCAACACATCAACATTACAACCTTAACCTAATGTGTGTGTATGTGTGTAACGATTTGTTTTGTCTGCTTTACTCATCTCCTGTTAATACAACACGATGGGAAGAGAAACATGACAAAGCAAACCATGGAGTGAAAACAGAGTGAGGAAAGAGTGCAAGGCTGTCATAAATCAGATTTGTTATGTGTGAGAATTAGAAAACCCAGGCAGATAAAGACCTAGGGAGAAGAGGAAATGCCGTAAAGGAGAGAAAGTGATGATTAGATGAGATGGGGAAAAATCCCTAAAATCCCTTTAAAGTCAGCTCTATCAAGAGGGGATTAGATATATTTTCTACACTTTAAGCTTGAACTTGAACTATAAATGTTAAATGCTGGCAGCATCCTCTCCATTAATCAACAGTAGTGGCATCGCTGAATGATAAACAAACGTGACCCAAAATGCCCTTATTTCATAGTGGGATCTCAGATCAGATGAATATAAACATCCTCATTATGGAGTGGTCAACTACATCAAAGTATCTTCCCAGACTCTTTCTGGAGTCTGCTGATAATTCAGGTAGAAAGTGAAGCTGTTACACAAGCAGTGAGTAGTGGACCCAAATGCAGAGAGGAGGCAGGAAGGCAGGAGAAGGTTGAGCGCGGGGGTTTATTTCATCAAAAAACAAGGAAAATGCAAACAGAGAGAATCCCCAAAAACCAAGGCCAAAAACTTCTATCCAAAAAAAATACAAAACACAAGGAAATGAAAACCAAAAACCCCAAGAGTCTCCAAAAAACCAGGAACAGATAAAAAAGGAAATCCAGGGAGTAACAAACTTGAATGACTGACACAGGGAGGTAAAGCACACACAAACTGACCAGATGAAGACACAAAATGATCTGACCACAGACAAAGGAAACACAAAGGGGACAGGTGACACCAGGGCTGGGGAACAGGTGGAGCACATCAGAAAATCACACAGGCGGAAAAAACAAAGGAAGTAAAACTAGACATGACAAGACAGAAAACAGACTATCAAAATAAAACAGGAACAGAACATAAACGGGGAAATACACAATAGGGAACAGAAAAATACACAACAAAATATACACAGACCACAGAATACAAAACACAACAGGAAACATACAGAAATAATAATAACAGGCAACAGAAATGTCCAAAACCACGACAGAAGCCACACTAAGGACTACACAGACATGGTAAGTGAAAGCAATGGCTGCCAAATTTGGACAAGAAACCAAACAGAATATGATATGACATACGATGTGGTCAGAAATGCATTTTTTGATATATGGGGAACAGAGGAAAACTACATTTACAATTAGTTCACAAATGAATGAATATTTGCAGAAACCATGTCAAGCCAACTTAAAATACATTAATGAAACTACCTTCATCAGATTTATCAAAATAGAAGCCAAATAGCAGAACTTGCCTTGCCTCTGGGAAGTGATAATTTGCAATACAGCTACCATGTCTTTCTTGGCATACCAGAGAACAGTTTTAGAGAGAAAAAAAAACATAGACTGAGATTGAAATGAACATGATGAGTAAGCCATCTTATGAAATTCTGGGCCAACAATGCTGCTTTGATGGACGCCACAAAGAATATCACACATCAAATGTGTGTGTGGATGCATGGGGGCATGCGTGTCATTGTCATCATTTACTTAAAGCAGCTGCAGCCATGCATTTTACAGTGAGAAGGATACAATGATTACACACATACATCATATATTTACTCTGGCAGGAGTGTCTTTCAAAGAACCATGTGTCAGCACATGCAGTGCGCTGACAAGGAAAGTTACAAAAATAGAATCAAATGGAGGTGGAGGAGGTTGAAGAAGTAAGCTTCAGTGTTTCTCCATTTTCACTAAAGCCATATCAGCCATATCAGAGTTTAATGTTTTGGGACAATATATTTCCTTTGCACTTTTTGTTTTTCTCTTTATTTCTGAAGCAGATTTTGAGTTTATATGCACCTTTGTGCGTCATTGGATCACTCCATCTGTCTCCCCTCCCTCTTTTGAACCCCTCTATTGTCTCAATCTGTCATTTCTCTTTCAGTTTGTGTACATGTTATGGACATGGTTGCCAAAGTAAAACTGACGTAATCCAAGCTTGAAATATTGTTCCTGTCACTCTTTATCCTACCTCCTGTGTTTCCCCAGTGATGATCCTTTTCTCATTAGCTCCCCCCCCTCATTCTCTTTCCATCTGTGCACATTCCTCTCCCCTTTGTCTCCACCTGTTCACTGCTCCTGCCTCTCTTTTCTACTTGTGTTTACTTGTAGGGGATTCAATGCAGACAGAGGGGGGGAAGGGGGTTGGAGTTGAGGGTGTGGTGGGTTGATTTGTCTCATTGGTGCTGATTGTAATCAATTAGGGTGTGCTGCTCATTAGAGCTATACTTGGATCATTATGGAGGCAGCATCTGCTGCCTGTACACACGTTGACAAACTATAACAACACTAGACCACATCAATGCCAGACACTTATGTTTGTCGTAATACCTCATAAGAGTTGGCATCAGATGAGGTAACATCACTTGGGAATATGTGTTTATATTTTGACTACAAGAACTGGGTGTTGAATTTATAGATCTTATAAAAAATTCTAGTTTATGATGTCGACAATTTTATTATGGTGGATGTAGCCTATATGTGTACTTGCCTCTACACAGTGAGTACCAAACAATACATCTGATAAATACACGTTTTATTCCCTCATCCCTCCACCACACTGCCCATGCACAAACACACACAGACACACACACACACAAAAAACATTTTCTGCCAAGTCCTCCGTGCCTGGCCACACATAGAGTAAAGCTGTAGATTACAGCAAAGGTGAACACAGGCCACCCATGCTTCTCAATGATATGCTGCCCATTTAAGGTTGCACGCGCACACGCGCACACATGCACGCACACATACACACACACACAAACACAGACACACACACACACACACACACACACACACACACACACACACACAAGCATGCACAATTGTCTCAGACTTACAGGTATGGATGCAAACACAGATTTACTGTAAACACACACACAGACACACTCCTGCACATACACACGCAAGTGAGGGTTAAAATATCAACTCATAAATCAGCGAGACTGGAATGCCGGCATTTAAAAGGCCCTGTCCACAAACTGTAAATATATGCAGCCTTTATGAGAGCCACTGTTCCAGAGGTCAGTGAGGGTAGACACTGGGGTTATGACAGGGAAATGAATACTGCATGTCTTTCTCTGGAGCTCTCTTTACATTTATGCCTCTGCCACTGTCTCCTGCTCTCTCTTCCTGTATCTGTTATGGGGGCAGCTGTGTTCTCCCGTCCTGGGTGGGTGTGTGTGTCTCTCCCGTTTTCCCTGTGTGTGTGTGTGTGTGTGTGTGTGTGTGTGTGTGTGTGTGTGTGTGTGTCTGTTTCGCCGGAGCAGCTGAAAGTAGGTCAAGGGGCGTGGCCGGGCGATCTTCCTACCTGCACGGCTGCCGGCGATTCTGCAATCGCTACCTGCTCAGCTTTTGCAGATTCCACTAACCACGGTTGCAGTATTTAGACCCGGTCGGAACCTGCCTTCAGCGCCAGATCGTTACAGCTACCAATGTGGTAACTTGGCTCCCATGTGAAAACTACTTTGTTTGCTCTTGTTAGTTTTTTGCCTTCAGTTGAGAACTGTTTTTGACCATCCTGACCATGCTGGTAATGCATCTAAAAGGCTGATTAATCTGAGACAGGGCACGGGCAGTGTGGCAGAATATGCAGTGGAGTTTTGGACTCTAGCAGCAGACTCCAAGTGGAACAAGGAAGCGCTACGAGGAGTTTTTGTCAATGGTTTGAGTGAATCAGTCAAAGATGAACTAGCAACCAGAGATGAACCTAGTGACCTGTTTTGTCTTGTTTGCTTGGCTATCAAGTCGGACAATAGGTTACGTGAGAGGCGCCGGGAGAGAAGCGGCCGGTCACACAATTCTGGACGAGAATTTATGCCACCGACCTCCCGTACCTCACCACCCCGGGGACGGCACTCCTCTTCACCAGACCCCATCACCATGCCCCGGGAGGAGCCTATGCAACTGGGTCGTGCCCGGATTACCCCTTCAGAGTGGTTGCATCGCCTCCAGGCTGGTGAGTGCTTGTACTGCGGGGACGCTTCCCACTTTCTGGCTAAATGTCCTAAAAAACCAAAAGACCAGGCTCGTTAGTTAACGTGGGTCTACTAGCGAGCCTAGAATCAGATCCTGAACTCACTATCCCCAGACTTCAAGTCCCAGCTACTCTTCAATATCACTCTTTGTCTCTGCCACTTTCCATCCTTACTTACTCTAGTGCTGAGGACAATTTCATTAGCCAAGCGCTAGTAACCCAGACCAATATTTCCATTGAGCCACTTCAAAAACCCCTCCGTGCCACGTCCCTAGATGGACGCCTCCTAGCTGAAATAACTCATCAAACCGTACCCGTTACGTTAATTTTGTCAGGCAACCATCATGAAGTCATTAGTTTCAAGATTATGTCCCCCTCTACCACACCTATCATCCTCAGTTACCCTTGGCTTAGCCTACATAACCCTCAGATCGACTGGACACATCATGCTATTCACGGTTGGAGTGGTCACTGTCACTGTGCCACCTACTAAGGTTACACCTGCATCCCTGGTTGTTCCCCCCGACCTGTCATCTGTCCCCGAGGACTACCATGACCTTGCTGAGGTTTTTAGTAAGGACAAGGCACTCTCATTACCCCCCCCATAGGCCGTACGATTATGCCATCGAGCTGCTTTCAGGAGCCCCTTTTCTATCTAGCCGTCTGTACAATCTGTCTCGTTCTGAAAAAGAGGCCATGGAGAAGTACATAGGCGACTCTTTGGCAGCCGGTATTATCCGCCCTTCATCGTCAACTTTGGGGGTTGGGGGTTTTTTTGTTGACAAGAAGGACAATACCTTACGTCCCTGTATTGACTTTCGGGGGTTAAATAACATAACAGTCAACAATAAAAATCCCCTGCCGCTTATCAACTTGGCTTTCGAACCCCTTCAGGGCGCCACAGTTTTTTCTAAACTTGACCTTCGAAATGCCTATCACCTCATTAGGATTCGGCAGGGGGATGAGTGGAAAACTGAGTTCAACACGCCTCTGGGTCATTTTGAGTATCTAGTTATGCCCTTTGGCCTTATTATCGCCCCTGCTGTATTCCAAGCTATGGTAAATGATGTTCTGAGGGATTTTTTGGACCGTTTTGTTTTTGTGTACCTGGATGACATTCTCATTTTTTCCAAGACCCCAGAAGAGCACGTGCCACATGTTCGCCAGGTCCTTAAATGCCTCCTTGAGAATAAACTTTATGTGAAGGCGGAAAAATGTGAGTTTCACAAGCAGTTCGTTCCATTTCTGGGTTTCATCATTGAGAGAGGACAGGTTAAGGCGGATCCCGAGAAGATCAAGGTGTTGACAGAATGGCCCACACCATCAACCCGTAAGCAACTCTAACGTTTTTTTGGGTTTCGCTAACTTTTATAGAAGATTCATTAAAGATTTTAGTCGAGTGGTTGCTCCTCTCACGAGACTTACATCCCCCAAGGTGCCGTTCCTGTGGTCCCCTGATGCCGAGCAGGCTATGTGTGTGCTGAAAAGACTGTTTTCCACTTCACCTGTGTTGATTAACCCTGACCCTGCCTTACAGTTCATTGTGGAAGTGGACGCTTCTGACTCTGGGGTGGGAGCCGTCCTCTCCCAACGCTCACCCTCAGATCAGAAGCTTCACCCTTGTGCCTTTTTCTCAAAGAAATTGTCACCCACCGAGAAGAACTATGATGTGGGAAATCAAGAGCTGCTGGCAGCGAAGCTGGCGTAAGAGGAGTGCCGACATTGGCTGGACGGGACAGAGCAGCCGTTTGTGGTCTGGACGGACCATAAGAACCTGGAGTACATCCAATCCGCCAAGAGACTCAACTCTCGCCAGGCCAGATGGGCTCTGTTTTTCAGCAGATTTAATTTTACCTTGACATTCCGACCTGGGTCCTGTAACATTAAACCTGGCTCTTTGTCCCGCCAGTTCACGGATTCTGAGGAGTCTGGCGAACCAGAAGCTGTCCTTTCCCCCTCCTGCATGGTGGCTGCAGTCCAGTGGGAGATTGAGTCACTCGTTAAAGCTGCTCAAGCCACGGAACCGGGACCAGGAGATGGACCTCCTTGATCGGCTTTTTGTCCCAGAGTCGGTACGGGCTCAGGTGCTGCACTGGGTTCACACTTCTCGCTTCGCATGTCATGGTATGCAAAGGACTGTTAAAAAGACATTTCTGGTGGCCTTCTGTGGAAGCAGATGTCCGGGCATATGTTGCGGCTTGTTCTACCCGTGCTCGAGGAAAAGCCTCTCATCAGTCTCCCTCTGGTCTACTGCAACCTCTCTCGGTCCCCAGTCGTCCCTGGTCCCATATTGCCCTGATTTTGTTACCGGCCTGCCTAAATCTGAAGGTAATGATACTAACCATCGTGGACAGATTCTCTAAATCTGTTTACTATATAGCATTACCTAAATTACCGTCTGCCAGTGAGACAGCGGACCTCGTAGTCCAACATGTATTCTGTCCCCATGGAATACCTGTGGACATCGTTTCTGATAGAGGCCCACAGTTTATCTCTTGTGTGTGGAAAGTTTTCTGTGCTGCTCTGGGTGTGTCTCTGGGAAGCATCGCTCCGCTGTGTGGCTGCTCAGCATCCATCCTCCTGGGCCAAACATCTCCCTTGGATCGAGGACGCTCACATCTCCCTTACCACCTCCGCCACCGGCCTCTCCCCTTTCGAGGTAACCCTGGGCTACCAGCCCCCTTTGTTTCCTGCTCAGGAGAGAGAGTTGGCGGTTCCATAGGTTCAGGAGAACCTTCGCCGCTGCCCTGAAGTTTGGAGCGATGCCCGTGAGGCCTTGCTTCGAAACTCCCAGAACCCGGAACAAGAAGGTGGCGGATAGACACAGGACCCCTGCACCCCCTTTTCAACCTGGTCATAAGGTATGGCTCTTATCCAAAAACATTCCTCTTCGGACTGAGTCCCGCAAATTGTCGCCTCGGTTTTTGGGACCTTTTGAGGTCTATTGTGAATCCTTCCGCTGTCCGGTTAAAATTGCCACCGGCTTTGAAGATACACCCAACTTTCCACGTTTCTCAGTTGAAGCCCATTTCCACCAGCCCTCTATGTCCCCCTGCTGATCACTCGCCTCCTGCTTGGCTTATAGCCTACATGGTTTGGAGACTCTTGGACGCTCGCCGGCGGGGTAGGGGTCTCCAGTACTTAGTCGACTGGGAGGGGTATGGGCCAGAGGAGAGAACTTGGATACCTAGACGTTTTATTTTGGACCCTCTGTTGATCAAAGACTTCCACCGTGACTACCCTGATAGGCCTAGCGGGTTGCCAGGAGGCGCCCGTTGAGGGGGGGGGGGGGGCCTGTTATGGGGGCAGCTGTGTTCTCCCGTCCTGGGTGGGTGGGTGTGTCTCTCCCGTTTTCCCTGTGTGTGTGTGTCTGTTTAGCCGGAGCGGCTGAAAATAGGTCAAGGGGCGTGGCTGGGCGATCTTCCTACCTGCACAGTTGCCGGCGATTTTGCAATCGCTACCTGCTCGGCTGATGCAGATTCCACTAACCACGGTTGCAGTATTTAGACCCGGTCGGAACCTGCCTTAGGAGCCAGATCGTTACAGCTACCAATATGGTAACTTGGCTCCCATGTGAAAACTACATTGTTTGCTCTTGTTAGTTTTTTGCCTCGCCTTTTTCCTTGTTCTCCACTTACCTGTTTGTTTCTTCCCCCTGTTCAGACCTACACTACTAGACCTGTTGCCGTGACTGCTGTTCTGCCAGCCCATCACCTTCCTGTCGTGCCGCCTCCCAGCTCGGATTTCTGTGAGTTTTTGGACACACCACACTCTGTCCGCGCTCGCTGCTGTCCTGTCTCATCCCCCAGCGCAGCTTGACTGTCCTTGGCTGCTTTGTTTGTTTGTCGACGTACATTAAAAGACATTTCAAAATTTTTCTCTGTGTCCGTGTGGTGATACCCCGTGTTTTGGGTCATAGCCTCGGCCGTAACAGTATCACTTCTGTACAGTCTCCTGGGGGGGATTGTTAGGTCTTTGTAAATTATAGTGTGGTCTAGACCTACTCTGTCTGTAAAGTGTCCTGAGATTACTCTTGTTTTTTGACACTATAAATAAAATTGAATTGAACTGAATTACAGTCAGAACATTCATCCTGATTCCTGTAGCAAAATAAAGAGGGCTAAACAGCTGATGCACAGAGGGAAAGAACGATGCAATACTAAGATGCATGGTTCAAAAGATAGTCCTTTTGATTTATATTGCTAGCCTGGAATTGCTCAATAAATGACAACTTACTGACACAGAACAGCATCTGTCTTCAACCACCGAACCTAGTTGGCTCTATAGGGACATTGGGCCACATTTACGAATATGTGCGTAGAAATGTTCTTTGTGCACAAAATAAGTGTGCACACACAATTACTGTTGGATTCATGTCACATGTGCACCTACTATCTCCTTCTTACCACCTTGCGTATGTTAGTGAATCAGAATCATTCTAAATTGAGAGGTGCATACCCGCTATTTGCAATCAGCATACTGCCACTGTATAAGGAAATACATTTGCCTAGAGATTGATTAAGGATAAAGATGTGAAGTTGTTGTAAAGAGAAGCATGGCCTCTGAAGAATAAAAGCAAACAGATTTTCTGACTGAAGAAATTGAAACAATTGTGTCAAAGGTGGAGGCCAGAAAAGGCACAACACTTTGGTGTTTCCTCTGGAGTGACAATGCTTTAACAAAACAAAAATAAGGCGTGGGGTGCAATAACCAGACTGTGACTAAGATATGGACTGTGGCTCAGGTAAAAAAGAAATGGTTTGACATTAAAGTTTATGCCAATAAAAAAGAATAACAGACCAGAAGAAAAGAAGGAAACACATGGAGAACAAGGACCACCTGATCTGTCAGCCCAAGATTAGAGACTCACCGCAATTATTGTTTTATTAATGTAGCATTTGTATAATTCTTAAATGTATATCATTGTTTCTTTTACTTTTTAACTTAATATTTTAACTTTCTTTTTTTTACTTTGCTGTATCACCAAATCAAATTCCTGTGTACATTGTACATTTGGGAATAAAGCAATTCTGATAAGTGGTATATTTCCAAGAAATGAGGATAAAAGGGCATCACATTTAAAGCTATTTAATACATTTGGCCAATGCATTAGTAAATTAATGATTTTTAATAGTGTTGTCTATTAAAACCTTTTTTAATTAATGCGTTTTTAATAGGCTACGTATTTAGTAAAAAGCCTGTTTACATTTTCTACGACAGACAGGCCTTTGTCATTTGTGCGTACGCAATTCGCACAAATGTGGCTATGCACCTTTTTTTTAATCCTCCGTGTCCTCCTTGGCTACTAGCAAACTGCGTGGAGGAGGGGGGATGCGCGGTCATGGAAGGCTTGTATCATGTGGACATGCCGACAGTTTTGTTGTCATTACTTACAAACTAATCTAAAATCTGTCCTGCACTACCTTACAAGACACCACTCTGTTAAGCTGCTTCATTGTGTTTGAGTATCTTTTCAGATAGACACTGTGTTGGAGAGCATGGGCATTCTCTGGGGTGGTTTCTTTCTCTGTGGATCTAAATTGAGGCAGCTCTAAATTTGTTTGTAGAGTAGGTACAAATTCAGGTAAGAAAATATTGATGAATCCAGGATTTGTGCGTAAAACATTCATATGTACGGCTTCAGCACATGTAACGGATGTGTACTCTCTCTCTCTTGCGTTGTGTTGTGTTACAGACGAATCCGTCGCTCTTCGTTGGCTATCACAGCCGTTTATTCATGAAACAGGCTACAGCAGACTGGTGATAAGTGTTACACATGATATTAACAAAATACCAGTGTGGAATCACAAAAATAGACAACTGTACCTGGTAAACAGTAGAATAGTGTCTCACAATCACATTCGTCACCATAAAGAGCTCCAGTTAGCTAAAATGAAAATAGAAACTATCAGTTTACTGTTGCTACGGTTGTATCATAAAAGTTAGGTTATCAAGCTAGGCTAACCAGACTAGCAAGCTAGCACAACGTGGCAAGCTTTTTCATTTAAGCTAAAACAAAAGAAACAAAACAAAACTGGCCTCTAATATAAAATTTGAGACCTCCCGTGTGGATATACTACATGCACATCATATACTACATAACATTATCACAACAAACACATTTACCTAACTATAACAGTGGAGCTCAATGTATGTGACTTACCATGAAACAGGCTACAGCAGACTGGTGATAAGTGTGTAGGAATTTACCCTAAAGTCTGCAGAATAGCACCAATAGATGGCGCTCATGTTACATAAAAAGCCTGTCTCATATGGGAACTACTAGCCAAATGAAAAGTTACCTTTTAATGGCAAGTGGAATTATTAACTCCCTACACACAGATTTGTGCACACTCTTTGAGAATAAGGCTCATTTAATGTGTTGGCCTGTCCAACATTGTGAAATATTGCAGTGAATGTGTCAAAAAGTTCCAAAAATAATGATATATTTTGGGTTTGTATTTTTTTTGCAAACATGACATCCTCTAGTGTTACTATAGACGATGGTGCTGTCTGCGTGGTATTGTATTATTTTAGCAAAGGAGAGTTAAGGTCAAATCAACTTCATGAAAGTGAAAGCCATGATTTGTTTGCATGTGTGTTCTAGGTTCCCAGAGAAAGACAACACAAGAGACAAGAGAGACAACATGGTTGGATGTTTCACTGTCAGCTGCTCTTAAACAGAATTGCAGCATGAGGGCAAAGGGGTTAGGCCTGTATGCAGTAAATTACTTCTTTCCTACTTCCAGGGTCCTCTCTCTCTCTCTCTCTCTCTCTCTCTCTCTCTCTCTCTCTCTATCTATCCCTGTGTGTGTGCCTGAACTGACCACACACAGTAATAGCCCTCAAGGTTAATTGACCATAAGCAGAGCACTTGTTCCTCCAAATAGACATTCAGGGTTAGGGTCTTCTCCCTAACTCTCCCCCAACCTACGCCAGATATCATTACCAGCTCTCTTTGTCGATCTATCTCTATCCCTTCTTCAAGACCCACAGAGAAAGACACCACCCCAGAGAATGCCCATGCTCTCCAACACAGTGTCTATCTGAAAAGAGACTCAAACATGATGAAGCAGCATAACAGAATGGTGTCTTGTAAGGTAAATTTTAGTTTAAAGCTATAGTGCGTAGTTTCTGTTTTCATTTTCAAATTAATGAATGTTTTAACGTTTATTGTAACACCCTCTGTAATTACTTTACGTCTGCAACAGTAAAATAGTGTGCATGTGTCTATATGCATTGTTTTTTTATGAAAATATAGATGTGTAATTTACCCTACTGTAAACAAATCAAAGTGACATATACTGTATATGTCTACCTTCACGCTTTACAGCCCTATAAAGAGTGCATGACTCAGAAATTAGAGGCAATAACAAGAGCATTAAGGCACATTTTAAAAGCAACCAACACTGTTAGAGTGTTAATGAAATTAAGCGATTTTCCCATGAAATTGTATCAATATGCAATTGCTGTTTTTCAGAATTTGTAAGAGCCCAATGTTGTTTGGCTATAGCTGTTTTTACACATGTCCCTCTCTGCATGAGGCCTGTAATACAAATCAAGATCAACATGCCCTGGATTGATTTCAGTTATCCAGCTTCACCTAACCTAACAACCATGGTCCCGCATAAGCTGTGTCACGACGGTGGTTATCAACTAGTTCAATCAACCCAGGGTTTCCCAATCCAGCAACCTGCGCGTTCACATTTGAGGCGGCGTTTGCACAGCACGACCAATTGCAAACATCTACCAGAGACGCATATTTTACATAAGAAGAGCAAACTATAATTCTACATAAATATGAAGAACACGGACACGGTTTTACAGGCAAAAAGCAATACAGTCGCTGCTTCCTAAAACAGGAAGGAAAGCTGGCAAAAAAATAGCCGACGCTGTTATGTGTAAATCACAACGCTCATCAATTTCACTTGCCCATCAGTCAGGCACAAGATCTGACCATAATTACACTTTTGCTTTCCATGAACTGTCGTTGCTTTAGCCTTTTATTTCAGTTGCAACCCTGGCAGTGGGAAGCGATCATGGGAGCAAATAAAAAATATAAAAATATAATTCAAACCGATGTGTGGCATTGGCAACACACGGCTCAAGAAGCCGACAAATAGCCTATAAGTAATTCTCTGCACTGAAAATCAATATATTTCATAAAGATACCCATCAGGGAATGTTAACGGGGTTGTCGGTCTCTAAATGTTTTAACTTTTATGAGCGCACCTCTCTCCATGCACTGAGCTCCACCGGATCTTCTAAGAACGGTGACGCCGTTATCAATGGAGTATTGATTGGTCAGTAGGCAGTGCATTTACACTGGTTGATCTCTAATCTCCAACATAACCTGCTCCCGACCAGGTTAGGTGTTCAGCATAAGTTACCACGGCGATTGAACCCGGTAACAAGTGATCCACCGTCGTGATACACAAAACCCTGGGTTGAACCTGAAGTTACCTCGCTAACGCCAAATCTTGCTTCGTAGTAGGGCCTCAGCTCTCCTTGGTTCGTTTTCGTTTCTGTTGTGATTGTGTATGTTTCTGTTCTCCTGTTTTGTTTGTTTATCATTCTGATGCTTGTGTGTGTTTCAGTTTTCCTGTTTTGAGTGTGTATTCTGAGGATGGTGTATATTTCTGTTTCCTGTCTTAATTTGATAGTCTGTTTTTCTCCCTTGTCTTGTCTAGTTTTACTTCCTGTGTTTTCCCGCCTTTTTGATTACTCTGCCCACTCCTAATGTGTTTCACCTGTTCCTGGTTTTCTCATTTACCCTGTGTATTTAGTTTCTGCGTTCCCTTTGTCTGTTGTCAGATCATTGTATTGTTTCTGTGTGTCAGTTTCAGTCGAGTTCTTTTCATCCTTGGATTTTCTTTCGTTTTTGTTTTTTTAGTACACCTCCAAGAAGAAAGCCAGACAAAGTTACATGATGCACTTGTATAATGACAATAAAGGTTCTATGTATGTGTAAACGGCAGTGGTGAACTGGAGAGAGATCCCGATACCTGAGTTTACAATATGAGGTATAGCATTTCACTCCAACACTTGATGACAAACAATTTCAAACTTTCATTTTACCCATCAAAACCTTTTTACGGGTCTTGGGTAGTGTTAATGCATGAGTGAAAAAAGTTCAGGTTGTGCATAAGACTGACGTGACACTGTCATAACCATGACATAACACCAGCCATGAATATGAAGGAGTCTTTATGAATGTTTATGACTGTTGTCATTAAGTGTCATTTGGTACATTTTGACACTTTAAATGCTAAGTTAGCATTGTTTGAGATGTTTGTGTTATGACAACTGACATTAAACTAGAGAACAATCTCTGTGTTATGACAACTTGACATTAACCAAGACAACATAACCTGTCATAACTATGTCATGATGTTTTGTGTTTGGCTTTCTTGTTGTGATCCTCTTCTGGTGTGCTGTGCTGGTGACGACACTCCCACAGCTGAAGCTGCTCAGTGGTAGGAAGGTAAAAGCAGTAAGTGGCCAGTGTGTGTCTTAAGCGTGTTTTACAGTAACCGCAGCCCAGCTGGCGTGTGCATATGTGACATCATGAAATCGCTGTAACTATTTATACCCGCGCTGGTGGTCGTGACACTAGTTGCAGTCTTCTCCTGAACAGAGATGGCGCTAATGAGGCTACTGACTTTTCTCTTTCTACGGACTAGAAGAAGAAGACAAAGATAACAATGGCAGAACTGGCAGCAGCATTGCTGTCAATGCTTCGATTTGATTCAATGAGCTACTTTGTCGGATCAAGCCTTTCATTCACCATAAAAGGCCTCATCTTAACCCAGTAAGTTTACAAGAGAGACTTGCAGTCACTCTGAGAGTCCTGGCATTCGGTTGCCCAGGAGCTCGTTCATGCTTCCTGTTTCCGCTTTGTCGCACGCCGCTGAAAAAAAAAGAGTGGTGCGCAACCTCAGCTCGCGCGCTATAAATCCGGGCGCGCCGGCAAGATCTACGTCATTTTGACGTCACAATGGCGCGCGCCAGGTTGGGAACTATGCTAATTGCTGCACCGATAGAGTAACACCTTTTGGTGGAGGCAGTGTGATGGTGTGGGGCGGCATCTCCCTCACTGGAAAAACGAGGCTTGTCATCATTGGAGGCAATCTCAATGCAGAGAGATATAGAGATGAGATTCTGCAACCAGTGGCAATTCCATATCTCCACAGTCTGGGACTGAACTCTATCCTCCAAGATGACAACGCTCGTCCCACACAGGGCGGGGTTTATCAGAGACTACATCCAGAATGTGGGAGTGGAGAGGATGGAATGGCCTGCCAGCAGTTCTGACCTCAACCCCATTGAACACTTGTGGGATCAGCTTGGGCGTGCTGTTCGTGCCAGGGTGACCAACACAACCACGTTGGCTGACTTGCGACAAATGCTGGTTGAAGAATGGGATGCCATCCCACAGCAGTGTGTGACCAGGCTGGTGATCAGCATGAGGAGGAGGTGCCAGGCTGTTGTGGCTGTGTATGGTTCTTCCACACGCTACTGAGGCTCCTGTTTGTGAAATGAATAAATTGTTAAATTGCCAATATGTCTTGTTTCTTCAAACTTCAATTATCCAATCCACCAAACAAGTCAATGGCAGAATAAGCTGTTTGGCATTGGCAGAGAAGAATTGGCTAATTTTTCATGGGCGCAACCCACATACTCAGCAGTGCTGCTCATCCCACAAATGTATATTCCTTACAAATGGGGTACCATTTTAAAGGGAACTAAACAGGCTTTCCAACGGTGTAAGATTTATTGCCAAAAAGCATTGTTACCACAGAGAAATAATCTACCAAACTTTGTGCTAAGTTTATATAAGGAACGAACAAACGAGATTTCGGACACTACACTAAAAACATTGTTGCGTCACTAGACGCGCCGGTTATTTGTGTGATGGAGGCAGTCGCGCCCAGCATCATGTAAACAAACCAAAACAAAAATACTTTTAATATGTCTCTGAAACAAAGCAAGCACTCAGGAGAAGAGTAAAAGGTTGGATATATCTTGCATGTTACATTTCCACTGTTTAGAAACTATAGCTTGCTCCATTTTTCCTATTCAGTTTTTTGCGGTTGCTTCTGCTTCTTCTTCTCCTCCGGGAAAACACGACAGTGTTGCATTGTGGTATACAGGAGTGAAATGTAGGATACGTCATATGTACACTCAAATTAGCTGTGCATTGTGGGTATTTTATAGTGGACTATATAGTGAATTAAATTAACTGCGGAGATTTCGAACACCTCTACAAAACACTATATAGTGCACTATTTCTGTGATATGTTTTGAACACAGCTAGTGTGTGCCAGAGTGAGCCAGTGTGCTGAGCCAGGCCGTTCCAGCGTGTTCCAAACGGCTGTGCCGAAGCCACATGTTTTTGCTTTGGAGTGCATTGTGAACATTATAGTGGCTGCGGTTGTGTAAACCACAGTTGTGTTTTGTTAGTTAATCATTGAGCCTTATTTAACTTGTGCTGATATGATGTCCATCTTCTTTTAGTGGATCACTTCACGATGAGTAGCTTGTTTAACAATAAATTATTTGATTTACGCTTGAATTGTTTCCACCTTTCCCTTGGTTTTCCCTTGTTTAATTTAATTGTTCTGTCATCTGCTCCAAGACTTAATAGGGACATAACAACTTTGGGGGCTTCTCCAGGATCTTTTGAAAATCAGGATTGGTATGAGTATGCATAAATTAACGTCTTCTTCCACGTTATTAATACTTGCGCAGTACAGTAACTAAGTACTTCTAGTTAAGACATACATACTATCAGTGATGACAGGATCCATTCAAGATATCAACAAAACCTAAAATGTTTTCTTTTTTGTGCAAACAAGCTTCAACATGGCTCTCATACCAAAACACCTCGATTTCACACGTGCTTGTGTATTACCGCATATTTTTGTGTATGAGCCAGCATGAAACTCTTGTGGCATCTCCTACTGTTTTGCTCAGTTAGCATCGGTGGCTAATCATGGCAAATGAGAGCTAGCAGGGAGGATAGATTGGCATAAGTTGGCATTAACTGGTGCATTAGCAAGTGTTGGGCAATTACTTTAATGATGCAAATTGGACCGAGATTTCCCCCTGCACAGGAAGTGAACGAGTGAAATGTAACAATGATTATGATTAGGCAGCTAATTATAGTATCAGCTCAATGTGATACATATGCTGAGACAGACTGTTTATTTAGACGGCAGGCAGGGATGCTTGGCGTGTTCGCTGATTGCAATGTTTTGGTGTGTGTGTGTGTGTGTGTGTGTGTGTGTGTGTGTGTGTGTGTGTGTGTGTGTGTGTGTGTGTGTGTGTGCGTGCGCGTGTGTGTGTACTGCCATAATTCTGACAGCTATGATTGAATGTGCCGATTTAGAGATGGAGTGACTTTTCTTTGACACTTTTTGATCCAGCACATCATGCCTGATTTATGAAGGAGTGGTATACAGCATGAGCTATATATGAGTAATGCGTATGAAGCATACAGTATGTCTTCCAAATGTGTATGTCTTCTAATTATAAATGAGAGGATATATATTTGGCTCTAGGTTTTTATATATGGGTAATAATAATGTGGCAGCATAGTGGCTTGGTGGTTAGACATTATGTGTTATTCATGTGATAGTATGACAGTATGGCTACCTGTTCAGCTCGTACCCAGTCTCTGGCCCAGTGCTCTGCATAGGATAAACAGGCATGGAAACAAATGGATGGATGAATACTAATGTTAACCTGAGGAATGTAGATATACTATACAAATGTCTGCATTTGTCAAATTTGCATATTTCTATAAAAGAAACATGCATGTACATTTTTAAGGCATAACTGGATACGTTTTGTATGCAGTGTTTCTACACAACAGGGATGGACTGGGGCTAAAAAACAGCCCTGGACTTTCTCCCAAATAGGCCCATCATCCGGCCATTCGCCCCTAGCCGTGCGCGACAGACACTTGCCAGGATGTCCTGATACTATGCCACAAAACTGTAGCCTATCAGACAAGGTATTCACAGCAAGTAACATCTCAAAACCAATGATGATAATTGGGGTTGTGTTTACTAATGAAGACTCAGCCTTCAAATAAAAACAAAAAATGTACAATGCCATTACTTCTGCATTGAAAATAAAATACAAATAATGAAATGTCACTGGCTACAGAAACCCCAAATTACACAAACTTGTAATTATAAAACAGTACAGAGTATTACTGATCATCCTGGGACATCCTGGCACTTCCCTGCACTCTCCCTGTCTTCTTTTGTGCTGCAACGATCTTCAACCTGAATAAACAAATGATTTTAAAGATAGGTTATTACCTATTATTGATGATATTATATGTGTTGCTTTGTGTTAAAGAATAAGCATTGAATAACCTATTTAATATTTTGTCATATTACACTTTTGATTCATATTAAGGCTGTGAAATGATGAAAATGACTAGGCCCTATCAATTTTGTCTGTGAAGCTTTCACAAACAACCACCAGGTCTTTGCTAGTTCCACAATAGTAAACGAAAATGTGAAAGACAAGGAAAAACTGCACTCTGATGGAAGACAGACAGAAAGTGCAAGCTAGGATTTTTTGGTTAAACTTTTGGTTAAATTTGGTGAATTATTTAGCCCCCTTCCCTGTTTGTTAGAACGTTTAGAGTGGTACCAATGCATGTCTGATGTTTTCCCGTTTAATTCAATACCATAGTCTTCATCCTAGCAGCAAAAGTGACCTCACTACAACCTCTCATATACAACGAAGTGAAATCGCGGTCAACCCGCGATTTCATTTCTAACGTGTCTAATGTTTCAAATTAACCTAACAGAAATGATTAAACATGTTAAGTTTGACAGCACTAAATGGCACGATAATTTTCATAATCATGGTGCACACCCATGTTAATAGCTGACTATGCAATTTGCTAAGATAGGGATAAAGGCAGCCTGCTCCTGGCACTTACCAGTACCTCTTGCTGATGTGAAATTAACTCTGCTGCAGTGTTACCAACTCTTTTCCAATGAAAGTCGCTAGCACTAGCTCCAAAAGTCGCTAAAAGTCGCTAGATGACGTCATACGCTCATTTGCATATTTTTGACGTCATTACGCAATCATTTGTATAAAGCTTAGTGGTTGTGTCAGCAAGGTAGATAGAAAGAAATAGAACTCTTTAGCCAAATAATCACAAATTCAATACAGGAATTTATTTTACCTTATAATTATTACTTAGGTAGCCTATCTTTGAAATAAAAACAATGAAATTCTACAAAGGGAGGGAAAAAGATCGATAAAGAATTCTCAAAGAAGGCTGGCTTGCCCAGGTCCAGGCCAGCTCAGCGGCGTCTTTCTCCCATCGCGTCCCGCTGTCTCTCCTACCTACACCAGCCCCCGAACACCCTGTCCCCCTCCCCTTCTACCTGCCTGCACACTGTGTGCAGTGCTGCTGCACATGAGGAGAGAGGGGAGAGGCTGCTCCGCTGCTCCTCAGTTACAGAACAGAAGACTGTTTTGGCGGCTACAGGAGAGAAATACCTTGCATGCTCGCTAGACAATACTGACAACTTTTCTACAGAAAGTCGCCAGATTTGTTGCTAGTCGCTTTTTTGAAAAAAAGTCGCTAAGGGGGTCTGAAAAGTCGCTAAATCTAGCGACAAAGTCCCTAAGTTGGCAACACTGCTCTGCTGTCTGTCCCTCATCATGACCAGGCTGTGGATACTCTCAGCTTCCACTTGGTCCTCTACACTCTGGCTGAGTGATGCAGTGTAGCCATAGCCAGACTAGTAGGCCTACTCTTCTTCCTCAGTTTTTTTTTTTTTTACACGTAGCATATAAGTGATCGTATTAGCGCCCCCTGCTGTTGGCTGTTAATATAGCTTTATTAGACTTTTTTTGTTCTGGACTTTTCCCGAATGCACAGTCCGTCCCTGCTACACGGGTACTGCATTAAGTTATTTGATGTAGAGTGAACTAATGACTGAATGGAGGCTGAAACAGGTGATGAGATGGCAAACAGACCAGTCCAGTCAACGCTGGCAAGAGCTGTATTACCATTGTGGTGCCTTAAATAGTAATGCTGTGATGCTGTATGAAGAGGAGTCCGCTGACGCTGTTCTTGATTATAAAAAGGTTTATTACAAGCAAAGATTCAGCAGCAATTTTACAAACTCCTGCAGAGAGCTTGGAGAACGACCAACCCAATCTTCAAAAAGTCGTTCTGCCTTTTCTTTGCGAGCACACAGTATATATATCATATATATATATATATATATATATAGTCTATGCATACATTAACATAAGACGTGATTTTGTAAGTATATGATTGGAACAGAAGACTGACCAATCCATGCCTGTTATCTGGCATAACTCCAAAAAAGGTATCTTCTGTCTTGGGGGGACCTCTGCTCATGTTAACAGTTTCCAGATGTGTGCAGTAAATGTGGAGTAAAGTTCATGCATCTCCTTATACCAACTCTTAAGTCAAAGTGTATAGAAAGTTATAGAATGTCAATATACCACACCAACCTGTTCTCACTCCCAACTTGTAAAATACGGACGCTTGGTCAGTGTCTCTCGTCAGATACAATGCAATAAGCACCCCTCAGCATGTGTATGGAATGCACCGGGCAGAGCAGCAGCTCCGCGGCCCGTGAATATGACGTAGTAATAAGAGCGACAACAGTAGCGAGTAGTATGAAAGCCTGAAATTCTGTGTGGACGGGTCAGACAACACAGTTTCACCCTGGAGATCAGGGGTTTGTGTCCCGCGTGTCACTGAAACGTTCATTTTATAACCCCACCCACAATCTTTTCCTAAACCCAGCTGTCGCAAAAAAAAACCACTTGTTTTCAATAAAAAAGAACAAAATGTAAAACCATTCTCTTTTGTATGGGCCCAGAGCCGCAAGCGATCTTTGTCTTTATTTTCTTTTATAACAGCTCTACCCTTGTTGTAAAGTGAGGGACAAATGGCGTGTGATTGCCTTGTTGCTCTGCATGTTTCTATGTTTGGCTCCAAGTGCCTCTAGGCCTCAGCAGGCTGCTGCTCTAGGCCTGCTGGTCTGCCCAAAGTGACACTGAACAGTAAAGGCAGACAGGAACAAACAAAGGCAAACCAAAACATAAGCAGGCTGGCATATGCACAAATTCAAAGACTGTATCCTCCCCTCCTTCCATTATTTCTCCCATTTGTTCCTCTTCTCTCTTTCTTGTGTTTCCAGAGAAAAGACAGATGAGAGAAGATGAAAAATGAGAAATAAAGAAAGAGGAAGAGAAAATGTACAGGAGACCGAGGAGAGGGAGAAGAGGGAGTGGCAAAGGAAATGAATGTGAGGGAGGCGAGACGTAAATGAGGCAATGAGGAGAGGGAACAAGTGGAGGAGGGGACATTGGTGAGGACTTGGCTGAAGGACATAAGGCAATGTGTAAAGTTATAAGACTGATTTAGTATGCTGTTCACAAAGAATTGTGTGTGAGTGTGTGTGTAGGGCTTATAATACAGACGTGCTACCATGGGTTGGATTTCTGTTTTTGTATGTTTGTTTCCTCGTTGTCTTTGTGTACACATGTGCATATAGATACATTTGGTTCACATCCATGCATCTACAGTATCTATGGTTCCTTATGCAAGCTGTGTGTCTTGACCTAGCTATAGGTTTGGGAATCTTTACCTTTATTTGTTTATGAATATAATTATTATATATGTCCATATATGTAGGTGTGTGCATGTGATGTGTTAAGGTGTGTCGACATGCCCTGGGCTACCTCTAAAGCAGATTAAGAGGACATGGTGTCTGACCTTGTTGTTCCAGACTGGGCTTCAGTGACAGAACAAGAGTGCAAAGAGCACCTCTTTGTCTCCCTTGGTGTGTGCCAAGCCAAGCCTGGGTTAACCCACCACCCTGTGACCCATCTGCTAGGGGATCAGGCTTAAAGTGTCACTGCTGGGTAATTGGCCTGTCTGTCTCTTGGTCACCACACACACAAAGCCTGACAAAACAGACACAGGTCTCTCCTTCACTGGGCCATTGGAGTATGTGTGAGGAAGGGAACATTTACTCTATGTGTTTGATTTAATTGATGTCTTGAACACTGTAAGAACAATAGAGACAACAAAGAAATCAGAGAGTCAAAGAACAACATGCATAAACATGAACTGTGCCATATTGAAACAATATTTTCACAAGTGGTCTGGGGCATTAACTGCAAGTGGAACACACCTTAAACATCAGATATTCTCTGATCCACATTTAATGTCAACAAGTGACCCGGTGAACTCATGAGAAATAACTTGGCCTTTTCTAACCCTCTCTTTCTCTCTCTTCTCCAAGTTAGACACAGACTGAGCATGGGATAATTGCTCATCTCTAAATATGCCAGATTAGCTGACCCCATAAAACAATAGTGCCACGGAGCACTCAGGAAAAAAATAGACTCTCCAAATGAGTTTTTTATTTTGGGTTACATCTAATAGTAATGAAATGAGTTGTATGCCTGTTGGCGGCTGTGCCTGGGCCACGTCATAGGGTCATGATGAGGTCAGGACTTACTGGATGTCAAAGGGCAGAGAAAGGTGAAGACACAGGAGGAATATTCATGTCACAGGTCAGTCTGAGGACTATTCAGTCAACACTGCTGCATTGGCAGAGAAAGTGACATAAAGAGACAGTAATTGAAACAGAAAGAAATATTTTGACTAATTTTGGTTTCAGTGAGTTTACTGCTCAGGGACTTGTGTTTCTGTCCAAATGTTAAAACACAACTAGACAAAAATTCTAACTAAAGTCTAGTTTAAAAAATGGTTTTATAGAGAAATTACACATAGTAGGAGAGCGCTCTAATAGGATTTAGCCATTCACCACTAAATTGTGATGCCATGACCATACTCAGCCCAGTGTGGGCTGCACATTTGAATGGGGTGTTCAGGTCTCAACTAATAGAGTTATAGATGTAGCCCTTTCTTACAATAATGTTTAAAATGTTTAAATTAAAATCCATTGAAGTAATTTTTAAAAAATTCCTGTACACCCAACATCCATCTCATGTTTCACCCAAGTTGTGAGGGTTGAGAGGGTTAAATATAATATTTGAGGTTTAAAAGGTTTTAAACTAGCGCAGTAGAAGTCATCAAATGAACTGGTTTTAGCATCAGTGGCAAAACCACAAGATGGTTCTTGTAAGTTTTCTAGATGGTTGTGATGAACAGCCAGACATGTCAGGTGCCTGTTAATGTTGTCAATTGTCCAAATAACTGGGACACTCAGAGGAACTATGAAGCTGACAAGGAGGTCTCATATATTATTGCTGTAGATGGAGAAAAACCCAGCAGCACTGGACTGTTGGCCACCACCATCCACAGAGACGTACTGTACAGTGCAGTATGTAACATTACAGCAACTCCTTGTCCTTCGCATGGAGTAAGTTCCTCATTCCCTGAACCACTTAGAACCAGGTACCAGGCAGTCAGCACATCATCCAGTTGAACAGTGCCCTGTCTCTGGACAGCAGTCCACTCTAGTCAAGCTAACCCCAGATATGGGCTGTGGTACAGGGAGTCTCTTTCCACTCTGCCTCCACACACTCCCAGAGCGTGTTAAGTTTTGGGCAGAGAACACTAGTTTGAAGCTTGTGGACACCCTCTATCAGACAGTTCTGGTGGTGAGAGCTAGAAGGTATAAGCTCAGCACCAGTGCTTAGCACCAGACTTCATCACTTGGGGGAGTTCTGCTTCACCTTAAAAAGGGGTTGGATGTTCTTTACAGAATTTCACAATAACACTGTCAACACCAAAGCAGCATGGAGTAATTCTGATTTCCTGACAATATTCTGTGTAAAGGCAAATGCATTAAACTACCCCCACAGCCAGTGGCTCAAACTGAAAAATACAATTGCGGTCAGAATTTATTTTACGGTACACTAATAAGAAGCCAATAACAAAAATGTGTGAAATAACGATGGATTTCACTTTAGATTATGGTACTGTTCTGGTCTAAAATGTCACTAATTACCCATTAATAAGGATGTAACTGGGAAATAAAGATGCAATGTACTTGCAGCTTTCATAGCCATGTTACTGTGGTAGGATAGTGACATGCATTACATGTTCTGATGTCTTAACTGGTATGGGAGTAGAGCATCGATGAAGAATGTATTTAGTATACAGTATATATTAGCCTATTAATAAGGCAATGCACCACCTATAAACACCAACGGACTCTGGAGAGCATCCAGGCTATGAGTGACTGAAGTAGCGACCAGAGATGACTCGACATGGTTTGACATTACTTAACGGTAGTTTTCTTCTAATAAGCACACTAAAAGGCTATGCCCGATATTTGGTTTCTAATTAGAGTGTAACTTGGTATAACAGTGTCTAAGTATAGAATATTTGAATATTTTGTTTAATACGGCATGACATGCAGTTTCTAATTACAGCATAATTTAAGTGTATGGTGTGTATGGTAATTAGGGTATAACTGCGTTGACCTTCTGTCTTATAAAGACCACATTAAGTAAGACTTATTATTAGTCTTTTTTAGTCTTATTACATCATATTAATGTACAGTAAAGTAAAGTGCAACCACAATTGCTAACCTGTTCAAAAGGTTTAGATGAGAAAGGACATTTGTGGCTTTCTGTGCGCAAAATTACATTTCACTCCATGTTAGGTCTGTAAAAATTCATAATAGCTCATGGTAAGATACCACTATGGAGTCATCATTGATACAATTAAGAAACAATATTCTTTTATTTCCCAAATCATTGCTCTTTTATGTTATTTTATTTGATCAACTGTGACTTAAGTCCAGAGGGATCATATCCGGCTCAATGGCAACATTTCAGAAGTTTTCGTTTTCTGCTAATTGCTTGTTGTGTATTTATAGTGGGCAATGAATGCTGCTGTCTGTGCAGCTAAGTGGATCAACAATGACGTGCAAAATACTCCTGTGGCTGTGTTGTCTTTCACTGTGTATGTGTGCTGTTTGGCCACAAAGTGTGTCTTCTTGACACACACACACAAATAGGGCTGAACGATTTTTGAAAATAATCTAATTGCGATTTTTTTCCCCAAATATTGCGATTGCGATTCGATATTCGATTATTTTTTTAAGCTCTTTGTCTTCTATATTATTCAAGAAAGACAAACAATAAATCATTTTATAGTATGAACAACACACAATTACACACTAGATAGTTAAATAACTAAAAATATAGTATATATATATATATATATATATATATATATACACACACACACACACACACACACACGCACACACAACAGTGTATTTTTTTTTACAGTGCACAGAGAGGAGCTGCCTCCAGCCCCTCCCCCTCGTGAAGTTACGTGCTGCCGTGTGCATTTGTTCAGAGAGGCTATCGTTGCGTTAGCTAGTTGCTGGTGTTCTTGCCGTGGGATTAACTGTACTAATAAAACCGTTGAAACACCGCGGCCACGCTGCCGTGAAAGCTCCCCGAACGTCATTTATCAGTCTGCTTGTTACCCCTCTCAGTGGCAGCTCCTCCACTCATATCTTTATAACGGAGCTAGCTAACTGCTAACCGGAGCTAACCGCTAATCAGAGCTAATCGTTGCCAACCGAGCCTTGAGTTCTGTGTGCCTGTATTCATTAACTGCATGTATGGACTCGAGCCCGAATAAAACCCTTAATTTTATTAAAATGGCTGTAAAAGTTTTAAACTACAACTCAGAGTTGTTTGAATGACAGAAATCTGCTCAAGGTACGACGTAGCGTTAGCGTGCTAAGTTGATGCTTTCTCTGTGGAGTGCAGACTGATTTGCTCTCCCGAGTCATGTGACCAAATCGCAGCCTTTGCGATTAGGAAATCACATTTTAACATATCGCGATATTATCGCAAATGCAATTAATCGTTCAGCCCTACACACAAACAAACAAATGCACAACGGGAGTTGTAAGCCTAGTGTTAATTATTGGTTATGAACTCATTTTAAGTGGTCATTGATTAGCTGAACAAAAAAATTATATCTTTGAATATGATTGTGCTTTTAAATATGATTGAAGTGCCAACAGGTTCTCACACTCATCTCGTAAAATACGGACGCTTGGTCAGGTGCCTTTGTCGTTCTTATTGACGCTAAAAGTCTCCTTTAGCGCTATAAGTAAATGCGCTTGGTCGGGACTATTGCCGTCCCTTTAGCGCTATAAGTAAACACGCTTGGTCGGGACTATTAACATCCCTTTTGACGCAGTTATGTTAAGGAAAAGGTTGTGGGTGGGCTTACGGTTCCGTGACACGTGGGAGGAAAATAAAAAGCTACTATAGCAAGCGTGACAAGCGGGATGCGAACCCCGCTCTCCTGGGTGAAAGTCCTACTACTCGCTAAATCCTATCTAACTGCTGCTCTCCCCAGTGCGTTACACAAATACGCTGAAAGACGCCTTTTTCGTCACATCAGACGCTGACAGCCACTGTCCAAACGTCCTTATTTTACGAGTTCGGAATGAGAACGGGTTGGAAGTGCGTGTGTGTGTTAGTGGGAAGAAAAGAAAGAATTATACTCAGTAACCGTAATACAGCTTTTTTCTGCCACACAGCATAATTTGTCATTGATTACATGCCACTTTGCAACACAGAAAATCAGCAGAGACCTAATTTATTGATATATTTCAATATTGATCAATCCAGCTTAACGTTACTACAATGTGCTACATTGACAAGTAACGTTAGCTAATGCTAATGCTTGATGGGTAACATAATCAGGCTACAACATGTTCAACATGCTCATAAAGTAGGGTGACCAGACCCGATTTTGAGTTGCGTGTCCCGAGTCCCGACAGGCTTTTGTCGGGACTCGGGACACGCAATTCAAAATCAGTCCCGTTTTGAGTTGCTGAATGTTTCCAATAGGGAAGCTATCTGCTCTATGAAATGATATATATATATATATATATATATATAGATGTGTGTGTGTGTGTGTGTTGTTGGTTAGAATAACACTGGTAACACTTTACGGTAAGGGTACATGCATTATCATGAATTCATGCATGAATTAATTGATATATGTATTATTATGCATTATGTAATTAATGATTTATGTATTACTGCATTCCTTAATATCCCATGAATCATCAGGAATTGACGTGTTCATAGTCTGTCATTCGTGACCTCATACATGAACAACACAAGTAAAGCATTAGGTAAGTGGGCACATCATTATGAATTATGATTTATAAGCATGATGAAGATTATTTATTTTTCTGCAAAAAAATGTGGTCATCACTGCGCAAATTTTGATTTGAACAACTTGCATAATGATGTAGCCACCTTACCTAACGCTTTAGTTGATGTGTTGTTCATGCATGAGGTCATGAATGAGAGGCTATGAACTCATGTCAATTCCTGATGATTCATAAGATATAAAGGAATGAAGTAATGCACAAATCATGAATTAATTCGTGCATGAATTCATAATTCATGTACCCTTACCGTAAAGTGTTACCATAACTTTAGTTCAAGCCTGTGGCAGCAGTTCCAAATAATTTGTTTAGTGCCATGCAATGAAAAATATCTTTTCACAAAGTTTTTCACAAGTTCAGTGGGTGCATTTTCCAAAAGAATGCTTTAATTCTGAAAAATAAAGTTAGTCTCACACGAAACTCACTCAGTGTCTTTTAAAATTATTTCTTAGCTATGTAGGCTACATACCAAGAAAATTCATGAATATTAACTGAGATACTAGGAGTGGTACAGTTCATGAAAAAACATCCGACTGCTCGGTCCGCTTGTCTCGGTTCGGAGCGTGTGTATGCCGCACGGTTCGACGCATGCGCAATGTAGCCTCGTGCCCGTCAGGTGCCCGTATGTGACCTCAGACAGTGTGTTTCCCTTTCGCGCGAAAGAAGAGGTGTGGACAAGTTACCAATAAAACGTACAGCTAAAGACCGTGCAAAATATTTCAGACCGTCCTGCCAACCTGTATTAATTTTAATGAATCAATGTACTGTAACGTTTTTTCACTCTAAAGCTGCTGAAGCGGCTGCAGTTTAGATGGGTCTCTGCAGCGGGTGGGGCTGCTCAGTTCTCCCTGTGACTGACGCGCGCACACACAAAAACACACACACACACACACACACACACACACAAACACACACGGTGGATGCAGGAAAAAACGGAGATGAGACATATACAGGAGGACCTGACAGCTACGCTCGTTATTGTAAGTGCAATGATAAGTCCAATAAGTACTTTATCAAACCGTATGACTGTGTGTCCCAGCCCAGGCCAGGATAGGAAATTAACTAACAATGTAAACTGTTTTCATGTTTAACGTATTCTGACTTATTCAAAAGACGGAGCTTTAAGAGTTCCTCTCTTTTTCTTTTAAAGGATACATTTTTGTAAGAGCTACACTGAAGTTGGCAGTTTGATAAATGCAAGTTATTTCAATTGATATTCTGTAATATTTCAATCTTCATGTGCTAAAAAGGCAAATAAGTTACTGTAGATGGCAATACACATTCTCCTTTTTTTGCCAAATAAATGAAAAGCATGTTGAAATCATCAATGTCTTCCCTCTTGCTGTGTCAAAATCTCACCTAGCTTTCCTCAGAGATGGTCCCAATAATGTGCTTAAAGTCAAGTCAAATTCAGTTTGTGCATGATTACATGATATAACTAATATAATTATTTAATACTGTATCCTACATTGTGGATAATTAAGCTATATAGGTCTATCATATGCTGAAGTATATTTCTGGAGTGTTAAAGATTAAAAGAAAAAATAACAAGAACCGTACAGAACCGAAAACCGTGACCCTAAAACCGTGATACGAACCGAACCGTGGGTTTTATGAACCGTACCACCCCTATGAGATACCCCATTATGTTGTGAGCAGTAGGCCTACGTGTGCTGTTGGCAAAATTGTGTCTAATCTGTCTGTGTCTATGTCTGACCTGGGCTGGCACATGTTCACGTTAAGAAGTGCGTACGTGCACGAGCACTACGGTCACGCGCAAAGTGTCCCGGTTTTAGTTCCGGGAAATCTGGTCACCCTATCATAAAGTCTTTTTAGTATGATTATTTTGACCACGGTTAACAGCACTGGGCTAACCTACGATTAAGTTTTCTACGTAATGTTAGCTGTATAGATAGACGACTAATATAATGCTAATTTAGCCAGCTAGTAGACCCCGGTCAGTCTGCCTCACTCACCCGGCACTAAGAGACTTCAGTCAGGATGAGAGCGGACAACAGCCCCAGGACGTATAGTTAATGTTAGCCCCCATCCAGCTAGCAGCCAGCAACTATCATTAATGGTAAGTTACAGCAATCCGAACCCGGCCAGCACAAACTCCAGCGCCGGGTGCTTACGACGCTAACGGCAGTTGAATGATCCATTGGGAAACAGACCATATCAGAGCCCAGGCACCCGAGTCTGAACAGCGGCCATCCGTATGTCTCCTAATGTTAGCGGTGTTCGTTCCAAAAATCTCCTCCCTGCAGAAAATCTCTCCCCCTTCGTGTTTAGCTGTCTTTACAGTTATTTTTTGCAGACAAAAGGTGACTGTCCTGTGGAGACTAACTAAACTAAGTTAAGGCACCAAAACGAGTAAGTTTAGTTAAGATTGCAAAAAAGTGAAGGGGGAGATAATTCCGGGCAGCTGGGAGATCTTACCGTAAAGTGTTACCATAACTTTAGTTCAAGCCTGTGGCAGCAGTTCTGAATAATTTGTTTAGTGCCATGCAATGAAAAATATCTTTTCACAAGTTCAGTGGGTGCATTTTCCAAAAGAATGCTTTAATTCTGAAAAATAAAGTTAGTCTCACATGAAACTCACTCAGTTTCTTTTGAAATTATTTCTTAGCTATGTAGGCTACATACCAAGAAAATTCATGAATATTAACTGAGATACTAGGAGTGGTACAGTTCATGAAAAAACATCCGACCGCTCGGTCCGCTTGTCTCGGTTCGGAGCGTGTGTATGCCGCAGGTGCCCGTATGTGACCTCAGACAGTGTGTTTCCCTTTCGCGCGAAATAAGAGGTGTGGACAAGTTACCAATAAAACGTACAGCTAAAGACCGTGCAAAATATTTCAGACCGTCCTGCCAACCTGTATTCATTTTAATGAATCAATGTATTGTAACGTTTTTTCACTCTAAATCCGCTGAAGCGGCTGCAGTTTAGATCGGGTCTCTGCAGCGGGCGGGGCTGCTCAGTTCTCCCTGCGACTGACGTGCGCACACAGGGGGGGGGGGGGGATATAATTCCAGGCAGTTGGGAGATCTTCTGCACAACAACAGCCATCAGACATCTCCGCCACCCCGGAGATTCCACCAGCCATCCCCACGCGTGAAGTAGTCTCTCAGCGTCATTGAGTAATGTTACAACAAACCCCTTTCCCCCGGTGCTGAAAACCTTCAAAAGGTGACGCTGACGTCAAATATATTGTGATATTGTGGTTTTAGCTGCTGGCTAATGTTAGCATGCTTGCTTTCTAACTGGTCAGCTACCAATATAAATCGAATCAAGAAAAACATAACTATGTGGGAAACTGCAGCTATTTCATTCGAATAGCATAGATAAACTAAACGTACCATGAATACAACTTGAATGGATAAACGTGTCCTTGATCTTCAAGACGTCATCAAAACTCTGTATATACATCCATTGTTTTGATCGAGAGACCGCAGAAAATTACATATTGCATGTTTAAATAGAAAACTCAGTGGGTGTGCAGAAGAGGTTTGAATCCCTATAGTACCCCTGGATCTCTGGTTTGATCATGGCTTTTTATCTGACAAAAGAAAGCTTCTGTATATTTCGTATACTATGAAACCTACAAGTTTTAACCTACTCATAACTTTTTGATTCTGGCCACAGACATTCACATATTTTGAATGGAGGCAGATAATTGAACATTTAGATAAATATTTTGAAGCTTATTAGTTTCTTTTTACATTTTTTATCTATTATGACAACGAACACATCATGTAGAAGAGTTGATATAAGATAATATTTTACTTACATGTAGGCCTATTGACTGATGATATACCTGCTAAAAACAAGTCTGCCTGCCTATTCTGCAATTATGTCACCTGGTCTGTTTACAGCATTATTCAGTCAGACCATGTTTGTATTTAAATAAGGGAAGAAATACCAGTTTTAATTATTAATGGTTTCTGAGGTTTTCTTAACTCATTCAGTAATCTTAACTCATGACGAGGGTTTGCAGAAATGAACCTGATAGCCTGTGCTGCCCTAGAAGGTCCTTCACTAACAGTAACAATGTCTTCAGATGGTTTAATACAATTTGAGACTTGCTTACCAGTTTTGGTAGAAAAAAATAATGATAAAGAGCACCTCCTAAGGGAGGGTTTAACTGTAAGGATAACAAGGAATGATTGTAGTTACAAAGAATTTAAAGGAATACGGTAAAGGGGCTTGTGGATGGATAGAAAATAGGCAATTGGGATGATAGGATGTGTGAAGAAAGTCCTGTACCCACAAAGCAGCTCGAGTGGCTGTGTGTTTGGGGCCACAGGGCTGAGTGTAAGAGAAATAGTAGTTACAGGTTAGTGGAAAACCCTCAATGGTTCAATTACACAGCCTTGTATGACCTGGGGGGACTGCTTGATGGGTCTATTAGCTCATAGTCAGGGTACCAATGTGGCCAATGGGACCTATACAGTATACTGTACACACATTGGACACACACAATCTCATGCACACTTACACACACGCACCTGCATGCAGAAGTGCATAAATATGCACAGCAGCAGCGACCCAATTCAAATTATAGAAATTACTGAGTTGAATATGTATTTTTTTAATTATATTGATGCATAGACTATATGTGTTGAATTGGCCAAGTTCCTTTGTATATTAGAACAAGTAAAACTTTTGCATGGTAACTTATCTTGCATGTTAAGCATGGCACATAATTCATTAGTCTGGAGCTACTTTGACACATGGTGGTTGGCTGTAGATGTAGCTGACATAGCAAACAGTACACACAAGAGTATTCATTTACATTATAAAATGTGCAACTGTAGAGGGACCACCAAAAGTCAGGCAAGCAGTGGTTTAGCTCTAATGTTATACTTGCAAACATTACAGTGGAAACGGACACTCCACTGAATCCAGCAGTTTGCCCTACTATGGTATTATAGGACATTTGTCAGCCTGCATGTAAATACAGAAGGCAAACAAACTGAAATAAGCAAATAACGTAACATAGCAATCAAGCTTCAACTCTTTCTCGACCAATAATGTGACATTCTACCTCCTAATAGCCATCTTATAATTCCAGGGGGCATTCACACCTGCCTTTTCCAGTAGTGACCCACATGGTGATAGCCCTATGTTTTTTCCTTTAGTTATGACTGACTGGGCCCCATGAGTGCAGACCCAGCCACCAGGCACTCACCTGCTAGCTCCCCTCACAGGCCTGATATTTATAGACAACACAAATTACTTTGAATAACTGCTCATTCTCTGTCCCAGAGACACCTCAAATGCTTATTGTCTAATGCATAATTATCTCAATATAAAAAATGACTAAGAAGAGTTCAAATTTGGAGTGAGTGAGCACAGCAAGGTTACACTATTGATAGTTTTATTTGCAACACAGAAAGCCTTTTTAAAAATCCAACATAATTATGACAATGGAGTGAATTTAATATTGGTCTAAAATATTCAGAGTTTTCTCAGGCAATTAAAGAATAAAGTCAATCAATTGTGAATTCAAAATGAATTAATCAAATGTGTGCTTATATGGGTATAGGTTAATGCTTTAACTGCTTTAGCTAGCAATGCACACATTAGAAGAAAACATGCATTTAATAGTGAAAGGTATATTCAGTTTCTGGGTGATCTTGTACAACCTTTTTGTATGTGTATGTGTTTGTGTGGTACCTAATTTTTCTTCTATATGTGCCACAGGAAGGCGAAGAGAAATAATTTCAAGGTTAGAAAATAAGAGATGTAATAGGAGGAAGGAGCCAGCCAGTGAATTTAATTAGCGTCAGACAGTCCCTCTTCCAAAAGGAGAAATAATGAAATCCTCATTTGCACCAGAAAGACATTCTCCTCCCATATTTCCATTCTTCATATACATTTCTCCCCAGTTAAAAATAAAAACACATTATGCAGCCATGCATTTTGGCATTTTTCACAGAGCTTTTATTGTGTTGAAAAGTGCTGTCACTGCAAGACAGGCTTTCCCCTTGTGATTCTCACTCCACTTGTCCTCACTAATACTTGGGGAGTTACAAATGACTTTACGAATACACACTCAAAGATAATGTTTAGAATGTGTGTGTGTGTGTGTGTGTGTGTGTGTGTGTGTGTGTGTGTGTGTGGATGTGTGTGTGGATGTCTGTATATATTCAACCTGTGGCAATATGTAGTCACATAAAATACTTGTAATAATAATCTTTTCTAAATATCTTATCTTGAGTTTACAATGCATTTCTTCTGTCTGTGGCACAACAAGCCCCTTAATTCCACCTTCCCCCTCCAGCCCTTCTTTTCACAGACTGTCCCCACTATTCGATTCGATTCGATGTGCTTTTGAACAACTTTTGTGGTCATGCAAATGATGACTAAGCAGTAAAAGCATAAGTAGTCTTGTTATACCACTGCAAAACCTGGCCTAGTATAAGAGTCATATTGGACTCTCTAACTTTATCATAACCGTACTGTAGTTGCCCTGTGCAGACAGAAAGAAATAATTCACTAGTCATAAAGGGGGGGGGGGGGGGATGGAAATTCTGTCCTGATGAAAAGTGTAAGTACCATCCAGAGGTGGGTATGAATGTCTGTACCAAAAGTCAGGAGATCAGCAGACATACAGTTTCTGTAAAAAAGAAACCCATGACAATCCATCAAATGAAATATTTCACTCTGGACTAAAGTGATGGACCGATCGACCTACTGTCATTGACCATAATCTAGGATTTCACAGAACTGTTCATTATAACGTTCTCATCTGGAGAGCAGGTTGGCAGAACCTTTCAGGGGAGAGGCTGGGATGGACCATTGTGTATTGCATCCTGTCTCCTAGCAATGGTCAACATTGAAGTCTTTAATCCCCCAGAGGGTAATCTTCCCGTAAATTCATCCATCACTACAATCTTTTCTAAACATTACAGAGAAGTTTTACTTTTAATCCCACTAAAATTGATTTCAAACAACCAGACCATAACACATTGTTGTCCGATATTGATGTCAGTTTTCAGCATGTCTGGAGCGTATAATACCTCCCTCTAATGAGTCCTTCTATGAAATCCACCAAAAAAGACAGAACTCTATCTAGTGAGAAGCTATTCAAAGATAGAGAAAAAAAATAGTATTTCTAATACTTGATTTTTATAGATTGTCTCAATTTCAGAATGCATGTATGCTCTGTTTAATATAGTTCTATTTTAATATGATTCAGAATCCTACTTGATATTTTACAAGCCTTTTATTGGTCCAAAATATATTTCTCCACTATGCAGTATGCTGCTTAACAAGCTGAATCTTATAAAAGAAAAAAGTATGTATAATAAATCACTATCTCTTATTAAACTATTGACGCCTGATATCTAATACCCGTCACTTATGCATGTAATTCAGGTCCTGGACATTTATTTTTAAATCCTTTTACCTCAGTCAGCATAATTTAATACTGAAGTATGCTTTGTACAAAACAATACTCTGTATTTTATCTTTCCACCCTTTGCACCTCTTCTATTTTCCCTTTATCCTAAACTTGCTGCTTTCTCTGTCACATTATTTGTCTTTCATTCACTGCCTCAGCTCCATTTTCCTCCATATTTCTGTCACTCCCATCATATGTCCTTTTCCATTTCTGTATCTCCCACCATCTCATGCTTGATCACAACCTCTCCGTATCCCCTTGCCTCTTCTCTCCCTTCACTTTTCATCTCCTCTCTCAATCTTTTATTTATTTTCTGAGTCCTTCTCTTCCTGTCTTCCTTCCCTCTTCTCTTTTTTACTTATCCATATATGTTTGACCCTTTAGCTACTGGTGAACCCAGAGCCTTCTCTGCTGCTTATAATAGAGTCCTGCTGAGTGACCAGTTTCAACAATCCCCACTACTGTGCCAGCATTTCAGTCCCTTATAAGGAAAAGAAAAACACGTACAACAAACTCACAGACACACAATCAGAATTATACACAATTACATACTTATACAGGGTGAATACATAGACACACCGATTTTTATTTTTATTTATTTATTTTGCAAAGACACTGTAATTCCATGATGGATTAAAAAGATTCTGGATGGCCTACAATTGTTAGAGGACCTCATTGAAATGGCGCATATCTCTGCTTCTAAACAAAAATTATTAAGTCTTTACACCGTACTGATCTGGACATATTTATGACATAAAACACGTAGTTCCGGAGCGCAAAAAGTGACGCCAAGAGTCCCAACCAAGCGTGTCTAAATATGAGGCCAAAGGCCAGACGCTAAAGGAAACTTTGTGCGTTAGTAACAAACGCCAAAGGCACCTGACAAAGCACAGTTTTTTGACGCCCTGGGAGTGAGAATAGGCACGTTTGAGATGAGTTGATCCTCGCCTGTAAAGTGGACGGTAGCAGGAGGCAGCAGGGAGGGGCAGTGACAAAAAGCCAGGGTCAAGTCGGACAGTTTACAGCCGTTTCAAGCAGCCTTCAGTTTGAACACATCCTGTTAGGTCCGATTCTGATTTATTAAAATGTTAACATACCCATATATCAACTTGTACGCAGTCTCCAGTTGTTTTAATTATGACAGAGTAGCTTTTAAAATGCACTACAGGCGATCTGTTGCTGATTTTAATGTACAACAGTCTGTAGATGATCCGTAATCTGAACGTATTTAGTCTCTTTGACTAAACGTCACCAACAGCCACACAACATGTGGACTGTTAACAGAATAAGCCTTTAAATTAGACAAATATCAATTAAAGTCTCTCCATTTCAAAACAATACATATTTTATATAATGTCATAGAGTCAATTCTGAACCAATCAGCTGTTAGATCAGCTGAGAGCCAGGCATTTCCAATCATGCCCTGGGTCTTGCAGTCGGCAGTCTGGCTCTAAAAACTGTGACAGCCTTCATCTCGTGAGGTTGTCGTTGCCCACGTGTGCATGACGTCAGGGCAAGTCGGGATCAAGTCGGACACAAATCTATCCAGCATGCATTGGGCAGTGATCGATTCTGCGCAGGCCTGGCTCATCTCAAAGAGGCCTAATATGTTGTGTGAGATAAGGGTCACCACTCCCCCTCAAAAAATTATCCACTATCAGCAGAATGACACTTTCCCCTCTTCTTTTTCCTCCTTTGGTGCCTGCCTTTTGACAGGCTCACACCAGATAAGACCCACCTTCTTGACGTTTGGGAACCAATCAGTGAGACTAATGACAGCCTGTGACCGTGTCAACAGTCATATTGGGAGCCAATATTGGGTGTATTATGTAGAACTTTTATAGCAGACTTCTGATAACTGTTAACAATTAAAAAATGTCTTTATAAGCAGTTGTCATATTTTTTTTTTTTTTACTTATTTAGTTTTTAAGCTCTTGAGGGTCTGGGGACTGGGAAAGTAAGAGTAAAGGGAAGATAACTAAAACATGTATACATTGTCATCATGGATTGTTAAAACATCTGCAATAATAATGCAATATAATGTCTATTTAATCATAGTCATTAGTGCCACTTTAGTCCCACTTGTTTTTACAAGTGAGTTGCTGAGCAGCTAAGCACAAATCATATTAATGTCTAATAGGAGCAAAGCAATGCCTAGCTTGCATAAAAACACATACAGAACTAACTATGCTTAGCATGTCAGGAGCATGTAACAATTTGTGGCTTCAGTGGTTTCCATTAGAAGTTGATAAGATTGGAAATTAATACAACTTCATTTTAATTTCACAACTGTACTTTGATTTGCATTCATCTGCTGTCTGTTCTCGCTGATGTCTAGGTCGAACTGGGGATGTATGCTGTTTTAAATTGGGTTCATGATTTGAATAAACATGTATGGAAAAGACTGCATTACACACAACCACACACACACACACACCATGCAGAAACATATAGCATGTATGCAAATAAGCATCTACTGTGTTAAAGGCCAAAGTGATTTTAAAATGATTCATGCATGAATATTGCAATTGAAATTGAAAGTCACCAGCAAGAGGCATTATGTTCATGCATGTTTGAGCATGTGTGGGTGTTAGGGACAGACTGTGCCTGTGTACTTGTGCGTGTGTACCTTTTTTCTCAGTTAAATCACTCAAAAGTAGGGCTGTCAAATGATTAATTTTTTTTAATTGCGATTAATCGCTGAATTTCTATAGTTAATCGCGATTAATCGCATATTTTATCACATGATTAAAATTCTATTATTTTGCATTTCAGAACAGTTTAATACATATTACATAGTACATATTAACAATCGAAACCAATTCTTACCAGTGTATCTTGATTGGGAATCAAATGAATGCAAAGAAAGTTACTTTATAAACTTGATTTTAAGATTTGTAATTATTTATTTACTGTGTAAACAAAAGAAAAATGTATGAATCTGTCATTATTGCACAATTCCTCCAAGTACCTAACTAAAAAACTAAAAATCCCTATCCTTACCAGAGTCAATATAGTGTTTAGTAACTCCTAAATAATTTTGATTACTCACTGACATCCAGTGATCACTGGTTAATGAGACAGCGTTTGCAGCACCTTGCAGCAGTTCCACTGTCGCTGCTTTCTCCGTGTCATACAGGCTGTGTGGGGCTGCTGTCCCCTTCGACGGCAATTAGACGGGTCAGAACATGCCAACCGTAGTACGTCTTTAAGACCCGAGTCCTCTACGATGCTGACAGGTCTGCAATTAGCTGCCACCCGTTTCGCAAGAGCTTTAGTAATTTTTGGGGATTTGGTTTAATCCACAGGTCGGCAAGTAGCACTCTCCAAAATACTTCTTTGCCTGAGTGGGTAGCATGCTAGCGGGTAGCATCACGTTAACTGAACTATATGCTTAGCTCCGTAGGTGGTAGCTCAAACGTGACGTGCTTCGGTGATATTTTAATTTGGCTTTACACAATGTGCATATGGATTTCGACTTGTCTACGAGCCGTCCGGGAGTTTTGGAAAATAAAAAGCTCCATTCAGAGTAATTGCTGCTGTCTTTCTCCATCATGCCTGCAGCCTGCAGCAGCAGGATGTGTTAAGAGGAAGTGACAGCTTGATGATAAGTAACGGTGCTGCAAAGGGTCAAAATAGTAGCCTGTTAGGCACGACGCAAAGCCGAGTGAAGTGTAAAATAAATTAATAAATGCCGGCATGCGATTAATGCGAAAATGAACGCTTTATGCTCGGCCCTTAATCGCATCGCGATTAATGCGTTAATGCTGACAGCCCTAATCAAAAGTCAATGTGTCAGTTTCAAAATGACTCAAAATGAATGTCTTTCCGTCTCTCACACATGCACACTCTGGTGGACATCATCTATGTTTTCAGTGGGTTACCATTTGTTACAGCACAAAAGTCACGTTAAACATTTTAAGATTTGTGATGCAACAGCAAGAAAGCAAATAAATTGTTGAGGGGAGAGCAAGTTCTTACTCTCTGCACAACTCATCTCAAGTAATGTGATGAACAGCAGTGGAAAAAATGTCATTGTATGAAATATGCATGTTGAAATAGACAAGGGGATAATGTCCACCACTTCATTATTCATCTACCCCATCCTGTCTTTTTTTAAAGACAAACTTCAATTTCAACTCAAATACTGTTTTATTTCAAATTGTATTTTTTTTATTTTTTTCACAATATTCTAATGTCCAGGGAGTGTACCCCATCTTCCCTTTCCCATTCCTTTGCTCCTCTGTTTCCAAGCATCAGTCCTCACTTCACCTGTGAGCCCTAACAGCAATAAAGCCCACCTTGCATTGTGGCACATGCGTAGGGAGAGACTGAAAGAGAGGAATCGTGAGAAAAAAAATTGAAGAAAAGAAATACAATAGGAAAAAGGGCAGAATACAGGGAGTAAGGAGGAGGCAAGGAAAATGAATAAGAACATAAACAAGTCTCCCACCTCTCTTTCTTTTCCTTCAATCTCATATATAAATGTGATGGTTACTCTCCCCATACAAAACCCCATAGGCAATTTAAAGAAAGTAGGCCAAAATGAAATATGGCTGCAATATAAAAACAACACTTCAGACACACAGCAACCTGATAAGACCCTTTTGTGTGTGCATGTGAGCACATGATTGAGTGTTTGTGTCTGTGTGTATGTTTGTTTCTAAGAGCATGAGCAGGTGAGAAAGACAAAATTAGTTGAGGGGTAGGAATGTGAGCGATGGGACACTAAATGGGTCGCAAGACAGTTGATTGTTTCATTAAGATTGAATCAAAACTAGGATTTCAAATTAAATTTTACACCATTAAAATGTTTGTATAACCTATTATACTGCTTCTTCATCTTTTTCTCCCGCTCTCTCTCACACACACACACACACACACACACACACACACACACACACACACACACACATACACACACACACACACACACACAGATAACTTGTCCCGCTGCACTAACACTTCTGTAACCTTTTAGCCACCAGCATACTGTATAATTGCTAAATCCTGAGTAATCTGTCTGTGACATGCATGAGGACCATGTTGACTTACTCTGAACTCTGAGTGAAGCCTGACCCAAATATGGATGTGGGCATTAGCCAAGAATGTGACCTATTATTTAGCTATGATGTCATGAATGATTGCACGGACACAAAAAAGATAGTCTTTTGGTTCGGAAAATGGACATGGCAGCTTCAAGTGACAGTGGGAGATGACTGTGTTTCCTATTTTTGGTCTTAAAGACTTAATTACAGAATTATGCACAGTCACATCAGTGAAGTGGACACACATCTGACCTAAATATCCCATTTTAAGTGGCTGGTGGGTATTTTTTAAAATACAGCAGGTTCAACCATCGTTGACAAATCCAGCAGGGAGCCCACTCTCTCCTGTTACAGTGTGGGGAAACTATATCATGATCATAAGTTTTGATTACATGACAAGAAACATTTGAGAGACCATATACAGTATACCTAAGCCAGGTAAAGTGAAGATATATACATGGATTTCTCGGCAACGTCATCAATGCTTGCGCACGCAACCGGGAGGCAGAAAGAAGACGTGTTTTCGTGTAGCTAGTAGTAGCATAGTGTAAGTCAAAATGCCAAGGAGTTGTTGCGTGGTTAATTGTACAAACAGAGCCAGTGATGGGTGCCTGATGTTTAACATACGCGTTACTATGGTCCACACCTCTGGGACAGCCTTCCCGAGAGCAGCAGAGAATGTTGATCACATCCTGCCCCCTTTCCAAGATGGCAGCCTGTCCTTTGTTCTGTTTAGTGTTTGTCTGTTTTAACATGTTTTTTAATGGATTTTAACATCCTCTCTAACAAATTGTTTGCCTCTCAACAAAGTTGGTGTGAGCCATTTTAAAAATTGTGGTTTACTCCTCAACTTATGAACTATTTTCACCTGATTTGGTGGCCTGCTCCATGTGCTCTGCCTAATCAGTTTGGCCCTTTTGCTGCAAACCATCTGCTGCTGTGGGGTTTGACTGTGGCCTGAAACAGCAGCACAGGCCTATTGATTTTTTTTTTTTTTAGCCGTTGTGCCACTCCAGCTATCCTGCTCTGTGGTGTGCAAATTCCATCATGGCGAGTATGGTTCTTGCCTTTTTGTCTTGGCTCTGTCTGCTTGAAATCTCAGAGTATGAGGTGCACCGGGAGGTTCTAGTGGGTGACTATGACGTTTCCTTAGATGCACATTACATGTCACCACGATCAAAGGTTACTGACTGTGCACAGGACTTGGTTGGCAGTCAGGGGGGCTGGATGTATGGCATGAGCATAGGTTCTCAACATGCAAACTGTAAACATCTTTTAAGCCTGCTCCTCCTAAGTGACTGGTTTATTCCATCAAAAAACTCTTGGTCCAAAATCACAGTGAGTGGTGATTCTAAAAATTGTATGAAGCACTGTCTTAATACACGCATGTTGAAATGTATTATTACACTTATGTTGCTGATGTCAGGAAATGTGCAACCTAACCCAGGTCCTGTGACCAATATGATATCGCTGCAAACTCCTGCTGATTTTCTAAATAGGTCTGGTATTGGTTTTGTGCACATAAATGTGAGAAGTCTACTGCCAAAAATTGATATGGTCAGAATTTGGGCCAAATCGACAAATGTTGATATTATGGTGTTATCTGAGACATGTCTGTGCCTAAACAATTTGAATTGCTAGTATTGAAAATTGAATTATCGAAGAATTGTGTTTTAACAGTTGCGGGATGTTATAGACCTCCTTCTGCACCAAAGGATACATTGTCCTCATTGTCCGATTGTTTGTCATCTATAAAATATACCGAATTGGTTTTAATGGGTGACTTAAATTGGGACTGGTTAACTCCGGCATCTGATTTAATTAAAAGTTTTTGTGACTCAGCGAATTTGACCCAAATTATAGACTCGCCTACTAGGCCAAACCCTAAACATCCTGAAAAGTCTACGCTACTTGATTTGTTTTTAACCAATGTGCCACAGAAATACAAAGCTACTGGTGTTTTTGCAAATGATTTGAGTGATCACTGCGTTATTGCAGGTGTGAGAGATACCAGGATATCTAAATGTAAACCGCGTATTATAATTAAGAGGAATCTTAAGTCGTTCTGTGAAGAAGCTTTTTTAATTGATCTTAATTTTTGTGATTGGACCAGGGTAAATTTGATCCCGGAGCCCGAGATAGCATTGCAATATTTCAAATCACTTTTTTTGGACATTATAAACAAACATGCTCCTCTTAGGAAATATAAGATTAAAGGGCGTGATAATCCGTGGTTTTCAGAACAATTGTCTGATTTAATTCATAGCGTGATCTTGCTTGGGCAACGGTAAAGAAATCCAAAAACAGCTCAGACTGGCAATATTTTAGGCACCTGAGAAACAAATGTGTCTCTCAAATACGCAGAGCGAAATCAGATTTTTATGTAAATGAATTATGTGAAAGTTCAGCTAACCCCTCTAAATTTTGGAAAGTTATAAAATCACTGTCTTTAGACTCTAGGGATACTGTGTTGCCAAATGCATTGAAGTTGAATGATAAAATTATTACAGACAATAAAAAGATGCTAGATTCCCTAAACGAGCACTTTATATCTTCTGGGTTGTTGTTTGAGCATGCAACACAACAACAGATGACACAAGAGGATTACTCTTTGTCTAGGGAAAATGTACCTTTAAATTTTGACCTTGTTCCTATTGCAACACAGGAGGTATATGATGCTCTTTTGGGGTTAAACGCTAAGAAATCCTCTGGTCCTGATGGGTTGGATCCGTATTTTTTAAAAATTGCTGCTGAACATATTGCAGAATCTTTGACACACATCTTCAACCTGACTATTGAAACTGGATTAATACCTAGTGTATGGAAGTCAGCATATGTCACTCCTTTATTAAAGGGTGGTGACCGATCAAATCCAAATAATTATAGGCCAATATCTAAGCTATCGGTTTTAGCCAAGGTTTTAGAAGGGCTTATAAGTGACCAGTTGAAAGATTATTTAGTAACAAAAAACAAAAAACATTTTAAATGATTTGCAGTCTGGTTTTCGTAAAAAACACAGCACTGTCACTGGCACTATGAAAGTGTTAAATGATTTAATAAGTGCTATTGATTCTAAAGAATATTGTGCTGCTTTGGATCTGTCAAAGGCATTTGACACAGTTGACCACTCTGTCCTGTCTCAGAGATTGGTGGATATTGGAATGTCTTTAAAAGCAGTCAAATGGTTTGCCGACTACTTGAGTGGCCGAACACAAAGTGTTCAGGTTGATGGTGTGTCCTCAAACTCATTACTTATACAAAATGGTGTCCCTCAGGGGTCCATTTTGGGGCCCATTTTATTTACTATTTATATAAATGACTTGTGTCAGAATGTAACAAAAGCAAAGTGTCATTTTTATGCGGATGATACCATTTTGTATTGTTCTGCCTCTTCCTTAACAAGGGCCTCATAGGACCTGCAATCTGCTTTTAACATTATTCAGAAGAATCTTCAAAAATTGAGACTTGTATTAAACTCTGACAAAACTAAAATGATGTGCTTCTCTAAATCAAGGAACACAGACAATGTTTGTCAGATTGTTACTCTAGATGAGAGAGTAATTGAACGAGTATCAGTCTACAAATATCTTGGCTTCTTCTTAGAAGAAAGTTTGTCCTTTAAGCAGCATATAGAGTGTGAAACAAAAAAACTTAGAGTAAAGTTGGGTTTCTGTTATAGAAACAAAGGCTGTTTCTCTTTTAGTGCGGGAAAAACACTTATACAAGCAACATTTCTGTCAATGCTGGATTATGGTGATATTTTATACATGCATGCAAATCAATCTTCTCTGAAAATGCTGGAGTCAGTATACCACGCAGCACACACAAGATTTGTAACTAATTCTAGTTTTCATACTCATCACTGTAACTTGTATGAGAGTGTTAGTTGGCCTTCTTTGCATAATCGTAGGTTGGAGCATTGGTATATTTCTCTCTTTAAGGCCATACTGTGTAAACTCCCTCCTTATTTATGTTCTCTCCTGACTCCTAAAGTCACTACCGGGAAATGTAATCTTCGATCATATGGGCAAATCTTGTATGACATATAACTGTTTTCGGTGAAAGTGCCTTTAAATTTTTTGCTCCATCATCCTGGTATAAACTGCAGAAACATCTTAAATTAGACTACCTACCAACATTGATACAGTTTAAAATTAGGATAAAGGATTACTTGATTACTATATGCACCTGTGCTGCTACTGAGTGCTGCTGGTGATTATGTGGAGATGATGTTAATTTGCCAACCTTTTTTTCTGTTTTATGTTGTCTGTTTTTGCTGTATATTTTAAATATGGAACTTTTGTACTGCTGTCTTGGCCAGGACTCCCTTGAAAAAGAGATTCTGAATCTCAATGGGATTTCTCCTGGTTAAATAAAGGTTAAATAAAAAAGAAATTTAAAAAAATAAACATACCTAGGAGGAAGCATGCTTTTGCCAAAAACCGGCAGAGGTTATGGCTTCAAGTCATAAGAAGGGCAGATTGGGGTCATATGCAAGAGTCAGGATACCATAATTTTATTGAATGAAATATTAAGCTTCGCTCCTACGAGATGCTACTGGCTAACTGGCTATAGTTAGCCTGTATGTATGCTAGCGGACATTAGCTAACATTGTAGAGACAGCGGCAGTAGAGTTTCAGCGAGCTAACCACAACAGTGTTGTCGCCCTCTCACCCACAATCAGCCTCTGCTGCTAAAAACAGTCAACCTGCAGTGATGTTTTGAAATGGAGACACACATATCATACCTTTTCCCGGAAATCCTGGCCATTATTTTAAGGCATAAACCAACCATAGGGGTACACTCAGGGGTAACCCTGCTGCTAACATTGGCTATTACATTAGCCTACAATGATAATTATAGCCATACATATATATCACAGTAACACTGCAAAATTAAAGACAGACAAACAGATCCAACTAAAATCACGTTTTATTTATATACAAACAATACAAACAATGAGGAAAGCTTCAATACTTGAGGTTGTTGCAGTAGCATACGAGTTTACCAATCTGGCTTTCTGCCTCCGGTATGCGCACACACCCAGTAATGTTTGTAAACAGGAAACCTGTGTATTAGTCTTTATCTAAAATGAAGGGTTTCCTTTGCTTTTCCTCATTAATTTAAAACAGAGCTGGTGTGTTTAGGTAAGGTACACATGGGGAAGGCTCCTTAGGAATTCTTGCAGGCTTTAACTTTGTACAGCAGCGATAAGTAATGCAAATGATAATTATATTTTAGAAATACAGTATGCAATGGTAAATCATGATCAAAATGTCTAAACCTTTTCTAACTTATCCTAACTTGTTCTATTTATATTCCCTGATGGCTGAAAAAATATTGCATTGGTTGCAGGAAACTGTCAAAAATGTATAAGTAAAATGGTGATGATAAATGAAAAGGTAAAGGTAAAACGAAAAAATAATTATGAAAGTGGCAATTTTCCATTTTGTATTGTATTTCCTTTCATTTTTCTCCTTGCATTGCTTTTTTTATGAATAAAAGACAAGTAGCTTAATTTTTCTTTGAAAATTCAGAAAATCTTAGGGCGCCTGAATAGCTCACCCGGTAGAGCGTGCGCCCATGTACAGAGGCTAGTCCTACAGATTTAACCCGATTGACGTCAAAATAAATCAGCACAATCTAAGTTCTTAATCAATATCAATATTGAGTCATAGTCCCACCTACTGGCAACAGGAAATCAGCCTTATGTGACAAACATCATCTGCCCTGCCTAACACAGAATGGCGTTGAGCTTTGAAGACTGAGTAACCGCCCTGCCGTCTTTCACTCGTCCCTCAAGTCCCTCATGTTAAGTCCTCATGTCCACTCCGACAGCAGTACTGCAGCTGAATAAATCAAGTTTAGATACTGACAGAGTATGGGTGCTGCTGACGTGTTGTTTTCACTGACTGGCCGGTGTACAAAACAAGGTGTTTGCAGTGTTGGCTGCAAATATCTGCATGCACTGTATTGTTCAGTAACCTGGGCCCAGCCACTGCACTGTGATCTAATGTTCTATCCAACGATACTTGTAGGTCACCAAAAGAAAAGAAAAAAAACTATACTATAGATAGTTCACACTGTTCCACTTGACCTTGTCAGTCTCCATTCTGCACTCCATTTCCTGAGTTATCTAGTTAGAGTGGTGTGTTCTGAAACATGTTAACCAGCTGCCACACATCCATTACCCCTTTCCCTTTGCTCCTCAGTTTAGCAGCATTCACGCCCTCAACCCAACCAGCTCTGTCTCTGTTCTCTATCTATCTCTGTTCTACCAATTAGGGAAGTGTGTGTCAGTGAAGGGCAAGTGCTCTATTACCTCTAGAGGTTAAATGACATCTGTACATGTAAGTGAGTATCCACTTGTACCTGCACGTGTGTCATGCCTCATATTCACCACATTGTAACTTCAGAATCAGAGGGAGGATGTGGTGGTGATGATTAGGACAGTCCTATAATATGGACAATGAGTAGACTCTCCTGCTTGTATTGCTATCATTGCTAATCAAGACGTCTAGCACTGTTTTTGAAATTAATGGTATATATTTTTGTGTATAGAAATATCTATAATGCTCGAGTACAACATTTAAGTACCTCAAAAAGCTCCAGCTTCAAATAACTCCATACACACACACACACACACACACACACACACAAATAAAATAGAGACAGACAGAAAAACATGACATAAACCAATATCCCTCTCTGTGACACCATGATTTGATATTTACTATCTCATTGCTTTAAGCTTACACACAAGAAATGAATTAAATGCTTTTTTCCTTTCTTTTTTTTTTTCTTTTTCACGGTTTATCCCTGCCTTCATAACAGCAGATTGACATTAAAAGGGCATGGGTGGAATTAACTTGTCTGAGTGTCTCTCTATGTGTGTGTTTGGGGGGTTGCATTCCAGTCCCAAGCCTATTTTGATGATGTTGGAATGAGAGAGAGAGAAAACAGTCTCTCAAAGGCTCCTATCAAATGCCTGTCATTTCCCCCTTTTACCGCCTAATCCCAGATGGTGTGTGGTTATGGTACCATCTTGCTTCTCACACAAACTGTTTGCTGCCTCTCTCTATCTGTCTGTCTCTCTCCCTACCTCTGTCTGTGCATATATCCAACCCTCCCGCTGAGCTGTATATGTCTCTAAAGAGTCAGACCTCCCATGGATCCATTTCTCTTGCATTGATGTCTACTGTTACAGCTTGCTGGTAGGGTGAAAAATGAAGAGACAGTCAGAGAGAGAAAGACTGACAGACAGAGAGACGAAAAAATAAAACAAATCATTGCATAGAGCATAAGGTTAACTATTTTTCCGTGGTTTGAAGTTATTACTTTAGGAAAATATTGCCAGGGGACAGGGAGTTAATCATTAATATTGGTTGAATTATATGATCCTTTTTTTTAATACCAAGAATGGAAAAAAAGCAATGAGAACACCATTCTTCTTAAAATGCAAAGTATGCAATTTCAGCCACTAGGGGTCTCTCAATCAAAACAATCACAAAAGACTGCAAGTCCACAACTGAACAAAATATATAACATAGGTCTAGTAATATTTTAATGAGGACATGTTACATATTATACCTTTTTCAGAAAGCCATTTCACCTGTTTTAAAATGTATATGAATTATTTATTTTCAGAGTGCAACAACATCAGTGTGAAGGGCTGAACTGATGTAAATTGTGGAAGGGGAGTCTACCACATGGAGCAACACATTCTCATGAACGGGTCCAGGGCATGAAATTGGCACCCGCCCACCCGCCAAATGCGGGTAACTTTTGTGATTGGCGGGTGAAACTGTCAATCTACCTGCCACATTGGCGGGTAGCCAATGAGAATTGAGTGATTCAGACTCGTAACTATCGGTAAGCAGGGTACACGGTTGCTTACGGGCCTGGTCCAATCAGGGGCCCGCATCACTGGAAGACACTGATTGACAGCCGGGTCCTCCTATCGCATTTTCATTACTCACACAATCCCAGCAGTCCCACTGACCAAGCGGGAGTGAGAACGGGTAAAATTCATTTCCTAGTTTCTGTTATGAAGACGAGACGTGTGTGTGACTCGAACATCTAACATTTACCAACAAAACATACAGCGAAAGACCGTGCAAAACATTTCAGACCGTCCTGCCAACATGTATACATTTTAACATAAATGTACGCTGTAACGTTTTTTCACTCTAAAGTCAGCGCTGCTGTTTCAAATTGTCGGCTCTCTACAGCGGGCGGGACTGCTCCGTTTCCCCCGCGACTGACACGCACACACAATCACACACAAACACACACACAGACACACACACACACAAACGCACACGGTGGATGCAGGAAAAAACGCTGATGAGACGTACAGGATGACCTAAATTGAGGACAGCTACGTTATTGTAAGTGCAATGATAAGTTAAAGTCCAATAAGTACTTTATTAAACCGTATGAATGTGTCCCAGGCCAGGATAGGAAATTAACTAACAATGTAAAGATTAACAAGCCACTGACAATGACAGATATCTTCATATTTGATTCATCCAATAAATTATTTTGTGTCTTAAATCCACCAGCCTTTTTCATATTATACCAACATTTGCAGCATCCTGAGCCTTTTTGGTAAAGTTACTAGAAAATCTCAGCCCAGAGTAATGAATTAATAGTAATAAGTATTATTCTCCCCAAAACAAGTTTCCTTTTTAATTATTTTTTTATTTTTAAGAACTATACAAAAAACATTCATGTGTTATGGTGCGCATTCACCAGTGTTTTGTTGTTGTGGTGCGCGTAGGCTACTCCTGATTTTGTCATCTCATCTCTTGTATGCAGTGGCGTAACGAGCCAACACCAGGCCCCTATGCAGGATTATCAAGGCGGGCCCCCCTACTACAGCACGTGATGACGGCGCAATGTCCACCAGTAGGCTACCATGAATAGGACAGGATAGGATCATAGAGACACAGCAATTCCTGTTTTTCACCTTATGACGCAAAAAAAAAAAAAACTGGCTGGTAAAAAGTCCCTGTGGCAGGTGGATTTAAAAATCCACCTGCCACAGTGGCTGGTGGTCAAAAAAGTTAACTTCATGCCCTGAACAGGTCCGTATGAAATCGTATGAAAATGTATGCACACCAAAACGTATGATATCCTACGAAATTAGGAGACCGCTGGCTGGTCACGTGACGCTGGCTGGCTAAGAGCTCCATGACGCAGAGCGGGAACGACAAATAGATGAAAATCAGGCAAAAGAGGTGGATTTTAACAGGTTAAGCCGCTACAGAGCTTCGTGACTCAGGCTACAGACCTCCACTGTATCAGCGGTAGTTGTTGGTTCAGTTACCCGAAAATAGGTGACTTTGAGCCGGTACAAAGCACAGCGAGCTGCGCACATTACGTTTAAATTTAGTCCTCAAAATATGAGCGTTTTGCTGCGACGAAAGTTAAGATTAGGCACCAAAACGACTAGTTAAAGTGCCTATATTATGCTCATTTTCAGGTTCATAATTGTATTTTGATGTTGTACCAGAATAGGTTTACATGGTTTAATTTTCAAAAAACACCAAATTTTTGTTGTACTGCACATTGCTGCAGCTCCTCTTTTCACCATGTCTGTTGAGCTCTCTGTTTTAGCTACAGAGTGAGGCATCTCACTTCTATCCCATTTTTGTTGGGAGTCGCACATGCGCAGTAGCTAGGTAAGGACTACTAGCTAGAAGCTAGCGCTGCTAGCGGGTAGCCACCTTGTTCTCAATGGCAAAACACTGCTACAACACACACGAGTTCACCCTAATCTACAAAAGAAATTGTATAGAACTACTTAAATGTCCCTCATCTGCAGGTATTCCACGCAAAGTTGAGGAAGTGCGCCCTCGTTTAGAAGAAGTCTCCCGGCTAATCCTGCCGTGTACTGACTGAAGTTGGAGAAACAGCTAGCTGATATGGTATTAAAGTGGTTAGCACACACCAAATGTTTCGGCCGATGATGTAGACGACCCTGCCAATTCTAACCAGCTCACCCGAAGACTGAAGGCAGGATACATTCAGAAACCCGTATCTCACTCAAAACAGCATGGATGTTATTTTTTTTCAAAGTTTGTATGCGTGTGGAAGCACCAGAGACACAACATAACTTTTCCATAATATGGGCACTGTAAGATTAGGAAAAAGACCATGGTTTGGATTGAAACGCTCCTAAGGAACACACATTTCCTGGGTGAAAGTCTTTAGTTTTCCCTGGGAAATGAACTCCGCTCTCTGGCTTGATGGTCCTGTATGTTAACACACACCCATCCACCCCGACCTCCTCCCTATACGCGGCCAGCCGTGTTCTTATACAGAAGCCATCAATGTAGTCACTACAGCAAAAGCAACGTGGAATGCTTACGAATTACAGTGCTTAACTTTTCCTATCTTTTTGAACGAATGGTTCATGAGAACAGGCTGCATGGAGATATCTCGACACTTTGTTTTCTAGTTGTTCGGATGATTTGTGGTAACAATAGAGCAATCTTGATCACTTGGCACTTTACCTGTTAAATTCCAGTGCTATAGCGTTTGCATACTGTACCTCATTGACATACATTATAACAATATTTTGCAACATAGATGACATGTAAACTGTCATTGCCATTGTTGCATGGAAAGTAATTGGAGAAGCTGCAGTATGAACAGTCAGTCCAGTTTTATTACTACATTTACTACATTTAAATGTTGCACAGCTATGACAGTTGTGGAACCTTTAAAAGAAAGCTTAAAATGTATCTCTTCACTTTAACTAGCTTTGACTTTTCTGAAACAGGCATGGAACTATTTTTTGCACTTTGCTTTGCACTTGTGCACTGCTACACTTCTTTAAAATGTATTTTAATTGATTTGATGCATTATATGTATTCTATTTGTTCCTTTTTTAATTGTCAATTATTTGTTAATTTAATTTTAATTGTCATTTAGTGGGTTTTATTTTTTCACCTTATGTTATGCATTCCATGTTATCTATTTTCTATTTATTTTTTTCTTCTTATTTTTACTACTATTATCAAGTGGGTTTTATTTTCCATCTCATTCTCTATTACCAAAGCATTCTATCCCTGTTTTTATGTTCATTCTATGTCTATTCTCATGCAAATCACTCACAGTGCATGTAATGTTACTATTATTATCAAATGATTTTAGTTTGCATCTTACTTTGCAGTAATTATGACAATCTATTCCTGTATATGTTCATTCAGTGTCTATTTTCATGTTAAGCACTCGACCCATGTACTTTCCTTATTGTAAAGCACTTTAAGCCACATTGCCTGTATGAAAGGTGTTATAAAAATAAAGTTTATTGTTATTAGTATATGTTATATAGGTGGCTTTAGATATGACAGCAATCAGCCTGCATACACATTTGAACAAAGACACAAGCACACACACAAGATTGCTAAATATCTTGCAATACTGCTGTTATTTTTTCTTGGTTGGATTTAGTGAGAAATACAGGTTATTCTAGATCTTCTTCGAATTGCTTGGCTTTAGTCACATAGGCAATAATTTAATGTCTATATACAGTCTGCACCATGATAGTAAACATAATATAGGGTGGCCTCAGTCTCTGTGTTGTGCCAACACACTGCATCACAGTCCCAGTAAGGCCTTGTGCAAAGTTAATCCAACTGCACATTAACATACTATAAATAACATGAATACATGCACAAGTACACAAACACACACATAATAGGCATTATCACTCATATATGCATCAATAAACAAACACACATAAGCTACATGTAAAGTCCCACACACTCTCACACACACACACACACACACACACACACACACACACACACACACACACACACACACACACACAAATATAACAAATCCCAAAGAAAAGTTTACTTTTCTCTCTAGCTTTGCCCTCCAGATAAGTGGAAAAGGAAAGCAAAGATTACAAAAAAGCCAGAAATTGACTAAGCAGACCAAGGACAGAAACAGGAAGTGGTGTAATGAGGAGCAGGCTGAAGAGGAACATGCACTGTCATCATGCCAAATGAGCTTCTATTTCCATGGAGGCCATGAAAGAGAATAAACATCCAATATGACGATTACTAAACCTGGATGTCCCTCAGAGTTATGCTTGGTACCAATCATATTTCAGGTTAACTATTACTAATATATTTGCAATAGAACTGCATAATCATTAAACATAATTTTAATGTATTATTAGTAATTTTTACTAAGTTAAACCAGAATGAGCCGTAGCAACCTGGACAACATTTGCAGTAAGTATTGCCAAACATGAGCCTTGCTGCCAGAAGTAGTTTTTCATCAAGTGCACAACACACATAAGAATAAGAGAAAGAACAGAGAGAAATATGTCAAGGAATGTGTTTGCAGGTATGTTCTGGATGAACATTTTGGAACTTAGCAGGTTAAATAAAAATGTTGTTCTCATGTTATTTTAACCACAAAATCAGTTGGCATTATTTTTCTTTCAAAACGTGTTTACTATACAAAATGGATTTATATTGTTTAAGATTATTTTTTTGGGGGCATTTCCCTTTATTATACAGTGACAGTGGATAGACATGAAAGGGGGAGAGAGATGGGGGACGACACGCAGCAGGTCGGATTTGAACCCGCGTCGCTGCAGGACTCAGCCAACATGGGGCGAACGCTCTTACTGGGTGAGCTGGAGGGCACCCCTTGTTTATTTTTGTAATCAGAATTTCTGTCTCTGGTTGTCTGTGTGTCCTGCTGAGGTGACCTGGAGAGAGGCAGTGAACCCTTGAGTACCCTTACTTGAGTATTTCCATGTATGCTACTTTATACTTGCTATTAATACATTTCAGATAGAAATGTTGTTTGTTGCACTCCACTAATCTCACAACTATATATAGCTACTACATTTCAGAGTAAGATTTCACATAAAAAACATTATAAGATTACAAAATGCAATGGATTATTAAAAGATTTAACCAGATGTTAGAATTGTGACCCCTTTCAAAAAAAGCAGTGTCTAGCTGAGTCCCTTTCTCATATTTCAGAGGCTTGTTCACAGTTACATTAGAGAAAAATTGTTAAATGGTTTTAGTAACTGTGAGGCCTGAAAATGTAAAAATATCCTATATATCACAACAACACAAATATTAGAGAAAGGTCCATAAAATAATTACATGTGTGTTTTGCAGAACTTTCCTCTCCCATTATTCATCTATGACCCCTCAGATATATCTTGTAACACAAGCAGTTGGGAACAACTCAAATAAACAGTTGATAAAGTAGTTGCGTTACACCTCAACCAACAGTACAATGTCACGGTAAAATGCAGCTTACATATGATGCCTTAGTATTATCAATATAATAAAGTAATTTACAGTACAATGATATTACAGTCGCAGGGGCCATTTTTCTGCAGAACTTTGAGTTTTTAAAGTTTCGATTTTTGCTTATAATGATAACATACTTTTATTTACGTTGGCTTTTGAATCCAAAGAATTGACTTGTATTTAATTGTTACACTGTTACGTAAAGGTTATGTGTACTGCACCACTGGACAGACATTGCATCTGACAGGTGACCTGTCTATAGTGTTGAATATATAAATAGGCTAGAGTTTAGATATTGCACGCCTGAAAACATAATTATTATAATTTTTTATTAATAGTGCTATTTAGTTAATTAGAGTAATTGTAAAGTGTTGCTCATACTTGTATAGTTGCTGTTTTTGTAGCAGTTGTGGGTGACGCACAGGGCCAGCCCAGCAGAGACTGGACAGAGGGATTGTATCCACGCCTTCTTCACCCCGTCAATGCTTTGTCCTCATTCACTCCAGCGAAACACAAACTGCTGACAAGGTACGTCACTAAGGCTTTTTATAATTTGGTATTTGTACATTCACTATCAGGAAATGTTTTTTTTAAGGACTTTGAAGGAGTCAGCGCGTCTCTCAATGCGTGCGTCTCCCTATTAAAGCTGAGCGCGGCTTTTCCTCTGGAAGCTCGCTATTTGTCAGTCTGTGCCTTTTGAAAGTAAAAGTGCCTCCACGAACCAGCTGCGCGCGTGCAGACACTTGCAACTTTATATTCGCTAACGGCCTTATTGTTTCCAAATATTTGAGGACTATATTAAGACGCTTCGAAAGTGACACATTTGCTGCGGGAATGACCCCCGTATCTATCTATCTATCTATCTATCTATCTATCTATCTATCTATCTATCTATCTATCTATCCATCCATCTATCTATCCATCTATCTATCTATCTATCTATCTCTCTCTCTTACACACACGCACGCACGCACGCACCCGCCATTCTGTTATATTCTACTGTATTACTGTATTATTTGAAGAACTTTGATCCACACTTTGTTTACCAAAATATGTAGGTTTAATGCAGTTAACCAATCTGCTAGCTGCTAACTCTTAAATATGTAGGCTAATAAATGGGATTAGTTTTAACAGCACCCCACACTACACTGACATGGGTTAAAAATAAATGTGTTAATTTCAGCAGTTATGAAAACACTCAAATTCTTTACGCAATTGAAGGTGTCATCGCTCACAGTACTGTATCAAAAAAGCTTGAAAATGAGAAACCTGTGTATAAAAGTATAACTTCTTTGTGATAGAGTTAAGACTGTCTGTGGTGTTCTGGCTGAATCAGTTGTTTACAGGCCTATTCGTTATTTAATGTTATATTTCAATCTAATAAGCTACATTTTCATATTATTATATAAAAAGATGAATAATAAAGTGTTTGTTTTTGCATTTTTTTTTCTCTCCCCAGGATTTTTCATGGCAACAGTATCTCTGTGGAATGGGTTCGCCCTTCTTCTTCTGTTACCTAATTTCCTGACTGTATCATCTGCCACCCAAGATGACCTTGTAATCAACACCAGGCACGGAAAGGTTCAAGGGAAGTTCCTTCCAGGGCTGGGTGGTGATGTTAGAGCATTTTTGGGAATTCCTTATGGTAAACCACCTCTGGGGAAACTGAGATTCAGAGCACCAGAGCCAATAGAGAGATGGGAAGGGGTGAGGGATGCCACCAAATTCCCAAATTCCTGCTACCAGTTGCCGGATACAGCCTTTCCAGGTAGCCTACATGCATACATGGTGTCCCTGCCAAAAAGATATCCAAAGATTAAAAACACCTTTCTGAAATGTCAGCCAGTACTTGATGTCACACTAGGACTAGACAGATCCCATAAAGTCCCAAAATTGTTTTTATTTATTTATTTATTTTAGGGCTGTCAAAATAACGATTAATAATTTATATTAATAATTTCGATTAATTAATCTGAGAAAAAATAACGCGTTAAAAAAAATAACGCAGATTAATCTATTCCATGTTGACGTTTGACCCGGAGCCGTTCTAGCCACCATTCAACTGTAAAATGAAGGAGGAAGACGAGAATGTGCTGCCTGGATCATTAATTGGAACATTTACTTTTACCCTGGCTACCGAAATCTGGTGCCACTGATATGTCTGCACTTCTCTCTGATGCTCTGAAGACGATACAGTTAACACAAACACCGCTGCATGTGACGCTAGTTAACGCTATACTCGACAACAGCTAACGGTAGCCTACCGCTAGCTAGTAGCTGGATGAAACACGGTTAAAATGCTGACAGCTAACGCTGAACGGTGTAAAGTTTGACTGTGTTTTACTGTAGAGGATTCAACACTGGTATGTAACAATCTGCAGCTGCCATCGGAAAAACAACACAGACGGTGCGTTCAATGAAACTGGTAAACTACAGCTTCGTGGTGCATTTGAAGTTATTGTAAATGTCCTTTTCCCATCTGATGTTTGTTTTTGTCGTTCAACAGCAATTTACTAGTGAAATAAGTTATTGTTATTGTTATACATTATGGCCTTAGCAATAAACAAGGCGTTCTTTAATGTCACCAACTGTTGTTTAGTACCCTTTTTTTTTCTTTCCTTTTTTTACTTTCTTAAAAAGTATCAGTTCAGGCACTGTTAATTATGTATGCGATTAATTTCGATTAATTAATCACAGAGTATGTAATTAATTAGATAAAAATTTTTTATCGATTGACAGCCCTAATTTATATTGTAAGAAAATTATATCTGTGCACACAGTTTGTTTTTAATATGCAAACAATATCCATATATTCAGCACACAAGTTATTATATTGTGGTTAAATGTTTATTTTCTATAATCTTGTTTTTATTTCATGCAAAACAAAAAAAGTAGCATAGCATTTTATCATAGTGTGGCATAGTGTCCATGGACATAAATGCTTGATGGTGTTTTTTGCCCTCAACTTCTCTTTTCAGGCAGCGCTGCGACCGCTGCCTTCAAGGCACCTAACCCTAACCTTAATCTTAATCCTAAACCTAACCATAACCAGTGCCTAATCCTAGCGCCATTGGGGGCAAAAAACACCGATAAACGACATAAACATGTGCACCCTTTGTTAACATGTGTTAAACTCTTAGCATGAGCTAATGAAATTTGGTAAGAGGTACAGGGTCCAAGGTAAGCACAATCATTACAAACATGAATTTGTCCCTCGAGCAGTTGAACTTCCATATAATTGAGGGATTCACGAGGAAAGAATGATAGAATTTATGCAGCGGAGGCTAAGATATCCTGGCTTCTAGTCCCTTTCAGAATATTCTAACCTCTAAAAACCTTGGATCCTACACTTCCCATGATGCAACTTGATAGTGTCTCTTTGCCCCGCTGTCCCTGCCTGGTAAATGCTCACTTCTTTTAAACTGCTCATCTCCTGTTTTGTAGTGCATGCGTTTTGTTATAAATTTTAAATCTCTAAGCCTGAACCCCAAAAAAATCTAATGACATCACTATGACGTAATCATGGTTGATTTTAAACCCTTTAAGGTGCTCCTTTAAGTTCAAACTGCATACTTAAATAAGACTGAGTTGGAGTTTTTACACTTGGATGACCAATGTGTGACAAGGTACAGAAGGAGTCTAGCTAAATACATGTTTGAATAAAAGGCGTGGCATTACATTTTATACAGTGCCCTACTCAAGAGATGGGTTGGGGCTGGGTCATGGATACATAGCTATTTGTAGACAGCCACCTGCCAGAGTTATTTCGAAGCCAGCTACAACCAGTGCCAGGCATATATACAGAAAAAATGCCCTTTACTCCAAATATAAATATGACAACATAGATAGATATGGACAGAAGGCATTGATGTTCAACTGCTGTTTCTGCTTTGGACAAATGGGATTATTTTTTTTGTGTACTGCTTTTGTAACAGTTTGAGAGCTATATAAATGAATATCTAATTTCAAAATACTGCTTGCAAGTACCATAATGAAGTTGAACTTTAACTTATTTCTTAGCTTGCTAGCGATGGAAGCTAACACGCCTCACACGTACAGGCTGATAATGATACGGCACAGAATATGGACAAAACAACTTCTATAATATAACTTGGGTTAAAATATTCAGGGCTATCTGACAACTGAACAGTGCCGGCTGTGCAGATTAGTAGTGTCAGTTGAGTCAGATTTGGATTGATCTCACAATGCAGCATTCAAAATAAATATAGGAAGGGCCTCAACTTTACTGAACAGAAAATTGCACTTTCCAAGCCAATTCTGGAGATATCTGAAAAGGAGGGTTGGATGGTTGGGTATGTTCACCATGCCTGCCTTACTTACACTATAAGGATAGATAAGAAAACACGTAGGAATGTTTGACCTTCTTTGTCATCACACTGGGTCAAAACATGGTATTTAAGTATGTTTACCATTGAACATCTGAGGGAACAGAGATAAGAGTATCTAGCAATTGCTAGATTACAGTCCCAATCAGTCCCTCCTGACATTGATACAATATTGTCATTTTTTTCCAGGGTTCAAAGGTGCAGAAATGTGGAACCCAAACACTCCTGTGAGTGAGGACTGTCTGTACCTAAACGTCTGGTCCCCACGTTTCAACAAAACCCAGCCTATGCCCCCACCACTTGCTCCTGTCCTTGTCTGGATCTACGGAGGCGGATTCACTCTAGGAACGTCCTCTCTGGACATTTATGATGGTCGCTTCTTGAGTAAATCTGAAAGTGTTGTTGTGGTATCAATGAATTACAGGTAAGAACTGAAGTAAATTTAACAAAAAAAATAGTATCTGTAACTAATTGGCGATTAGCAATAAGGGATTAGGTTCTGTTCTTTACGTACTTGGCGTGACAGTGGATTCTTGCCTACATTGGAAGTTGCACAAGGTCATTAAAAAATGGTAGATGGTTTGGGTGCAAAAAGCGAGCAAAGGTAGCCTGACAAGCCAGACCCACATCAAGATGTTGGGTCTGGGAACTCACCATTGGCAGGGCTCAATCCGAGGGGCGGGATAAACGGTTGTCTTTCAAATTCCCTCTGCACGCATAGCCAACCAGAGTAATGCTAGTTGATAGATTAAACTTTTGCTGTATCCGGTCGGCAAAACTCTGAACACATCTTCCTTTTTTAAGAATGACTTCAGTGCTTCCAGAGTCACGGCCGATTTGAAAGACCGCTATTCGCTAGCAGCAGCCATCTTCTTTTTTTTTCAAGTAGCAGGGAATTCACGCGGAACCGTCGCAACTCTGCCGTCCTTATGTTAAGCCCGCCCACCGACTCTATACACAATGTGATTGGCCTGACCAGAATTTGGTTTTTCCAGCTCTCAAGCCAACAGAGAGTTGCTGGACTGATCCTGGCTGCAAATTACATTTGCTGCCACTAGGGTGCGTCTAGATTTCTAGGCTAGAGCAAAGGCATTTGAAACAGGAAAGTCCTTACCACTATGTGCAATACCCTTCTCTTTACTCATTTAGATGGGATGTGGAATCTGCAAGAGTAGGTGGAATTATCTTCAGTTAAATTCTGTTAACGTCTTTCCTCATTCTTCTGCTCATCTGTTACAGACTTGGAGCTTTTGGTTTTCTGTCTATTCCTGACAGCAAGAACATCCAGAGCAATGTAGGCCTGCTGGACCAGCGCTTGGCCCTCCACTGGGTAGCCAACAATATAGCTGCATTTGGAGGTGATTCTGCAAAGGTAAAATGTTTTCGTCTAAAATCAGACAACATTAGTTTAAATTGTAGTTTAAACAATAAAAACAAGCTGTTGGATTTCATTTTCAGGTGACTCTGTTTGGGGAGAGTGCTGGTTCAGCATCTGTGGGCTTCCACCTGCTCTCCCCAGGCAGCCACGGTCTTTTTCAAAGGGCTGTGATGCAGAGTGGCTCTCCTAATGCACCCTGGGCCACAATCAGCCAGACTGAGACCTGGCGCAGGTAGGGTGTATTAATTCAGTCACCTACTTAAATGTTTTCACTCCCTCTGTCACAAATAGTTTTTTAAAATGTGTCTCTTTCTCCCTCACATTACTCGTCATTCGTTCTGTCACCAATTGACTTGCTACCTCTCTACGCTAACATCCAGGTCCATGAAGCTGGTGACATTACTGGGTTGTCCCACGTCTCCTCCAGCTGATATGGAAGTTTGTCTGCAGCAGGCTGATCCTCTGAAAATCTCAATGAAGCAATACGACGTTTTAATAAAGCCTACAATCTTAGCCACACCCTTTGTTCCTCATGTTGATGGGGACTTCATACCAGATAAAGTCGAAGTAGGTGTGTGTGTGTGTGTGTGTGTGTGTGTGTGTGTGTGTGTGTGTGTGTGTGTGGAGACGCCAGTGTATAAATGTGCCTATTGCACATGTAACATGTTTTTGTGTGTTTTTGTGTGTATTATAAGTACTATATATTTTCAATATCTTATCTCGGATAGCTGATGTAGCAAATGTCAACCCAAAGCCATTGTTTTTTTTAATTTAGCATTTGAAATACTTTATTCATTTTAATTACTATTGTTCCAGGTTGCCGCACTTTAAAGGCTTTCACACATGGAAATGCATACTTATATTTAGTTGATAATCTTTCTATGATGTAACCTGGCTACAAGTAGATGTCAAACATTGACTAGCTGTATCCTGGTTTCAGCTGTTATCAAAACTAAGCTCACTGGGAAATTATCACAGTATTATTTGACAAAAATTGAAAAACATCTTGCATCACAAACACCAGCTACCTTTTTGTTTTTCCCTGCAGGTGTTGCTTAGTACCGGTACCCTCCCAAAGACAGAGGTCCTGTTTGGCCTAAACAGGGATGAAGGGACCTACTTCCTAGTTTATGGAATGCCTGGATTTAACATCACCAGTCAGAGTCTCATCACCAGGAATGAGTTCCTGAAAGGAGTGGCGATTTCAATGGCACATGCAAGTGATGTCACAAAAGATGCGGCTATTTTCCAGTACACTGACTGGACAGATGAGAATAACAGGATGAAAAATCGCAACTCGCTAGGAAGTCTGGTTGGAGACCAACTGTTTGTTTGTCCTGTGCTAGAGTTTGCTAACAGGTAAAGAGCAATTCTGAGTTGCAATGGTATATCCTTAGCCTTGTCTGGCCCATTGTCTTCAGGCACCACCCTACATATTGCATATTTAAACTTAAGCCAAAATGCTGCACAGTGGTTTATAGTATTATGAGACATAATGTTACAACTCTGGAAAGTCATCACCCTGGCAATCATTTAAATCTTTCATCATGATGAGCACAAGAGAAGTAAAAATATGTTGTTGACTTTATAAAAGTAATTTACCGTGAAATGTGCATTTGGATCTGTATGTTATTGACAAGTTGAGCCTTGTCTTTGTTACAGAATAACCCTACAATTATTATTTTTTTTGCCAGGGTTCTTTTCATTGGCATCAATGCGGTACTATAATTCAAATAAATAAGGGGCTGTTTTCATGTAGTGCTGAACACTGCCCTATCCAACTGGATGGGTTGGGTCCCAAAAAATAGGACCAAATGTCACTTCTCGTTTTTTGTGTTTGTTACATAAGTTTGTGTTTTATTTTCTTTATTTAACCTGACCTAGCAGTGCAAAAGTAGTTCAATATTGTCATTTCCCCCCAGGTACTCTCAACGTGGTGGTAAGGCTTTCCTTTATTTATTTGACCACCGGTCTTCCGTCAATCCTTGGCCAGAATGGATGGGTGTTATGCACGGCTATGAGATAGAATTTGTCTTCGGAATGCCTCTGAATGTATCCCTGGGATACACGAAGAATGAAGTGAACATGACCAAGAAGTTTATTAAACACTGGGCCAACTTTGCCCGGACAGGGTATGCATAAGCAGATAGCCAATCAGTCACTCAAATTGTTTAGGGACCCTCGTGGCACTGTGGAATTGTCTTAAATTGGCTTTTGTTTTTGTCAGTAATCCAAGCATTGATGGAGCTAACTGGCCCGTGTTCACCCCTGAACAGCAAGCGTATGTCACTCTGAACTACAACCATCCAGAACAAAAGAGGATGATGAGAGCTAACAAGTGTCACCTCTGGAACAAATTAATGCCAAAAGTACAAAAAGTATCAGGTAAAACATCTATCTATCTATCTATCTATCTATCTATCTCACGCATACACACAGAACTCTATATAGTTATTAGAGTAGGAGGCGTTGCGTCAGTCTCTGCCAGGGAGGCGTTTTGCCTGGTTTAGCGTGTGGAGGAGATTTGTATCCTGACTTGCACCCCTCCACTTCACCACAGTTCTGAAGGTCTGAGTGGGAGTAGAGGAGGGTCAGTCATCACTTCACTGAACACTGATCACACACAGGGTGAATAATACTCATAATATAATAATACTCATACACCTCTCCACTGTGGTAATTATTCTCTCTCTCACACACACACACACACACACACACACACACACACACACACACACACACACACACACACAAACACAAACATCATGCAAAAATATGATCGTAATTTAGATCAATTTTATTGAAAGTGACAGGAACAGAACATGAAAATGATAGTAACTAAATCACATTGCACAAATCAGCTATCTTTCAACAATTCTATTGTGAAAGATTAAAAAATAAAAGTCTCTCTGTCTGCCTCTTTCTCCACAGATGATCTTCGGTCTTGTGTTAAAGCAAATGGGCTCATACTCCACTGTAATTACACTTTCCTCCTCATTCTATTGGTTATAACTTTAACCTATTGATAGAGTGATGAGACCTACGTTTTATACAGCCATATACAACAGTTTACATAAAATATAGTGGTTTGGTCTTTACTGTTATTTAAAACATTTTGTGATTGGCCTACTGAATTGTATATTTAAAGAAATATATTTTTACTTATGGAGTGTGTGGTTTAGGTAAACAAATGCTCCTGTTTTTTTGGAACATTACAATAACCAGCATTCACAGTGATTGCTTCATAAAGCCACTGTATGCAGCTGCATACATACAACATTCTCCCCAGCTCTGACGTAACTATATTTTAGGATGCTAAAATTCTAATGGTCCTAATGAGTACTTTTTCTTTTGCAGTTACTGGTATTGTACCATGCACAACAACCAAATAGTGGCTTATGTTATGACATGTGAATGTTATTGATGATAACTGTCCTAGTCAGTTCTGATAAATGTACAGCTGCCATTTAATTTCATTTGTTTATGTTTTTCTTTCAAAAGTGTGCATATAAATGGTGCTTACATTAAATGCAGACTGATTGAAATGTTTGAGTGCACTCGTATTGGACAAATCTGAGATCAGTTTCTGAATATAACGCAGGTGACTCAAAACAGTCAGATTTTGAAGCTTGAATTACACAAATTAATTTTCAAGCTGCAGAAAACACATTATTTCCTTGTTGTCAAGTAAAATCTATTACCACTTTCATGTCTAGTAGACTATGTCATTACAAAGACAATCAGGGATGGTGTGGCTTTGTTGTCTATTGTATTGCTCAGTAAAAACCATGTAATGATCATTAAAGATTTGGATATAACGTTAATCAACACTGGGGTGTTCTTTGATTTAATAAAGTTTTATGTTATGTTATTATGTTGACTGATTTATAATTGTCTGATAAGCACTCTATGCTTCTTCAAACACACAGGAAAAAAACACAATTGTTCTTACTTCCGCTGAGTTGTACACATGCTTATCATATATATCATTTTTATGAAGGAATGGAAGGGAAAAATTGGTATTTCTGTTTATTTTGAGTATTAAAAACAGGTGAATAGTGGCCGTTTAGCTCAGTTGGTAGAGCGGGCGCACATATGCAGAGGTTTATTCCTCGACGCAGAAGGTCCAGGGTTTCGAATTCAACCTGTGACGGTTTTCCTGCATGTCTTCCCCCCTCTCTCTCCCCTTTCATATCTCTCTGCTTTCCTGTCCAATAAAGGCAGAAATGCCCAAAAAACAAAACAAAAAAAACAGGTGAATAAAAAACTGGGATATGTTTTTATTACAGCTGAAATATTGTAGTTTAACTGATGATGCACAATCAAGAGCTTATTTCAATCAATAGCTTATTTTCTTCTTCACATTCACTTATCAAGTCAGTGTCTTCTTGCAGAAGTAAACTCTTTTGAACGCAGTGGTACATATAAATATATAACTTGATTTGTGCCTTTTGTGGGGTGAGACCCTATAAGTGCACCTTCAATGGTCAGTTATTTGTAGTGTCATTGTCAAACAATGTCAAAGCTGCCGTTAGTACTAGCGGAAAAATATTTCTTTTTGTTGTTGGAAGTGTCTCACACAACGCATGCCCTGTTATTATTTCTCATTCTGTCATTGAAGACAGTAATGTGATAATAAACAGTGTCGCCGAGCAAAGGTCAGAGTGTTGATACAAAAAGCTAATGAGATGTTGGAAAGAAATGAACCGCTCTGGTTGAATGACCTTGAATGCTGTCTAAAATCCTCTGGTGAAAAAGTAATTACATTGTATGAGCATCTGGTACGCAGTGGGTGTGAGTGGGGAAGAGTGCAAAGACTTTTTATATGACTCACATGTTATCTATCGATTGTTACACGTAACAATGTGTTTTCTCTGCTAAAATAAACCTGTAGTGGTTAAATGCCAATCAATTCATTTTTGTTTGGATCTGTACACTTCCCCAACACAAACACACACGCAAAACATACACAATAACTTAAGAATGCTCTTTTCTATTTGACCTTTTACAGTGGCTGATGTAGGATGACTCGTGACCACTGCTTACAGGATGTGGTGTATGTGCCTGTGTTAAGGGAAAGGATGGAAAGTAAGATACACACTGAGAGCAGGAAAGTTGTGGATGGTGTATACCTGGCAAATATGGTCTGTTGACATGACAGTTGGCATTAGCAGTGACATCACCGCACCCTCGTTTCCGAAAATGTTTGGTATTTTCCAAAGAGAATCACATCGTCTTCAATGCGCCTCATCCATAATGGATGAAGATAAAGACAGTGAGGTGGAGCAAGAGGGAGGGTAAGAGAGAGAAGAACTACAAAGAAAAAAGAAGACAAAGGGGATATTTGTAATGAAGTAAGTAAGGAATTCTTTGAAGGTACAGTACAGGAGATCTTTCAATCCCCGCTGAGCATCTTCACTATGTTAAGTCAAGTTGATGATCCTCACTTGTCATGACTACAGGGATCAGGAAAAGCTAAAAAATAAAAAGATAAAAAAAGGGGACAACTGTTTTGTAATTGCTCCTCAACTGGGAATGATGCTGTGGGACAGCAGGGTTTTTGTCCTTGGCTGTATCTGTTCTGTATTTTGGTGGCTTGCCATGTGCCACAGAAGGCGGACAGGTGCAACAGGGGGTGGAGTGACAGTCACGTGGCCACAGCAGTTATATTTTCAGAAACCCATCTAAAATCACAAAAAAATCATTGTATTCATTTAATTATATTTTTCGACGAGTAGACACATACAGAAGTGTTGGACATCTTTACAGGTTATACTAGCAGTGTGTGATTATGTATACATTCTGAAACAATAACAGTAATATAGGAACTCCCAAAACTGTATTCACTTTTTTTCAGCTCTACAGCCCCTATATCATTGCCCTTGAGAAAACTATAGCTTAATCAACAAATGATATACAAATATTATAAATATTTTGAAGGACAAACATATGCTTCACTGGAGGTTAGTTGTTTTGATTCATGTCTGTGCCACAGTTTAGTTCTCAGACATGACACTTTGACAGATAATAAGGGTGAGCTGTGATTAATGTAAATGACAGTGACAGCTTAATTAATTAGGAGGACAACACCTCCCACTATGTGTCGTGTGAAATGACTATTACCAACCCCTAGGCATAGTCAAAACAGAGCAGACATTGTCAAAAGAATGACGTTTGTTTCACATGAAGCAGAAATGTTTAAGGAGTTTCCAAGAAAATTACAGTCCATAAAAAAGGTACCTGCTCAAAACGTTCTTTGAAGCATTGGATGTAATATTAATTCTCAATGGAAAGCCACTAGTAGCACTATTTACTGAAAAATCAACCTTTTTTTTTTAATTAATATTTTTGTTTTTATTTAAATATTTCTTTTTCTTCTTGGATACAGTGTGTTATATGTATGTCATTTGAACTCAAAATGTGATGATTATCAGCTGCCACTTATATTCTTATTATTATCATATATATTCCATCAATCTCCACATTTCTGACAAACCTTCTTCATGTCCCTTCCTGACGCATATTCAGGCCAAATGAAAGATACCCTGCTTCCTGTCTGCCTTAGTGTCTCAATCTGTCAGCTGTTACTTAGTTCAATGTCCAAAGGAGGCACCCACTTGGAATCCTTACAAGATGCCTAATCCCCAGCAATCAACTCCTCGTCCCTTGACTCTAAGGTAAATTGCGACAGTGATCAATGTTGATAAAGCTGCCAAAATAAGCCATCTTTTGGATAATTGATAAATCATTTCAGTTATTTTTCAATGTGGTTTTGATACTTTCTTCGTAATATATATGGATATAAACTGAAAAGGTTTGGGTTTTGGAATGAGGGTTGGATAAACAAGCAAGCTTGGACTCTGGGGAAATCAGAAGAGGTGTTTTTGGTAACACTTTATAATAACCATAATTAATAAATGGTAAATTGAAAGTTAATTAAACTTTAGTTAATAGTTATTGTACCGGTAACAAACAATGAAATAATGATTTATAATGTTAATTATTAGCAATGTTATAACTCATGTTATTGTACCATTAGGTTAGTGTATTTAGATAGATTGTTAATACTTTGTCAATGTTTAATAATTGTTTTGTAAACCACCTAAGAACATTATTTGGATGGCTATTATTAAGTTGCAACTAATGCTTAATTAGTTAATGAATGATAAGTTGTTGATAAAGCATCAAGTAACATTAATTTGGCCCCATTTAATATTTTTTTGGGGATCTATAAAAGAGATGATAAATGTGCACTGATAATGTCTATCTAAATAATGTTTATAGATCCTTTACAAAATATTTATTAACCATTAACAAGGTAGTATAATCATCATTTGCATCTTTATAATAGCCATCCAAATAATATTTATTAACAGTTTACAAACTGTCTTAAAGGTTTACAAATAATTTGGTAATCAATAACACATACTTAATAAAATATATAAAATGTTGTTTGGCCTCCCCTTTGACCTTTTTTTGTTTCACCAAATATTTCTTTTTGATAACAAATACATGTGCCATTATTGCATTCTCTACAGTTACCAAATGACAGCTTGGACACAAGCAAATGCTGATGACTTATAAACAAGGTTAGGTGGTGTTCTTGAATACTTTGGCTGATAAGATAGTTGATTATTTCTGGTCGAACTAAATGAAATAACAAGAGCAGAGGGAGATATAAAGATATGAAAATGAAAAGAAAAATGATGACAAGATTTGAGAGGGACATGGCAGAGATTCAGGGTCAACTACAGTAACACGGAAATATTTGAATTTGAATGTGGTAGATGAGAGGCACATTTCTTCTTTGTATGGAAACTTTTACTGCACATCTATAAACACTCAACTCAAGTATTCAGTCTTATGAATGTATCACTGTCATTGTTTTGGTAAAGACTTTATAAGAGGAATGTAATATTGTCACACATGTATCGTGTTTAATAATTTAATTCAAGAAAAATAGCTCAAAGTTCAAAATGATGAAATGTTATTTTCAACTGTGAAACTCAAATGCAAAATGAATAAAAAACATACTGGATGCAGGGGATTGGTATTTTCCCACTTATTTCAACAACAAACAACAACAAAAAAGTTGCAACACAACTGATTTGATTTCACAGACATGTATAATTATAATAAACAGCTTGGATCATGTCGTCAAATACAGGACAAATACATAAAGTACCACTGAAACTCCTTCCACTCAAACCCTTTTGAAACCGCTTTAGACAGAAAGTTCGATCACCTGTTTATTTGGGCAAACAACCTAAATCACCTTTAAGGGTTTTGTCAGGACATGTAGCCACGGCCATGAAAAAGCAGGTTAATCCCATAAGAAGAAGCATTTCAGACATCCTCCGGAGTTAACCAGAAAACGCTATTTGACACCATGGCAAAATGAAAATGAGTCTGACCTCGGCTGTCAGTTGAGACAGAGACACCCATCATTCAAATGAGACAGGCGATTAAGGGAAGGACAAATCCAGACAGCTAAAGAAAAACAGAGAAAGAAACATTGAGGTACAGGCAGAGATTGGCATAGGCTGTGGTGGTAGAAGGGCAGAAAAATGACAGCGGGAGGTGGAAGAGATATTTGGAATACAACAGCAGAGCAAAAAATAAACACAAAAGTCTGGAAAGAGAAAGACAGAGGGAAAAGATATGGTAAATGGACACACAGAGAGGAACTTTCTAAAGGAGAAGGGATTTGGTGACACTGAACGATACAAGGAAAGGCAGCCGGCTTTCATCAGGCCACTGATGAGTGGAAGCGAAGAAATATAATATAATAATAATAGCATAATTCCATGGAAATTGAAAAAGGTCTCGGAAATGCTTTTCTTTAAATCATTTTATGCTCACTGTATGGTTCATCATGGGGTATTGGGATCATTTTTAGGCGTGGAGAGGCAAATATAAACACAACCTTGTCAGAAAGCAACGTCAAGCATCTCATTTAACCTGATTTCCATTTCCATCCATTTCACTTCCTTCTGTAACATCAATGATGTGCAGTCTCCCCACACTCATTCACCCTCAAGGACAGAGATTCACAATTTATATAATATAGAACAATATTGTAGCGCTGTGCTGGGTTGCATCCTCACACAGTATAATAGTGCTATCAAGCTTGTTTTGTAAAGTATACATATGCAGTCTGCAGGATGGAGCAACTAATCCAAAATGGATGTGTCACTTCTACATCTGAAATTGGTTTTCTTTGTTTAATTTCTATTTAATAGCCACCTCCATACATTCTCCTCTTTGCGGCTTTTTGCAGCTCTATTGTGGATGCTTCGGCTAAAGCCAGTTTGACTTATTTTCCCTGGTTTTGAACGTCTAGGTAGAGAAAATTAAGTGAGCACTGGGCCCTGTTCTATCTACAAGTACAGTATCAATGTGGCTGTACAGAACACTGCAGCCTCTAGCGGCTGAAAGCTGAGCTTAGGTTTCAAGTTAATGCATGATCTGATTAATATAACCTCCCTTTCAGTAAATGATGGATTGCAGTTAGATTTTTGTTGGTGGTATGCTGTCATATTTAATCCATTAATCCCCAAACCACAGCATAAAATACATTAACAGGGATATTGTTCCTCACCTGCATCCCTTAACCTATACTGTATACTATACATGTTATGATCATGCTTGTCTTCTATTGCTTTACTACAATGATGCAGTATGCAAATAGCATTACGCTTTTAGTTTTGCTCTTAAATTAATTCTGGTTACTTAATGAATTCCTTTCCTCTTTTGCATATTTCACATAGAAAGGCCTCATCTTGCCAGTTTTGAACCCAGTACCATCTTGCTGTGCAACAAGTCCTCCAACCTGTACCACTACTTGGGTCGTTTGTTCCTCCCCTCTAATATGACCCACATGTTCCCTAAATTAGCATCTCCTTGTACAATTGAGAGATCTTTGTTCTGTTAAATGTGATGTTTTTATCTTGTGGCATGTTTTGTGTTTTTATATTTTACTGGGTGAGACCAAAGACAATTGTCCTGACTCAGCTGGACACTAAAATTTGTTCTATTATGTTCTATTAACTTACACGTTCATAAGTTAAAATAAGTCAATGTTGACTTTTGGTTTCATACGGAACACCAACAGCGGCCTGCGGGTAAAAGTCCTGGGTTTGTTTGATCCATCCAACACCCTGACCTCCTCCCTCCCTATGCAGACTTTGGCGCTCTTTATACGACGTCACCGGACGTCCTCCTTTGCTTCCCTCTTAATTATTAGTTCAACTTTTCCATGTAAAATTGAGCCAGCTTGTAAACAGTTTGTGTCTGGAAGAAATAGATGATGCTCTGTGAAATGTCAAAAGGAGTTTAAATGGTAAACCTTCAGTGCTGAATAATGCTGTGGTGATCCTAACCTCCTTCTGCATTTACAATCCAACGAGGCATTTGCTTGACTCGCTGTTGACTCTCCTTGCTTCAAAGGAGTATTTTTTGTATATGCGATGAAATTTGAAATTGGTGCTAGGGATTAGGGCATGATTTTAAATATTTGCTTTTCACTCTGCACGTGAGTGCATCTAAAAATGCAAGCACAGCATATTTAGACCCTAACACATGCTCACTTTCACCTTAAAAATACAGGAACTTTCATTCATCTCACTTGGAGAATGAGAAAGGAATCAGGCAATAAAGTAAACAACCAGTCACAAGCAATTTATAACCAAGTCTCAATTCTTTTTTGTATAAGCGTCAATACAGAAAAGCTACATCTCCACGCATGACACTACTCTACCCATTAACAGCTCAAATTCAATGTAAACTTGGTTGATTACAGTATCATTCTATAATCACTCTCTTTTAAAACAAATGTGTGTCCTTTTTATTGGTCTCTCCAAGAAAGAGTCTACTTAATTCTTTACAAAGAGCAGCAATTTAACGCTCAAACCCTCTAGAGACATTTTTTATTCGATCCTGTCAATAAATGGATGATATACAGATTAAAAGAACAAACATGTCCTGTCCTCTCTTCATCCCTCCATCCTCTCCCCTCCTCTCTTCTCAGTGCAGTGCTTTTGCCAAGCGCCTTAGCTGCTCTCTTTTCAATACCGCTGATTAAAAATGTCTGATGCATCAACACGACTAAGCTGATTACAGATTTAGTTTCCCTGAGCAAAGGTTTCCAAAGAAGGCTGGGGAAAGAAGTGGGGAATAATAGAACACACAGAGTAAAAGCCACTGAATTGCATTGAGGGTCTAATTTTTGAAAGTGTGTGACTGCAGGAGCATGCTCTTCTGTATCTGTGCAAATCGCTGTGAGTGTGACTGACTATGGAGTGTGTAATATTAAGAGGCAAACCTCTCAGGGAAGAAGAGGTGAAAAGAGATTGTGTGAGTTGGTGTTCTTTGTGTTTGCAATGGCTGTTGCCCTTTTCTGGGAAGTAGAGACCACAGATACTGTATAACTCACATGGGTGACCGTTTTTGTTCTTTCAGTAATGTCTGTCTCTTTAAAATATCCACTTTTCTCCCTCTCCAGCGTTCTCTAGTACACCTGTGTCATCTGGATCTACACATCCTTTATCCATATAGCCCAAATCCGTATCTTTGAGGCTCTTGGCCAGATCATAAACTTGCTGCTTTTCTGGTTTTGTAACAACTGTCCTTTGTGGCTCTTCTTAAAAGACTGTCATGCTTTGTTCACAATCTGTCACACACCTATGGCCCTCTGGCTAAAGAGGTTTATAACAGTAAGCATCAGTAAGCTTTGCCATAAAAGCTGAGTGCACCCTGATGCCCACTCCACATTGCAGAGGACAGATGTCTCTGATGGAAAATAATTTGGGAATAATCTGACCTATTTTAGCACAGATCTTTGCTTCCAGGTTGGGTACATAGAATAACATTCTTTATCAAGCAAATGTGCTGTTTATCTGGTAGTACACAGGAAGGTTTTAGCAAACTTTGTATTGGGACTTCATATTGCAGAACATGCTAGTCTGAAACTGTTCCTAGCAGACAAGACAGTATCCATTCTGATTGGTGTAATGCTGATTAAGGTTCAACATTTTTTTTTTTTATTGCCAGTTGTCCCCTGACCCGAGCATGAGATTTTGACATGCGTCTTTGACTCGGTACTGCGGACGACCCCTGGCAATAACAAAAATGACGCTCACGCCGACAAAGTCAGCCTCCCATTCAGTTTGGTATCTTGAGACTAGCACAGGGGTGGCCAACCAGTTCAGCATAAAGAGCCACAAAAAAAAACGCACCATAGCAAAAAGCCACACAACACATGCACGTCCACACTACAACAGCAACAGTGTCTTCCAGATCTAATGACAGTCATAATACATAGCAGTTTTCATAGTTTTTTTTCTCACTTAGATTGACTCAGTGGGAAACCTGACAGTCTTTGTTATCCACAGTCCTTTTCAGGTCTTGCTTGAACTCGGTTGTGGCCATTCGAAGCAACTCTCTCACTCATCTGTCACTAAAGGGGCTTTCAAACAATCGGATTCAGCAGTGAACGGGTTAACGAGGAAGGTGATCTGTGGCCGCTGTTTTTCCTCAGGTTGCAGAATCTGTCCTCAAAACTCTGCTGCATTATTTTCCATTTTAAAATAATTGGCAAATGTATTGGCAGATGCATTCAAATGTGTTTTTTTTTTTACTTATCTGAAATACTGTATGTTTCAGAAAAGTTAAAAACAACAATCAACCAATGATACAGCCCCCAGCCACACAGTAAGAGCCTCACAGGAGCAGGCAAAGAGCCGCATACGGCTCAAGAGCCACAGGTTCGCCACCCCTGGACTAGCATATACGTTGGCGTGACATCACAGACTGTCATTTCTGCCTTGATTACTTTGTCCACCAATGCTGCATTGTCCACATAATGCATATGTCATTATTCTCTTTAGGAACACAATTCATGGAAAGAATGTGGTTAAAAGCAAATAGGACATTCTGCCTAAAGCAGAGGAGATTATCAAAACCTAGGAAATAATGACTTGTGCAGTACAAACAAAAAACAAACGCTGAGATGTTGTCTATCATACTTAATACATGAATAATTGGATTTATGGCCTCTTTTTGTTTTTAGACTTTATTGTGTTGGATTTGGATACACACGCTATGACAGCTAAAAAACCTGAGGATGTAACATTCAAACAAAAAGTTCAGATAATTAGATTTTTAGGTAAATCAGTACAATCAATCTTTTGGAAAAAACATTTTCTGTAATGGTTTCCAGTTCCCTAGGGGAAACATTAAAAGGGTTCAGGGTCTTGACAGAACATTTGTGGCTGTTGCTAAACAGATATATAGTACAAATGCTATTAATAGCTTGAGCTGGCTTTTATTATTTGTACACTACCTGTCTAGAAATAGCCATGCGACATCTGTGTCTTGTTATTTCCTTCCTTTTGTTGTTTCCACCATTTAATTTCTTTAAATGATGTGCTTCTCTTTTCTTTTTGGCTTAATTTCCACATCTATTTTTTTTTCTTTTTTGAGTCTGGAGTAGAAGACGAGGATTGAAGCCTGCCATTTATATGCAACTTCCATTGCAACAATTGTAATACATGTCAGCTACTTAAGTCTATAGTTCACTTGTGGCATTATGCAATGCATTAAATTACAATAATGATGAAAATGCATTGGCTTAGTCAAATTCTATTCACATTGTCATTCAAAGAGGTAGAGTAGCCAGCCTACCCAGAGCAGTAAAACTGAACACACATGTTAGAAAAACTATGATACTCTTCTTGTTTCTGTTAATATTAAACTGTTTGCATAGTAAGAAGTCAAAATATTGCCTGCACTCTCATGAGATAACATGGGAGCCACTGCCTGACCTTGTGAAAAGCACCGAATGCTCCTGAGGACAGAGCAGGCAGAGGAAATGCCCTGCCTGACCAGAGATAAAGAAGACGACATACTGTATTATGACTTCATGTTTGAGCATAAAAAACTACTGTTGAAAGCTATCGATAGTCACTTTTTGTACTATGTTGAGTGCTGTAAAATTGACTCCTTGCTCGCACAAGTAAAAACGAACTTTGAGAGATCTTCAGTGTTCCTGTATATTCTTTGATAAATAATTATCCTAACAACACATAATCCGCATCAAGCCACTGCAAATGTGCAAATAAATGTCTTAACATTTGATGACACCTGAATATACAAATTACAACAAAATATCATATTTGAACTAAAATAATTTATTGATTTCAGCTTAACTATACTTCAAAACTGATTCAATAATTTATTGATGAATCAACTCATAGTTGATTAAATAATGCAATAATTAAACATGGTTTCAATAACTTCACTGAATTACATAAATACATTAGAAATATGTTGAAAAAAACTACTTTTATATTCTAAAAAAAACCTTTTTCTATTTTAAGGTGTCCAGTTACCGTGTTCACAATTTCAAAAAAGTCAGCAATTTAAGGCACATCCAATGGGCAGGCTTTAAAACGGAACCCATCCAATTCACATGATGCCTAGCTTTCATAGGCACAGCAGGCGGAAAGAGAATGAAACAGACTGAGATAAAAAGAGAGGTTATAATGCTACACAAAAGGTAAGAGGAATGGAAACCAAATATTGTTTGTCCTCCAACGACATCTCCATATTTCTACATCACTTCTCATTGCAACTGTCTTAAGGGATGTTTCATATTTTGGATATTTGTGTTTATGTTTTTCCAGTTAGCTGATGGTATTATATTATTAGCTTACTTTGTTGCTGTGTAAAACACTTAACATATTTATCAAAAACCTGAGAGGGGGGTTTGGGGGACATAAATAGATGATGTGGGTGAGACTTGGCATAGCTGCGTAGGTAAGGAGATCCACAGAGTACAGTATGAGTGATCAGCTGCACGTGTGGATGTGTTTGTGAGTCTGTCTGGCAGGAATCAGTGATTAAAATATTTATATATAGTATTTAAAAACAACCAGTGCTGTGATAAACATGCAGCAAACAACCTGGCAAGTGTTTCCATGTGAGAGTCAGACAGTGTGTGTATGTTTTGACTTTGGTAACACCCCTATGGGAACCTTTTCATATGACATTTAACAATATATTTGTTCCCTTTTAACAATCTAGTCTGAGGAAATGGAGCAAACAGTGATGTGACACTGCATTGGAAGAGGCCACATGTGAAAAATGTATTTGAGTTCTGAGGTTAAAGGGGAACTGTGCCCATTTTCAAAATTCACACATGCTATTCCTATAGTCTAAGACAGTCTGCAGATATTAGTTAACATGAACAAATCTCTCCCAAAATCCAAAAACCAGAGTGCAAAAACTCAAATGTGTGATGTCATCAGGTACAAAGCGTGGAACTGCTCCATAGACAATGAATTGGGAGGATGACTGTTGATGACTGAGAGCACCCAAGGGAATGTTCTGAGTATATGGGTACATTTTCTGTTTTTGTGCTCATTTAGGAATAAAAAAGAAAACAAACACTATGTGGGTCCAAAAAAACAGTCTCCCATTCACTGTCTATGAGGAAGCTCCAGAGGCCTCATTTATAAAACCTGTTATGCAAGAAAAAGTTGCGTGAAGCAGGGTGAAATTTGCCGTCGCAACATTCCTCGCAAAAGCTGAGATTTATAAAGAATTTCCATGCGTAAAAATGTGCCCAGTTTTCCGCAACCTTTTGACCATGCGTGTGATCGTACGTAATGCTCGTTTTGATGTGAGCACACTCTAAATTTTAATAAAAAAGAAAAATTATGCTATTATTTCTTCTAACTCAAACTTATTGGCATTGGCTCATTTTCTGTGAAGAACATAACACATAACTTATTTTCAATGACTGCACACGGTACAACCCCCTACACATAACTATTACATATGAGGTGTTCGGGTCTACTGGACCCGAGTGTAATAATTGTAGGTGTTATGAAACTTAACTGTGTCCTCCTCCTAACTGGGCCTGCTGTGTGTGTGTGTGTGTGTGTGTGTGTGTGTGTGTGTGTGTGTGTGTGTGTGTGTGTGTGTGTGTCTCTGTGTGTGTCTGTGCGTCTGTATGTGGGCGTGTCTGATTGTAGGTGTCTGTGTGTGGGAATGTTGTCTTTCTGCACCTGCTATTCCCACACAAAGTTACAAAATTGTTACATTTCAAGCACTTTCACAAGTTCTAAGAAATAAGCACCAATAATGATCAAAAAGCTTGTTTCTATTTTTTACCTTTTTAATAATTGAATTTCCTTGTTTTCTCACAAAACACGAAAATGATCATATGATCATAAATGTGATCTCACAGGGGTAAATGGCAAATATGAACCATAAATGATGTATATATCATTGGTAATTGAGCTAAATCTGTTAAGTATTAAGGCTGTGTAACAAAAACATGAACACCACACAAGGGTAAAGGCTTCCAAACAGGATTTTGTTTCAATGTTCTATCTCTGTTAGGAGCATAGCTATCTCACAATCACTGAATCGTGTTTTTTCCCCATTTTTTCATTTCATGATTGGTCATCAAGGGCTTCTTTACAAGGCTGCTATATTCATTGATTGATTAACATGGACCTTATTAGGACAAATATGGGATGACCTTGGGAGGAGCGTGAGGCTTGTGCACGACCACATAAGGTAACGCACGTCCGTATTTATAACAGATTGATATCAGAATTTTGTTTTTGCGTACGAAAATTCAGACTTTTTGGTGCACGAAATCTTTCAGAATAGAATCTACGCACAGTTTTATAAATGAGGCCCCAGGCTTTTTTTTTTTTTATAGAATTCTGACTTTAAAAAATTAAAAATTCAAAGTCAGTATGTTAAGATTAAAGTCAGAATAAAGTCAGGCTTCTGATTTTAAAATCTAAATTCTGAGAATAATGTCAGAATTCTGAGATTAAAGTCAGAATTAAGTCAGAATTTTGTTAATCTCAGAACTCTGGGAATAAAGTCAGAATTCAGACTTTAATCTGACTTTAATATCAGAAGTCAAATGAATGTTCCACATGTGGCCCTAATCCACTTCCATAGCCATGCCTGCAGTTTAACTGTGTAAAGGTTTGGACCAAAAATCATACTGTATGAGATGCACATATAGATGTAAATACAAAGGAGCAAAGCTCACTGAACAACTTATTAAAATAGAATGTGTGAATACATGTGTGGTTACACACGTTGGGTTTGAGTGGAGGGAGCAGAGAGGTAAAGAGGATTGAGTGAAAGAAGCAAACTGTAATCACAAACTGCCACAGGCACTTATCCCTGGGCCACCTCAACAGAATTACACACTCAGACACACATACATGTACCCACACTTACACACACATGCAGACACACTTGGTTACATACAAGCACAAATGCTGTACTGAGTCCTCAGCTGGACACATTAGGCTTAATCAAAAGAAGAACATAGAAAAATGGCCCATTTATTTTCAATCTGCTTGTGATATCAACAAGTAAACTGCTGTCTAGTGAAATTATTTACCTTGCTTCCTCAGGCATTTTACTTCACTACTAGTTTCACCCTCAACACTGATGAGTCCCTTGTGGAACTGGGGCCATCTGCAATTATCAGTGGAAGACACTGGGTGACAGGGTGAAACATAGAGATAGAAGGAAGGGAGAGTACAAAGACACAAGAATTAGAAACACAAATTGGAAAAAGACCAAGCAATAGAATACTGCTGCCAAAGAGGCAGATAGATGAAAACAAAGGCCATAAAAAACAAAAACGTTTGAGCAAATGTAAAACAATTTATTATGTTGCATGCAGCACTTTCTGAAAACACACTTCATTTGTTCATTTGGTATTACACATTGGGCATGGTAGAGTCCCAGTTAAGTTATTGGTCCATGTATGATGTCTTGATATTTCGGAGGAAATTGAATGTGCTGAAAACAGACTGAAATGCCCACCAACTAGTTGTCTGACCAGAATATATTGCATGTACAGCAGCAATCCTAACTATGTGCACTTACATACTCCATTCTGTGAAGCAGTGCACTGAAAGGCCTGGATCCAATGAGCAGCTGTGCAATCTGTGCATTCCACACAGCACCATATATCACAAATTGATGCTGTTTTATCTCCCTTAGACTACAGGATAAAAAAGATCAAGTTCTGAAATGGGCACCTGCTTTTCTAAGGTATATTAGATGGGGTCTGTTGAAATGTGGCACCACTATGATCCTAATGGACGACCAAGCAGCTTGGGTAGACTGACACAAGCCCATGAACCTGTTTCATTAAAGGCACCGCCAGCAACAAAGCTGTCAGACACCAGATTGAGGGTCATTTTCTTAAAGGGCTCAAATTGCACCAGAGCACCAGAAGCTGCATGATAAAAGAGGAAAACAGTTGGCTTCTGTCACTTCTTGCCAAAATCATCTCTCTTCCTCTCCCTGTATCCAATGACCTGTATACCTTCATGGTGAAATACAAAATGTATCTATCAAACAGAGACTGGAGGAGGGACAGTACTGAATTGATTAAACAGGACAAGGGTCAAGTCCCTTCTCTTCACACAATCTTGGGAAAAAGTAATCAATTTTGCTTTATGTACTGAAGTGACGGACCGAGCTGTGCACTTTGATTGGCTAAACCACTGAGGGCCAACAAGATCAAATTCATCGGTGGATGCCATGCAACGTTTATGTTCTGTAAAACCAGCATCTGGCCTACTGCACTGTTTGCCAGAGACAGCACACAACTAAGACTGGTTAAAAAGCTACGGTTATTGTGTTGTAAGACTTGGCCGCATACCATGGTGCCATCATGCAAGTCATGCAGAGCAACCAGAAATACTAATTCCCCCCTGATTTTCTCTCGGAAAGAAGTAACCATTAGTCAAAAAGATCCCCTAAGGCCTCATAAAAAGTGACCAATTCTGGTGTATGATGTCAGGTGTTTAGACGAAGTCGATGCCACTCACTACCTAGGACAGACCACAAATAGAATTGACCTGGTTAATCTGAAACATATTGTCTTTTAAAGTAAGTAAGTCTGAAAATCAAGAACAAAAGAGGGACAAAGAAAGGGCAAGTCTAAAAAGAAAGACATACAGGGTAATTTTGGGATAGACAAACAAAAAGGATAAAGCAAGTAAGAAGGGAGAGGAAGGGGTGATGGAGAGAGCGAAATAGGTAGAAAAAAAACAGAGGGTTAAATTTAGTAAAAGAGAAAGGGAAAAGTCCAAAGAGAGATGCAGAAGATGGGAGAAGGAGAAGGTGCCTGTGCCCTCATCCTGTCGCCTGCCGTTTTAAGTCAGGCTCTGGGTCATTAATCAGACTATCACAGCAAAGTCTGAGGGAATTAACTATCTGTACTGAACAGGAATTAAACACACACAAACACACACACACACACACACACACACACACACACACACACACACACACACACACACACAAACCTGCCCACACATACAAAGTGCTGCACAGACAAACATTTTACCCATTTTACACATGGTTAGACACACTTAAAAACAAACACAAACACATATACAAGCATGCAGAACTTATTTTCTAAACAACACGGTGTGAAATTAGAGCTTTACAGTACCACAACAAACGATAACGTACTCAATCCCACTGTGTGCAAAAGGGAAAAAAACAACTATTGCTGGTACTTTATGTGCTTTGCTCTTGAGCAGGGCATTGTTGCCATGCAGAAGGGACGAATGGAATGTGGTAAACCCAGCCCTTGCCCCTTTAGACTGCTGCTACTTATAATACTGTCAAATATGAAAGAAATGTGACACAAAAAGGAAGAAAATTTCTAAAACCCTGTCCATGTCAGAGATAGCTTATGCTTGATTAAAGTACAATCTCTGCTTGAAAACCATCAATAAAATGGATTACAAATAGTAAATGAACACATTGCATTAAGTATTACATTGTACAAATCTGAGGACTGTAATACTGATGCATTGGTTTCAGCCAATCAGCAGCAGCTGGTAACAGCAAGACCCAGCACTGTCCACTTGGGCGTTTGGAGAAGCCTCTGAGCTGATTTAATAAGAAGGATCTAACTGCACTCACCCATTTTGGGCCCCTCAGTTCTCAGTGCAAGTGTACCTTTAGGGCTCTCATATCTGTTTTTTCTTAGGGAATCCACAAGGGAAATTTCTTGTAAAACAAAAGCACTCTCTGCCATAACAGAACCTGGTAACAAGATTAAGGGTCTGCAGCCATGCTAGCGGCTCTGTGAGGCTGTACTTAGGCACTGTTCCTTTAAGCTAAAGGCTAATGTTATAATGTTAAGATGCAAGCTTACAAGGGCAATGCTAATATACTGATGTTTAGCGGATTTGATGTTTACCACGTAAGCATGCTAACACGCTAACTAGTACTAATAGTGCATTGTGCAACATGACCTCATAAAAGTCTCCTCTATCACTATCACATCTATAAAAAGTCCTAAGAGATCCTAGCGGTGGAAAGTATTGAAAAAATACTGAAATTGGTAATGCCAATTTCCCCATTACAGCCCATGTACTAAATAACAGTACTAATATTAATAGTACTAATAAACAGTACTTTTAGCATGTATATGTAACCGGATTGAAATTATATCATTACTTTTACGGTTGAAATTTCACCAAATCCTGATGAATATTGTTTTCTATATGTTTAAGATGTGTTTTATTGCCTATATTTATGTTGTATTCAGACCAAGGTGTTAATACCTGTACTGTCACTTTAAGAGGTCGCAGGCCTTGTGCTGTCATTCAGGTGCTTCTCTCAGTCCGCACCAGACTAGCTGAGATCACTAGGGGGAACAAGTCACTCTATTTGCAAAAATGGATCAATAGATATAATTTGATTGTAATGGTCAATTACTTAATTATGAATCTTTTCTCAGAAAGCATTCCCAATAACGTTCAAGGAATATAATTCAGTTTTCAAATCTATACATAATGGCATATTAGAATTAATGAAAAGTTATAAAAAACAAAATGAAGTTACTGGTTTTAATTTTACTCTTTATATAAATGGTATGGATATTATGAGCAGCACTTGTACTAATAAGCACATTAGAAAATGCTTTCAAAATGTAAAGAAAATAACACCTCGTGGGAAATTTTTCTGGAATTCTCATTTTACTGATGTTAACTGGCATAGAGCATGGCTTGTTCCCTTTAGATATTGTATCACAAACAAAGTTAGGGAATTACATTTGAAAATATTGCATAATATATACCCTACAAACCTATTTGTCTCGAAATTCACGCCTGTTGATAACTATTGTAGTTTTTGTAAAACAGAACAAGAGTCGTTAACCCATCTTTTTTATGGTTGTTCATTTTGTATTGCATTTTGGAAAAGCTTTGAAGATTATATGGTATCTAAAACAAAACATACAATCACACTTGAAGGGAAACATATTATTACTTATTTTGAAAGTAAAGATAGAAAGTTATGTAATATTGTAAATCTCTTTATTTTATTAGGTAAGTTTCATATTCATAAGGCAAAATGTTCTAGTTCAAAACCATGCTTCAAACTATTCCAGGTTGAATTTGACATTTACTTTGAGTCTCTTAAGTCGGTATCCAATAAGAAAGCTATATTAATATCTGATGTCTACTCCAATGTATTTGTTTAAATACTCCTGCTGACTACATTATTAATGATTTTTGGAAGTCTGTCCTCTTTGTATCTTTATTTCCTGTTGTTTAGTTTATTATTTTCATTTTTACCTTGATATTATATTATTTGTATATATTCTTGCATTTTATTTGTATATATATTGCAATGACTGAACCTTTGTAATAATATATACTATTATATTATACATAATATATTATATATATATATATATATATAATATACTTTTTGAAATAAAGTTAAAAAAACAAAAAACAAAAACCCCAGACTAGCTGAGAGGAGGTAGTGTATTATTTTGCTCAACATTTATTTCGGTTTTTGGACAATGCAAACCTTGTTTTATGCATGTATAAATGTTAGTTTCTAGGTTGTGAACATGAAGTTAATGTGTCAATTGAATATAAACCTTGTAAACAGACTTTTTGCAAGCTTTAAAGTAGACATGTTTCCACATGCTAATCTACAGGGTTTTCTGTATGTTTATCTACTAACAGGAGCTTGAGACCTGTGTGCTGTGTGGAGAAGACGGCATGTTACAGAGCCTTATGTGTTTTTGCGCCGATCCAACTTTTTCATTCCCGATACCGATGCCTGGGCTTTGTGTATCTGTCGATACCCGATACCGATCCGATACCGTTGTTGAATTAATAATACTCTGTATACCTTCCACCTTATACCTTCCTTCCACCATGTGGAAGAGACTAAAGGCACCAGACTTTCCTAACTAAACATTACTTTCCTAACTAAGACAAAATAACATAGATGTAATGCATTGAATTCTTATTTATTTGTACACTCAACTCTTCCAGCATGCGACACACGTTCGACAGAGGGGAAAAAACTAACAAAACTGGATTGGCCTGTGGATCTGTTAATTTTTCCAATCCCCGATCCAGCTATTTTGTCAATATCAGGACCGATATCTGATCTTAATATCGGATCGGTGCACCTCTAATTTGTACAGGTATGTGCATAATGTTCATTATAATTCATCTGGCATAGTGTTTACATGTGTTTACACTGGTTGTATTAAGCATGTAAAAGAAATTCATGTTAAATACATTGAGCATTTTATAATTTATTTTATTCATTTTCACATTTTTATTTAAAAGTATTTTTGCTGTTAATACTAAAAGTTGTATCAGTCATGTATAGGGCTGCAACAACGAATCGATAAAATCGATGAAATTCGATTATTAAAAAAGTTTCATTATCGATTCGTTGTGTCGTACAACTATTACGCCACTCAGTCGCAGAGATAAAAAAAAATTGAGTCCAGCGCAGAGCAGAGCAGCGCATCGCGAAAGAAAAGAAAAAAGAGCAGAGCAGGGGTAGAGGAAATACGGAGAGAGACCGGAGAGACCGGTAACGTTGTTCTGAAACACATGGCGGAGGCAGAAAAATCAGTACGACCTAAGTCATCCAAGGTGTGGGAGCATTTCACACTAAATAAATCGAAAACGTGTTAATTGCAAGATAAGCAAAAGTGACATGGCATGGCATGGGCGCACCACGGTGATGATTCAGCACCTAAAACGTAAACATGTTGGAGTCCTTGATGAGGAGGAAGGGAGGTCAACAGCAGGGTAAAGTCACTACAGAATCCTACTTTCTCCGTTTTGAAGTGAGGAACGTAACGTCCCTCCAGTAGCTCTTCTGGTGCTGGTGTTTACTCGTTATCCAGCTTGACAAGCATGACAAGCTTTACTACTGCAAACAGTAGTAAAGCAGGCAGGACTAAGGACACATTTTTATTCACTCGCCTTTTTTGGCCCATTCATTTTTCAATCTATTGTCATGTATATATTCTGTGCTTTGTCCTATATCAGTTATTGTTGACAAATATATGTGTGTGTGTTGTACTTTTTAATTTCATTTTAAAATTCTTTTATAGCACTTGGTCATCTTAAGCTGTGTTTAAATGTGGTGTATAAATGAACTTAACTTGCACTAACTACAATGATGGTAATAACTGAATGAATAAGCTTCAAGTGTGTGTGTGTGTGTGTGTGTGTGTGTGTGTGTGTTTGTGTGTGTGTGTGTGTGTCTTGTCTGTATCTGCTCTTTGGGTTACTTACCTTTACACAACTATTAACTAAAACAAGTATGTATGTAAGTATGTATTGAGTTGATGTAAATTAATGCTTTTGTTTTTTTATCCGATTCATCGATTAATCGAAAAAATAATCAACAGATTAATCGATTATTAAAATAATCGTTAGGTGCAGCCCTAGTCATGTATGTATGTGCAGTCCGTGCCAGACTAGCTGAGAGGAGGAGCTTGAGACCTGTGTGCTGTGTGGAGAAGACTGCATGTTACACAGCCTTATGTGTTTTTCTGTTGATTTGTACAGACAAATCCACCGTTCTGCCTTCATTAAAAGAGCAACCAGCAGCTGGTCGTGGTCGTGGTCCGGGTCCTTCCTTCACTCAGCACAACATAGAACACAACGCAGAACATACAAGGGTTAATGGACGTGCATCCAACCTGATATGAAACTGTTAAAGACAATGCACGCCTGTTACATATAGAGCCAGCATATTTTCACATGTAAATGGGTGAATTAAGGGTTTATTTCTTGTTGGAACAGTGGAAAGATGAACCAAGACGGTTTTTGATAGTTTCATTTTGTTTCTGTCCACTTTGAATGAAGTGTGTTTTAAGATGATTAACTTACTGTTTATTTACATGGAGTTTGGTGGGTTTGATGATGGGGATATCGTGGCTGTTTCTGTTGCAATTAGTGGAAGATTACCCCTTTTTCTCACAAAATGCTTATATAATTACTATAATTACAAAGTAACAGCTGATGCTGATGGGAATGTTAGTTTTACAGGTATTTAGTTATAAACCAGGGTTTGGACAGCTGAAAGTTTCAACCTGACTAAATGAAAAGTTAAGTGATCACCAAAGTTTTTACAATTCATCCTGAGTGAGACAACAATTTGTCCACCAAATTTCATGGCAATCCATCCAATATTTGGTGAGATTCAGTCTGTACCAGAGTGGTGGGCCGACCGACATTGATATCCGGAGCACTATATTATACAGGTTTGCCATGATAGACCTGAGGGATTCATGTCATGAATTGTTCCCAGGTACCGGGTGATCTTGCGTGTGTTTTCATGACAAAACGTAGTTTAGAGACCAGACATACTCATCGTAGATTCCTCCTGGTGAAAGATCTTGTAGTGTGTGACCACCTGTTGTCTACAGTTGTGTAGTGTGAACCACGACGACCTTAACCCTTAGATGCATGACCTACCAATACCTACACTCTTCCATGAGTGGGGTCAAAAATGACCCCAATTAGAATGAATGCGTTTTATGCTGTAAACTTACTGTAAACTGTAAATTTCTTTCATTTTGGTTAAAGATGATGATTTTTATTCTATTTTGATCAACAAAAGAATTATTTCATGTTTGACATTTTTATTTATCATTTTCTATTTAACATTTTATTACAAAACAGCTTTTGAGAAAGGTAAAAAAGGTAAACATCCGCATGTCCACACATAAACACACGCTGTCTTCTCTCTTCTCACTGTGAGCAGCTGTTACAAAGTACCCTTTTCTGGCTGTGAGCACTGCACACAGGGTCACTGCATTTCCAACAACTATTTCTGGCTTTGCGGTCTTGGTTTCTTGGGCACATCTTACACCTCTTTCTCTTCTGTTGGCCCTGTCTGTTTCCCTTCTGTGGCTGTGTGCAGCTTTTGTCATCCCACACCTTTCGATTGCTGCAGTGATGAAGGTTGGTAGGCATGGGTAATCTTGCAGTCGACTTCTCATATTAGGCATCACAAGCTCATGTGAGAGCTCTATAAGAAAGCGCTGCTGGGCGCTTGGTGATACCTGCATAGAGTTCAGGGTGCTGAGCCTTGAAAAAGGAGTAGGCATTCAGGGTGGCAAAAACAATCACGTTGTACCACAGCAGCATGGGCCACCTCTGCGTTTGGCATTTACAGGTGTAGGTGCCAACCATCTGGTCCACAATATCTACATTGGTTGTAGAAGTGGATCACTTCTGTTTTTTCTTCCGGGTGTTTTCATCCACTGTTTTGCTATGGTGTATTGTGCTGAGGAGCAGAACAGCATTTTCCTTTTTTCCAACATAGCTGACCATGGTCATGCTGCCATTGAACCCAAATTCAGTGCTGAAGAGCTCCCTGGTCTTGGAAGCTTTCATCACAGGAGGGATGTCTGGCTTATTTTATTTTATAACAGCACATATATTATGAGGTATAAAAATTATGATAATACTTACATGTATGTTGCTGTGTAAAAATAACTTTCAGGATGGTGAGACTGCTGGCATTAGATGTGTGGATCAACAGTAAATGTATGCCTGACAGTTGCAGTTGATAAAAATCAAAGATTCCTAGGGTTAACCTTTGAAATTCCATAGAAAATGCTTGGGGTCATTTTTGACCCCACGTATGGAAAAGTGTGGTACTGATACAAAAAATGCAATTACTTAAAAATATAACAATTAGATACAAATCCAAATGGCCTCATGTCAAAGACAACCTATTTGAGGAATACATGGAAGATTAAACGATAAAAATGTAAAATCACAAAGATATTGCAAAAAAACAACTGCTGGGGTCATTTTTGACCCCACTTATGCATCTAAGGGTTAAGACTGAATCTGACGACTTTTTGTAGTTGTGTAGTATGAACTAGGTAAGCATAACTAGGGTTGGGTACCAATCACATTTTTTAATAATAATAATAATAATAATAATAATAATAATAATAATAATAATAATAATAATAATAATAATAATAATAATAATAATAATAATAAAAACAATTGAGATACCAGTACCTAAAATTTGGTTCTGGTACCCAACTATACCTTTTTTTTAGAACTTTCCCTCTGCAATAACAAAAAAATATTTCAGTTGTAAAAATAATTCCAAACCTATTTATCACATTAACATAGAACATGTTATTTATTTTGAAGATTTTACACGCCATACAAAATATAACACCTCCCTCTTCCCTCCCAAACCCATCCCTACAACCTCATCAATTATCAATAATTATCAATTATGGGAATGATCACATTTCATGAACGCACGACTCCTCATGAACAGGTGGAGCCCAAGTTTGTGCAGTTGAGAGAGTTTAGTGAATCTGACTTGGAACACTAGTACGAGCAATCCTCAAAGCCCATTGTCCCTGAGATGACACAGCTTGTCCTTAGTCCGACAACAACACCTCAGTGAAGATGTATGACAGAACATATTAATTGCATCCCTTGAAGGTAGACATAGGGTTTAAGGAGAGCCATGACAACAATATGACACAATGCTGTCATATCAAACATTTAAGAAGATTGTTGAAGACATACAGCATCATTTCATGTGATCCAATTAAGTTATTATGGTATCCTGAAGTTTCCTTAATGTGCTCCAGTGAGCATGCCACTCACGGATGCAAAAAATAATGAAGACTTTGCATTTTGAAGGATGTAAATCTTCAAAACTTCATCAATCTGCATTTGTTGTGGAGGTTCAAATAGTTTACTGTGCTACTTGTTAAAATACAAGTAGGTTAGTCATGCATGTCCAACTGTTTTGAAGCCACAAGGGAAAAGAATGCCAGTGCTATTTACACTCACTAAAAACAATGAAGAGTTAGTTAGAAAGTATAGATGGATTAAGAAACAGAGGCCGAGTGGGAAGAAGAAAATGAGAGGTAAGGAATGCAGAGAGGCGGCAAGTGAGAGGGTAAGGACTGTTTCTGTACATAAATGCATTCTGATGGACACAACGTGCATGCATATAACCCCAAGATCTCCCACCAGGAGACTGTCATCATGACCTATGCAAAAGGAAGAAAAAAAAGTGCACTTGCAGATGTGTACACAGACAAAGCTGTCGGTTACATTGTTAATAAAATGTCCCCATTCAGGCTGATCTTTGTAGCAGGCCATTCTTCACATCACTTATGCGACCCAACTCACACACAAAGAGATTGCCGGTTTAACTAAATGCACATGCTACATTCAGCACAAATGCCACACAGTCAAAGATGAGAGGATCATCGTGCCACAATAAGAGATAATTCACAAATTTGGAGGGGATGCGAGCTCCCTTTTGATGATTGGAACATCTCAGTTGGTTAGTTCCATCAACCACACCCTTGTTACACTGCAGACCTAAGCAATTGCTTCTATGAAGACATGGACACACACACACACACACACACACACACACACACACAGAAACTAGTCATCACAAGTGGCTGCCAGGGTAATATGGGTCACTGCTCCCTCAGCTATGGCCTCACTTCTGAGAGGCTGAAAGAGAGAGAGAGAGAGAGAGAGAGAGAGAGAGAGAGAGAGAGAGAGAGAGAGAGAGAGAGAGAGAGAGAGAGAGAGAGAGAGAGAGAGAGATGAGAACAACAAAAGAACAGATGGGATCAAGAAGCAGTTGAGGTGGTGAAGAGCTTTGGCATGGGCTATTTTACCTGGGGACATGACTGTTTTATTTTTTTCAGTAACACATTGGTTCTGTGGCCACACAGACCTCGTTTCACTGTGGCTATAAAGTTATTTTACTCTGACTATTTAATGTGTGCGTTTAATGTGATATTTTGATTGCTGTTCTAAATCTACTTTGGACAAAAGCCGTAGTGTTTTTACCACACCCGCTGTCATTAGATCTTTTCTTTACGGTGCTGTATTGCCCACTGTATTACTGAGTTAGCGTTACCGGGAGGTCACATAGTTGCGATGAATGTTTTGCTCAGACAGAAAATCGTCCATTTACAATAAGAGAATACATTACAGATGCATCGTTGCATACAGAAACTTTGGATATATCGTGAGCTAAACCAGGTATCCCTGTCACTGTGTCACGAGCCAAAACATTAGGAGTTTGTTGTAGCAACCAACGTAATAATTTAGATTTATATAACCCATTTCATGAAACCCACGGATGCTTTACACAAGTAACGTTCCTGGGGGACAAAGGAAAAGAAAATAGTAGGCCAACACAAACACGGACTAAAAGGAATAAAACGTCTGCACTAAATGGAAGGGGGCGTAATTTAATGTCGGCTACTGACGTACAACCACATTGCGCAATCTAAAGTTATTTTATGAATTAAATAGACTTATTACATACCTGAGGGCCAATTCTGGGACGTTTTTGAATCATTTATAATCCCGTAGTTCGCTCCCTTCTGTTAAAAGCCAGACCAAAGATGGCTCACATTATCACCTGTTGTCTTTTACTTTCCCTTTTAGCTTTTAGTTCTTAGTTTAATTTCCTTCTTTTATGTGATGGTTCTGCCCCAGTATCAGCCATAACTACAGCAGAACTTCTAAAATAACATTAAAATACAATTAGGCATATGTAAAGGCATCTCTTGCTTCCTTTTACCTGGCTCAGCTGGGTGGATACGCTAACACTGACTTTTCCGGTGTTACAAAGAAATCTGTGACCCGTCAGAATGTGTTACTGTAGCGCCGTCTACCTGCCGCAGATCATTCTGTGATCAAATCTGACCCGGGCAGAGGCATTAATAAAAACTATATAAAAATAGCGTTCTTTACACTGTTAGTCTCGTTTGCCGTTACATGTAATTTAAGACCATTGTATGAAAAATGACAGAGCTTTAGAAACATTAAAAAGTTACATATAGTCACTTTAAATTGGTGTGGGCTAGCGTGTCGAAAACACACTGGTCATTTTCATTTCGGCGCCCATGTTATCCAATCTGGCTGTTCACACCGGCTGCGATTAGGAGTGGAGTGCTGGCCCATGTGCTGCAGTGATAGCTTCAGCATCTCTATATTCTCCTCTATTTCTTTCGCGATGGCTTATGGAGTTGTTTTTCAGGGTAGGACAATCTCTCTATAAAATATTTCAAATGTAATGGTTTATGTTAAAAGCGCCAGAAAATAAAGTGTGACTCAATCAATAACTTTGTAGTATTTCACTCTCAAGCTGCAGTCTTGCATCACTGTTTTGGACTTCAAGTTATTATTTGTGAAGATGTATAAAATTCCAAAATAACAAAACATTTTTTATTTAATGAATAATTGAAATGGACCTTCGGGAAATAGTCTCTGCATCTCATTGAACACTTTCAGAAACACTTTCACTGTGAAATCTTCATTTGTTTATATCTATTCATATACTTTATACATGAAAAATACTCACATGCCATGCATTATATGCATACCCACCCGTTTAGGTATATGCTGCTTGTTGGTTCATTCCCCATTTTCAGACGCCTATCTTAATTTCTTCAGTGGTTGCATTATTGATTGCATCCTGCTCTCTCCTGATAATGGCTTGATCAAGGTGTGCATCTCACTTCCCTGATTGAAATGGATTCAATTCACAATGAAAATCTGCCGTCATTCTCAATATCCTGCTCAACAAGCAGGCACGCTGATGGGTGAAACAATTACAGGAGCCAAATAAAGTGAAAGAGAAAGTTACCCCGTCTCTTTTTAATAGGCAGGTACTCTGATAGAAAGACACAGGAAGTCCAACTCATTTATCTGTCAAAATGAAAGTCTAAATGAGTCAGATAAAAAGATATTTAGGCTAATACAAGACAACTACTACTTTCTGTCAAGCCACTGTAAAACTAAATCTTCCTCTTGTCAGTCTCTTTTCCAGTCCTATCATTGTTTGCAAAATAAAAACTTGGATTATGTTGCCAAGACAGGCATGTAAGGCACCAGCATACATCATTATTTCTAATCTTTCAGTGACTTTCCACAGCTGTGTTTTGTGGGGACATTGAAGGCAGCATGTTGGGTATTGTTTTGTGTAGTCAAGCAGATGAAAGCTTAAAAATGATCAGAATATTGTTAAGGGGAGGAGATAAAACTAATACTAGTTATTTTGCAAACTAATTCTAGACACCATGTACAAAAAAAATAAGGAAATATTGATTTTAAAAAGTCTGTTCACAGGGAAATAGATCACATTAAACGTTACTACAGGTTATAAAATGAACAACTAAACAAAATTAGCATTGGCTTGTCTTGTTGACTGACTTTTCATAGAACATTTGTGAACAAACATTAACTCCTGATCAAAGCTTTGAAAACTAGTTTGATTATGATTTACCTAAATCTGCCAACCTTTTTTGGTGCAGTGGACCCATGATATGATTGGATCTCTAAAGTTGGCAAAACATAATGGCTCCCCTCCACCCAATTAGTATTCACCCCGACAATGGTATAAATAAGAATGCTGCTGTGCGAGGTCACGCCGAGGATTCCCATCGCTTATTACGTCAAGAGATTTAGACTAATGCGATGGAGAGTGTTACTCAAACAGAGAAATCTAACAGTAGGATTTCCCTAATAAGCCAGTATGTCCTTGAACCCTCAGAAGTATTGCTGTGCATCCACAGCCCCCTGAGGGAAACGTGGTTCTTTTGAAGAACATGAGAGATGCTGATTATCATGAGACACAGCAATATCTCTCTCTCTCTCTCTCTCTCTCTCTCTCTCTGTGTGAGCATCTGTTGTGGAACAGTGTATCATCTTGTCATGTTTAATTTTAATTTTACATGTAGTTCCAGTAGGTGGAATGTTGTATGTAATGTACACACGCGTTTGTAGCTCCCAAGTTAGAAGAAACTCCTAAAAAAGAATGGGTGTAAAGTCCTAACTATGAGACTCCTTAGTCAAACAAATCAATATCAGTTTGCACAACTCCTCACTACTGCGCCAATGAAAAAAAAAAACACACACACACACACACACACACACACACACACACACACACACACACACACACACACACAAAGACATGCATCAGCCACACCCAAAGAAGCAAAAACTCACACTCCAGTCCAACACTTTTAATAAATTCACTTTCATGCACAAATGGACATTTTGGAAGTGATCAGCATTTTGCTGTTTGGCAGAAACAAATGTGGAAGACCATACATAATTATGCAGCTCTATTTGAAAGGGTAATTGTTAACTAATGGCATGTGTTGTGAGCACTACTTTGCTTCTTCTGAGAAGAAGAGGGCTAAAGATGGGGGGGTTGTAATGTGTCACAGGGTACTATAGGAAAACAGAGGTCAGACAGACAGATACAGTAGATTCACGGTTACATTAATAAAAAACGTATGAGACTGAGAGAAAGAGTATGAGAAAGTCTAACTAGTAACTATCTCTGTCCCAACATATTAATAAAGTCAGTTGGGAGGAAAGAATGAACAAGGAAGAGAAAAAGAAGGAAAGCAGAACAGAAGACGATACTAATTGTGGGTAGGACAGAGGAGTGAGGATGAGCTTCAATACAGATATATTTGTCCTGTGCAACAATCATACGTAATTAGTCCAGGAGTATCAACTGTAAATATCATGCATTCACAAAAGCTCTGAGAGAAAGAGATTTCCCGTTACTTTGCAGTATAGGTGTCAAATTCATGGTATTAGTGCAAACCCCATCCATAGCTATTTTCTTATTGGCTGCAGATTGCATTTAAGGCCCGGTCAAACCAGGAGAAAGTGGCACAGCAAAAAGATCTGTGTCTTTGCAAAATATAGGCTGTGCTAGAGTTTTGCATTTTCATTAAAATTTCCACGTTAAAATTCACGCAAAAGATTTGGGTGGATTTACTTTCACCCACGAGCAAATCCACTAATTGCAATGATTCTGATATTGATTCTAAACTGCTGGTGGCCTTACGGAATAAAGGGTGCAACCAGAAAATCTTGCTGATGTAAGATTAACATTTATAAAACATTTCTAGATTTCAAAAGTAGAGAACACCAAACAAATTTCACAAATTATCGGCTCTCAAATCATGGACACACTGAGATGACAAGATGAGAAAATACAGCTGTATTTACATGATGGCTGTTTGAGTCTCTGAAACGCATAGCGACTACTGCTAGCAATATTAGCATTGTAGCTAAGGTGGCGCCCTTTAGTACATGTTACCATGCCACCGGCAGTTTTAGAGTGGAAAATACTGCGCCATTTAACGCGGAATGCTTAGTAGTAATGTAAGTAATGTGAATACACCTTAAGGCTATCTTCAATATTCTTTAGTCTAGTCAGTTATGCATCTCTTTTTCTTTCTCTTTCTCACAAACCCACATATACTCTCTCACCTACAAATTCTGCACAACCTTTCTTTATCTGTATTGCTGAAAATGTGTTTAAGGCCACATTTCCACCACTGTCCTTCAAAACTGTGGCCTCCTGGTTTAAAGTCATATTTCCAAACTTGTAGATGACTTGTGTCTTATTGTCTATATCATTCACTCTGGTCCATTTAGGCGAAAATTCTTTTCAGTACAGTTTCAGTCCAGTCTCTCACAAATACCAAATAAATGACGCTGAATTATAAGGTATAGGTCATAGATTCAATTCAATTCACTTTATTTGTCATCACAGTGCAAATTACTAAATAAAAAAAGTATATGTAATAAAAGAGCTGAAAAACAAACATTCAGACAGCACAATCAGTCCATAAAATAGGAACATTTACAAAAAAGTGCAGTTCAGTGGCATCACACATCACATTGACCGGTGACTAGCTGTCTATGTGTTGGGGGGGTCTAATGTGGTCATTAGAAACCGGAGGACAGGTGTGTGTGTGTGTGTGTGTGCGTGTGTGTGAAGAGAGGGGATGCAGTACTTTGATTATTTGTATAGCTTGTGGGAAGAAAATGTTTAGCATCCTACTGCTCCTACAGCTGATGTTCTTGTACCTCGTCCCAGGTGGCAGGAGGGAGAAGATTTAATGGGAGGGGTGGTAAGGGTCCTTAAAAATGGAGATGGCCCTGTGGATGCAGTGCTTCTGGTAGATCTCCAACAGAAAAGGGAGGGGGGCACCAATGATCCTGTTAACTGTCTTCACTATCCTGTTCAGCTGTTGTTTTTTTCATAGGCCTTGCAGCTCCCAAACTAGAAGTGATGCTGTAGGTCAGTATGCTTTAAATGGTGGCCCTGTAGAAGGTGGTAAGATGAACCGTGGGGAGACATGCTTTTCTGAGTCTCCAGAGGGGGTGGAACCGCGGCTGTGCTCTTTTGATGACTGCTGCAAGCAGTTCAGGGGGGTCAAAATCAATCATATTAGTGTATCAAAACTCTCCTCCAATTCTTTGGTGGAAAAAGTAGAGAAAGAAGCACATGTGAATGTCACGTGATTTCAATCTTTGCGATTCCTCTGGTTGTTCTCACCTGATTCCAATGATTTACACCCCTTTACCACTCTCCCTCTGTCCTACCCTCTTCTTCTATTGTTTTCTATATTTTCCTTCATCCACCTTATTTGTTGTATCCCAATCTGCCTTTCCGACTCTCCTTGTTCCCTTTCCTTTTTCTCTGGCATATATCATGTCCTTGCATGTGACTCATTCAGAGCCACGTACTTTCTGCTGTCAGCAGTTCTCTGGGTAAATAAAGAAACACACGTAGATACCAAAGCGTATATTCCTGAGTAAGCACTGACATATGATGAGCTCTGACTCTAGCATATCCCATGAGCCTCCATGCATAATGCTTACACATACTGTACTTTGCATCCACCCACGAACGATTATGCTAGCTGAAAACACTACTTTTAGACCAATTTAAAACCCTGCATGTTGTAGGCCTACAGTAAATAAAGTTAAAAAAAAATTCTGGTATTAATAAGGTTGATATAAACATTTTGCATTGTTGTACAAATCCTATTTGTATCCCTAATTCAGAACTCTTCGTCCAACAGCAGCTACCTTGTTAATCGTCTGAGAACTGGTGTATTTCATTTTTTATGTAAGTACTGTCAATTTAATATGTATTTGTATCTGTTGCTTTGACAGTAAGTACCTTTCTATTATTTAGTGCCACTAAATCTTCTTTCAAATTAAAATTCAACTGAGAAGCCACTGTGCAGCAGGCTGGTTTCTCCTAAGCCTACACCATCACTGTATTTAAATGCAATTTAAGTATTTGCAGTTTGAAACCTGACACTGACAGTTTACAATTTTAATGTAATTATTGGGGCCAGCTTACATTCACACCCTTGGTTAAATGCTCCTTAAGATGTAGTACTCCTACCAAATGTTCGGCCCTAATCCCTACTCCCCATCAGTGTCAATTTTTCAATGCTAATTACAGAAGTTCTAGTGCAAACTTCTGGCTGATGAACTCTGCACAAAAATCCTATTCGAATGGAGGTTATCTTCAGCAGTGTGCATGTAGTGTGACAGAATCCTCACCTTGACCAGTGTTGGGCAAAATGTAATACATTATAGATTACTAGTTACTGTCATTTGAGAGTAATTAGTTATATTACAATATTACTGTCTCTGAATTGTAATGCGTTACACTACTTTTGCATTACTTTTGAGGCATACTTTTGAGGCATTGTTGTAAAATGTTTGTGTAAAGCACTTGAATAAGAAATTCATGTTGTTTAGTTTAAAACACTCTAAAGGAAATGGTCAATTATAGTGTGATTAAAACTCACTATTTACATTATTTACAGTACTTGATTTACAGCTGATATGTGAAAAGGTACACAACCTTATTTGTTTAACAGTAATTTAGTTTTACTGCGAACCGTCACAGGAAGTGCTTTTATTTTGAAGTAGCCTACACGGAAGTTGTCTGTGTACTCTTGCTACAAGGGGGTAAGCTTCGCTTCAGAACTTGAACCTCCTATGGCGCCATTTTGATGCTACCAAACGATCACCCCCCATTAGCATTCCATTGACTGCCATTCATTTTGACGTCACTTTGACAGCAAATAACTTTACATCTGAAGCGTTTAAAGACTCTATTTGTCCATTGTTTATTTCTAAAGAAACACGACAATGTATAAAAGGCTCCATTACCTTGTACCTCACGTTTTGGCTCCGTAGCAGACGTTTTTATAAAAATAGGCTAACGATTGTGTCATAACCACGCGACTTACTGTCGCATAGTAGCGGAATTACCGTATAGTACAGGAGAAGCTCGCAGGCAGTTTCGACTTACATTTGCTGTTTAAGTTTAATTACTAATGTTAACTAGCATTTTAGTTAGCAATAATTAGCCTGTGCCTATGTTATCTCCTTACATATACCTACGCTCTCCGTCTCTGCAAGATTGGGAATGATTGAGATTTCTCTTGGCACAGCTACCAGAAGACTTACAACTTTCAGACAGGTTGCTCACGTCACATTTACGTTGTCTCTCTTAGTTGGAGGCTGCGCAGTAACACTCAGCCATCACCGGAAAAGTGCTTCTAATATCCTTCACTGGTCTCCGTCCATAGCAACGGGATCTGTTGGTCCATTATATACTGTCTATGTCTTGCTAGCTTACTGAGATGAACGTGAGACGCTAGATGCAAAACATGTCTGTCAAGCTTAAGTTGCTCACTTTCTTGTTTGTAAAACTGCAACATATTGAACAGTAAATGGTCACAGTAAAAGACAAGCGTTGTTGGTCATCATTCAAAGCCATTCCACTACAGGCATAGTTACTCTCCACGGCTGATAAAATGCAATGATATTATGTGTAGCAAGCCTAAACATTAATCCATGACATGTTTATATCTGTCAACAGCTCCGACACACTGCTGTCCGCCCTGACGTACCGTCATCTGTTGGGACACAGATGTTGTCTGTACCGTCTCTGGTTCTGGCTCTGACCACGGGAACAGAGACAGGACAGCTCACTTTAACGCAGCGTAATAACTCTTGAAAATAATATCCATCTCGCAAATGTATCTGTCTCTGCAGTCAACTCAACCATCGAATACAGCAACAGGAAATAACACTCACAGGTTTTTTCCTGTGAAGAAATGTTTTGCGGTGTTGGTGAATTCTTAAAAAAACAATACACCACTAAATGTTGCGTTAAAATGCGTTGTAACTTACGTTACAGCAAAAAGGAATACATTACTGTAATTGTGTTACTTTTGTAATGCGTTACTCCTAACACTGACCCTGACAAATATAGAAACTGCAGCGACAATACATGTAAATACAGTATCTGCACATGCCATGATAACTGATCAACATGACACACAGACAATGCATAAAGTCAGAAGACTGAGTTGAAGGTGAACAAAAGAAATAAGTAAAAGAGAAGCAATCTTTGGTAGCATCATGTGCTTGAGCAGTTGTTAAAGTCAACATGTTGATCACACATGTATTTGACATGTCACGTCATGGTGTGTTAGCTGAGCATGAAACCCAAACATAAATAGAGAGAGTCGTTTGCTTTGATGCTTCAGGGTAAACTTGCAATTGATTTATTTGTCAGCATGCTGCTTGTTGACATATAGACATATGTGAGCACATCCATTTTACGCCACAATGACCAATTATGCAAATAACAACAAAGTTTTGTTTCCGTGTGCAACTAATAAGGTGCCCTTAAGCTGTTCCAACCGTTTTCCCCACCATTTAAGTGACACGTTTTCATATGTTGAAATCTTGAAATTCAAATTCCTTGTAAATCAACATATAAGTGTATATAAAATATTAGTGATACTTTATCAACTTGCTAAAAACAATAACACCAATAAGCACCTCTCTTACTACATTTTAGCTTGATGGTGGTATGAGTTATGGCTGAGAATTAGGGCCACCATGATGAAAGAAACAAACATTCTTCATTACAGCAACTAAATTCAGGGTTGAAAACCCACAATGGTCGTTTGGGTTAACTAAAGAACCCAAATGAATAATAATTGTGTCATTTCCCCCCTCATGTTTGCATTGGGTTGCCTCCATGTGCTCTGGTTTATCCAAACCAAAAGATGTGAGGCATACACCTGCCATTGTCAGAACTTCCACCTCCACTCTAGCTTGTTCTAATTGAACTAAGCTAATGTTAACATATGCACTTTAATAACACAGTGAATTAACACATATATAGCATTCTGTCACCTTAAACGACGTGAAGACATAAACAGCAATTTCTTTTTTTTAGGGAATACAGAACACCATGTTCTGTATGTAGAACACCATGTTCTGTATGGTACAAAAGCATGCGACATCACAAAAAAAAAAAAAAAAAAGTACTTTCTTTCACATGTAGCGCAGATGATATTTACATGATGAGGCAATGTGTAAATGTATATGTAATCCCTAAAAGGGCATCCGTATGTATGGCCTCATGTATGTGTAATGTGGATTTACGGACATATGAAAAGCATTGCACATATCCCAACAACAGAACGGATGAGAGACACTTATACATTCCTTTATTTACAGTGCTATATTGCGCTACATTGTTAATAAAGACAGAAAAACAGTTCTTCAGCCAGTACAACAGCTCTGCGCTTCCTGAGCGATAGCTGTCAATCAAGGTAAATTAAGGAGGTACGTGGGTGGGATCGCCTTGAAAGTGACCAATCATAGGAGCCAATGCCTCCTTGGTTTAAGCCCCCATTATTTCCCTCTCCCTATGTTTTGTTTCACGGTCGTAGCTGCCTGTACAACCTTCGATTGTTGAATTGGTGCGCGAAGAGTAATATCTGCGTGTGTGAAATTATATAATTTGCTGGTGAGCATGTTTTATCGTGCTCGCGAGATATGACATAATCCTGACACCATACGTATGCCTGTGCTACACCTCTATTGTTTAATGTATGTGTCTCTTCTGCCGATATATGTAAACAGACAACACTAATTCTTATAAAATCCTGATATGTCCTTCAAAGCAGCTGGAGGTAAACCGCCAAAAAGGGATTATAGTCCATCAGTCACATAAGTTTAGTGCCCATGGCAACGACTCTCTCATTTGTAGCGGCTCACAGATTCATTATTTAATAAACTAATATTTTTTGACTATTTTTATGGAAAGAATAAAAAATCAGCACCTTTCAAAATTCAATAACAGCCTCAAAATACAACTGGAGAAAGATAAAGAGATGTACATTGTGATACAACAGGTCACATTTACAGTCATTTAGCAACTACAATGGTCTATCATTGTTGCTGGACACAAAATAACAACAAGATTAAGGGATGCTGTAGTAAAGCCATGAAAACATGTCATACATTCACGGTGCTGTAAAAAAAACAAACAGATTTGACATATGTACGGTAGCTGAAGTCTTTTACTATATATGCAAATATATAAATATATATATATATATATATATGCAAAAAGGAAGCATCAAAGCAGAAACAGTATTGATGTAATGATGAATCTTTGCATTCATTTGTTTGGGTACAGTGAACATTCACAATTCAACCCTTGAGCTAACACGGATTGCTTTATATTATATGAGCATGTCCGTATGTGTGTGCCCACACACTGATGCATTGTATCTGTCCTGTGATTGAACCAGAAACATGACTTAACCAGGCTGCAAGAAAGTATACTGTGACCTCCTTTCCTGTAATAAGTTTCACAGATGTACTGTATAAATCAACAAGGTTTTTGGGAAAAAGATATTCTCTTTCCTCCTGTTTGTGTAACCATATGAAAAAAAGACCATTAGATCAGCAATGTGTAACCGTGACTATATGCCCTTATCTTTGTTTACTCCACCCTGTGAGATTGATCCATATCAATCCCTCCCACACCCAACAATCCCAGCATCCTCCGCAAGATATCGACAAATGGATTGTGAGTCGTGTTATTATAGATGAACGTTGTTGAGGATGTGCTTTTCCAAACACACAACTAAATCTGGGATTCCGAAGCTGGATTTACCCCTAAATTCTGATATTAACACTGTTTGACCTCGATTTTGATGGTGTTTTGCCATGTTGAGCTGATGATGTGAAATCTACGTCTGTCATGATGGGTGTTAAATTCAGATTTGTCTGGTTCCTCATGTCTAAATCCAGCCTGGAGCTGTTATGGGCTTGGAAGTCCAATATGGTGTGTCAAAAATGTTTTGGATATGTAGGTGATGGAGAGTGACATTTGTGTGCAGTGTGTGGAGAGGGGGTCTGGGCCTGTGTGCTTGTATGCATGCATATGCTTGTATGTACATACTTAGTTGCCAGTTTATAAGGTAGCTAAAACTAGTGCAGTCTGATACAAATGTCCTGCAATTAATACTACTTCCATAAAGATTATAATGTTCACTTTTTACTTTTATAATGCTCAGGTTTAGGACTGTTTTCGAGATGTCTTGATTCAATGTTATGGGCATAGCAAGTAAGTGGACCTTTCAGTTGAGATTTTGTCACATATACTGGTTGAATATACTGGCAACTGAATGTGCCCATTTGTAATGTGTGTGAAGAGAAATGCCATCTGCTTTCTCACAAAGACCGTAACAGAGAATCAATGTACCACTGGGCCTGAAAGCTGAGGATGCCTGCCTCGATTGCCAGAGGCAGGCCAGTCTGTGCTGCAAAGGATGAACACTGGATCTGTTGTGATAAGACGCTGTGGAACTGTGAAGCTTTGTTGATGCAACATCGCCACTAGAACAGTGCAGCTTTCTATTTATGCAATTATAATTTAATAGTACCTGATGAAGCTCATGATATTTCCACTGTTATCATACTGCTATTATAAGTAGTTAAGATGGGTACAGTAGGTCTGGTATACAACGTTTAGAAGCATGAATTAATCAGGATAAAAAAGAGTTTGAACAAGTAAGTGTGAGAACATATGTTTCTTTAGTACCCGCACAAACTTTAGATTACTTCTGTCACACCTTTGTTGTGAAGACACACACCACACTCCACTCACAGGATTAGTCTCCTGCAGAATGATTTCACGCACCGATTGTCTCCCTCTTTCTTTTGCTTGCCTCACTCAATTTCTGTCACTCGCTCACTGAAACATCAACTGTTTTCTTCTATTGCCAACTGGACAAAGACAAATTCATACCAGAACCTTCTTCATCTCTCTCTTGCATGTGCACGAATGCACGCACACACACACACACACACACACACACACAATGGTTGTTGTCACTGTGCTCATGCATATTCATTAAAGCCCTGAGGTTGATGATCACTGTTTATTGCATTGCCAAAACTTTCTCTCTCTCACTCTGTCTCACTCAAAAAGTAATGCAAACAGAGCTGAAACACACACACACGGTAATGTTCTCACACACACACACACAGGGCAATGTTCTCCTCATTGACAAGGCCACAAAAAGTCATAAAAGCATTACTTGAAAATGACCCAATATGGATCTTTGTACCACAGTCCCATGGCAGCCTGTTCTCATGAACCATACAATCGAAAAGCTATGAAAAGATAAGCACTGTAATTCGTATGATTTCCACCTCTCTTTTTGCTGACTTTCACCCAGGAAATGCGTGTTCCTTGGGAGTGTTTTAATACAAACCACAATCTTTTTCCTAAACTTAACTAGTCGTTTCAGTGCATAAACCTAACTTTCCTTGCCACATAACGCTCACTTTTCTCAGCAGCTTGCGGTGCTCTGTACCCGGCACACAGTCACCTATTTTCGGGTAACTAAACCACCAACTACCGCTGACCTGATGGTCACCATAGCCATGTCGCAGAGCTCTGTAGCGGCTAAACACATCTACTAACTGCCATTGATACGACGATCTGTGACTGAGGTCTGTAGCCACGTCACGAAGCTCTGTAGCGGCTTAAACAGCAAGCAACTGCCGCGCCATAGCATTGAGCTCTGTAGCCGATGTCACGTGACCCGTCGGCTGTCTCCTAGTTTTCGTACGATATCATACGTTTGAGTGTGCATAACTTTTCATATGATATCCATTACCCATGGAAGATGAGCTGTAGAGATTTCCATATTTCCTTAATGGTATTACAAAATAAAAAAAAACTCAAAATAAAAGGCATAATGCAATCTATCCCTAAATATGGAGAAGTTTACATTTTCACAAGACCATGTATCATAGTTCTTTTAATGTTACAATTCACCATCACCATTGATGTCAGAAAAAGAAAAGGCAGGTCCAGCTGACAAAATTATTTGTCAAGGAGGTATGGGGTATTATTTTAAATACCATTTCAAAATACATGCATTAAAATATAGTTATTAAGAACGTATTCTCGCATTGCAAGACCTCCCTTCACAGTGCTGTGAAGGAAGGTCTGGCTAGTCCACAACAACATTCTGGGATAGGAGAAAATTGGCTCTGGTTTATTGGCATTTCTTTAAACCAATCACAATTGTCTTGGGCAGCGCTAAGCGCCGTACGGAGCAATGGTACCTCTGCAAAATAGCCTCAGGGAAGGAACTTTGTTTTGGTGTGACGTGTACGTTCAAAACTTTTTAGTTGTACGAATGAAAACTCAGATTGGACAGAAAGTCTAGCCAGCTGTCTTGATTTACCATGCAGAGATCTGAGGAGCAGTTAACCATAGTCCTCATAAATCGACAAGTTTAGAATGCCAACACAAAGAAAGCAGAAGGTGAGGGACATCCAGGCGAAAATGAGGGACATCTGGCAGAACCTCCGGGGGCACTGGAACAATCCCATAAATGAAATGTCGTCGATATAGACTATTAACAACGAAGAAACACAATTCGGGCATTGCATGTGTATTGTTCTTTTGGTTTGTAGGAAATGCCTTGAAGAAGTACAGTAAACTGTGTGACTTTTTTAATATTAAAGATTAAAAACAGTTCCCCAGCAACTGAAAAATAATCACTTGCTGTATGTATACCCTACCAGCATGAGTCAGACTGTTGACTGTTGATTCTTGCAAGATTTTTTTTTTCATGTGTCTAACAATAGCCCAATTTCTGAGTGACCTCAGTTGTTCACTGATCTTCTGCCGCCCTCTTGTCTCTCCCTCATGTTTTTGACTGCTCACCGGAGGATAATCATGTAAATGACTCATACCTTTTATTCTGGGTCACTTCTCTTGGGAGGGAATAACAGGAACCACCTTCACGATATTACTCACCTCTACACCAGCTCAGGTATAGCAAGGCTACCCCATTGTTCTTTTAGGTTAGTGTAAGTATGAGCAATGTGCATTTATTCATGACTCTAGCTAGCACACAGTGCAAGTGCTGGGCTGCTACATGCATTACCTGCATTTATGCAGAGAAAGTGTGTTACACCCGGTGTCAGATTTAGTGAGCGATTTTCTTTCTTTGTTTTTTAACATATGAACACTTTTCTTTTCCAAAAACTGCTTTGTCATGACCTACACTGAATGCAACTTGATTGCATGTGCAACAGACCATTGTGTTGTTAAATGAGTTGTGACCTGTCTCATAATCACTTTCTTTATCTCTTACTTCTTCTCTCACAGGTCCGTTCCATCCTGGACTGCCTGCTGTGTGTCCTTATGCTTAGGTTGGCTGGTCTCCTATAAAGACTTCATTTTCAAAAGGTTTGTCACTGTGATAAATCAGTGATCACACACACACACACACACACACACACACACACACACACACACACACACAGTCTGTCCCGACAAAAAAAATTAGATATTAAATGGGGCAGAGACATAGGGATGCAGTAGAAAGTAGTACAAAACAGGATAGATTTTTGCTTGATAGATCATTAGATATTCAACCTGCAAACGTGGATTTACTCTCCTTTGGCCTCCAATTCTCATCCAATCACCCAACACAACACATCCCTTATCTCCTCATTCACTCTGTCGCTCCCTATTTCTCTCCCTATCTTATTTGTACAAACTCTTCTCCAGCAGACTGATAGGCATCAACGTGGGCACACAACAGGGAACACAAGTTCAATTCCCATCAGCAGGAACCTGAATAACTGATAATTAAAAGTGTCTGCTAACTAAGAGATTCACTCCCAGCAAACTAAGGTTTACTGCTAACTTGTCTTACTTTTATAAAACAAAAATCTTTTAGTGAAATGATACACAGTAAGTCTGCTTTCAGAGAATTCAGTGGAATGTGCTTCTCTAATGACAGCTAAGAAAAAAAACTTTTTCTTGTAATGTTATTTTTGACTGCGGAACAGGGTGGCCAGATCTGGGAGAGAAACAAACACACAGCCTTTCAAAAGAAGCCCAAAACAAGTCACTTGGCGCAAGACAAAATATGAATGACTCATGGAATTAAAAATGTAGTCATTCAATACACAAGGCAACACTTCAAGTTGTTTCGTTGTGGCGTAAGACACCTTTAAATAATAAAAGAAACATAACACCAGTAATGAAAATGACTGCTAATTTACATGAACCATTCTGAGCTGATGACCTATTCAAACTATAGCCACTTTGGTGCCATTCACAGTGACGGAGAAATTGGTGTTCTCCTCAGAGAAGCTGCACTGGGACATGCCTGCATGCATCAGTATGCATTGTGTAGGCGGCTGTTAACACTAAACACTCAGACCAGCCCAGCATTGGGAGTGGGCATGTATATCTGACTATTAGCCTAAGCTCCTTATGTCTGCCTGGTAAACTCAAGTGTTTCTGCTTTTCTGACAATTTTGCAGAAGCAATAGGCAATGCACGTACAGTCAGAAACCACTGCAGGTCTTGTTGCCATCAAATCTGTATTGCATGTAAACATAAAAATGTTGCTGAATCACCAAAGATGCATAATAGTGGTAGTGCCATTTTTGGGGGGGCTCTGCATGAGTCTCAGGATCTATGAACCAGAGGTGGCAAATATCTTAGCATCACGTTCTCTACCCCTGTGTCCATGATACCTTGGTAAAGGAAAATTGACACATAAATGAACGCCAAAGCCTTAAAAAATCAACTTCATGAAAGTATCAATACAACTGATTAAAGATTTCACAAATAGCAATGCATTTAATGTATCTATTGTATGTAATGTATTGGATTGCATTATCATCCACACTTAAGCCATTTAGCATCCAAGAGTACGTTATGTCAAACCTTTTACTGAGATTTTGTTCAGTCATGAATCAAAACACTTACTGCCAGCTTCACGTTACACTAATGATGTCTATAAGGGCATTTTCATGAAGGTTTCTGTTTTCTGACATGTGGAGTTAATTAAAATCAGCATTGAAAACAAAGACAAAGGCTAACTGAAGAGCAGTAATCAGTTATTAAATATAAAGCATTCAATCAGTGTGTAATACATTCTGTTTACTGGTGTCAACACTAAACCTAGATAGTTATGTTCATTAGTGTGTTCTGTGCAATTGTGTCCAAATAGATTATGCTAGCTCTTTTTGCTAATATAAGATGACACCCACACGCCAAGCCGCTTATATTACTCTATGAGTCATATTGTCCTTTCTATTTCGCTCTCAGCAGTGTGTGTGTGTGTGTGTGTGTGTCTGTGTCTGTGTCTGTGTCTGTGTGTGTGTGTGTGTGTGTGTGTGTGTGTGTGTGTGTGTGTGGGGGGGTTGCACTTTAGAGTATTTGGCTTCGATTCATTCCTATGTCTACTTAGAAAGTGTCTCAATTATCTCCATATTCTTGATCACACATGATCAGATAGTTGAGACTAAATAGATAAAAATCAACAGGCCTGGCTGTGTCTGTATGTATAATGCCTTTAAATGCTGGTGCAAAGCACACTGAAAAAAAAAAAAAAAAAACTTGGATCAACTTAAAAAAATTGAAGTAATCAATCACACGAAACAGTTGACATTGACTCAAAGTAAATAATTTAATTTAGTTTAACCTGAAAAGTTTAACTCCAAGCAACCACTTTTTAAAGGTTGGGTCAAACTAATTATTTATACATCCGAGTAAATTAATTATTTTAGGTTGTCTCAAATAAAAAACTAACAGTTGTCATTATTTCAAACGTATAGTAAATCAAATTTGAAAAAAACTGATTTTAATACATTTTGATCAATGACTACTCAGAACACTTTTACACAAAACACATTTATATATATTGTTTAATAAATTGATAACATTGAACATCTGTTTCAAATGTATGAAGAGAAACAGTCTGCTTCAGCTGAACACCCGAAACGAGACTATTGATGTCATCAGAAGACAAATCATGGAGCTGTGAATAGTAGCACAACTTCTAAGACATCATGCAGTACCCATGGTGAATTTACCGGGACATACATTTTATAATTCAGGTGTGAGCCTTACGGTAGAGATCCATATGTCCGACACGACTGAAGCGTGGTGTCGCGTGGTGTCATACATCCATGGTTGATGCTCCACGCCCCTGACCGGCAGCTGATTGGACGAACGCGTGTCGTGGGTTTGGCTTCTCGAGAATTTCAACAGATCTAATAAAAATGCTCTGATCAAATGAATAAATTCAGTTTAATGTCCCGCTGCCAATTTATATTGTATCTATATAAAGAAAATGGATTCAACCATAAACATAAACTAGAACGTTTACTTTAAATGAAAAAACTAATAATTTTCAGCTATTTCAAGGAGAAAATACACATTAAACGAACAACAGCAATGTTAGGCTTTTTTCAGTGCACCAAAACACATTAATGTCAGCTGCTTGTTAATATTGCATTTACATCATGTTAACAATCAGAAGAGATAATACTAATAGTCCACTGACTTAGAAGTCTTGTAAGCTAAAGATTCCCACAGCACATGAATTCAGAGCAATCAACATATGTCAGCTGTATGCTCGCATATTTGATGTATTTAATGGAACTTTGTATGCAAAATCATTGTTATACAATATGGATACATGTAGAAGATGAAATACAGAATTCCCCTTTCTGAAATCGTAGAACAGAGAAAAGCAAAGTGGTAAATATTTGAAGTACCATATTACATACCATTCCCTTCAGCTTATGCTGCAAAATGACTATGCAGGAGGTTTCCCCAACTATAAATATCGTCCTTTAGTATTTGCCCATGTCTAAAACAAAAACTAAATCTGCACCCAATGTCGTTAATGCTCCCCCCAGTCACACAAACAAACTATACTTCTTTGTCACTTTATTTACATGCACTGCACATGCATGGACACATACACACACTCGTGCACCCAATTCTAACATTTCAATTAACAGCTTCTTTTAATTAAGCTCTGATGTACAGGTACATGTGTATTGTGTATGTGCAATAAAAACCAGCTTGGGTGAGCTGAAGCTCCTGAGATTTTGTATACTTCCGTTTGCTTTGCAGGTTTAAAAAGAAATACAAAAAAATAGTTGGAGTTGATTGACAGACAGTAAAAATATGTAGAGAGAGAAATACAGATGAACAGTGATATAGTGATAGAGAGAAATAGAGAGGAATAATAAGAGTTTGACGTAAGAACAGACAGACACAAAACAGAGGGGTTAAGATAGAAAGACAACAAAAGACAGCATAGAAAAGGCCAAGGAAAGTGAATGTGAAAGAGAAAAAGAGAATTAAAGGAGATGTAACGAATAGGGTGGTAAACCCAAGAACAAAGTAAAAAGAATAAGACAAGGCACTGGAACCATTAATCCGACAGTATGATGTGGTACACTGAAACAAAGTAACGAGTGAGAGAAGTAGAGTCCCATCACTTATGGATAGGAGAATGCTGAAGGACATCGGAGATCAATGGTGTATTCTCTCAATGTGCTTGCCCAAGTAGAACAAATGGAAGTCTGAGTAGGATACATGAATTGTACAGAGTAGAAGAACAGTAACGAGTTAAAGAGGACCAAAAAGTGATTAGGGCATGGGGAGGTTTAGTTGGAGTTGTTTATGGGAAGAAATAAAAGATTGACTCAATGGGGGCAATTATACTGTCGCAAAAGTGCTGATGTTCTCTGCTTTAGATACTAAAATATGCATCCTTAATTTTCATCATCATCTGTTGGAAAAAGTTTGTGTTTTGTGTGCGTGTGTGAGACAAAGAGGACTGTAAATATGTTGGAGAGGTAGGTGACATCGTGAAGAGAGAAGCCTGAAGCTGCTCAGACGATCAGAGATTAGTTTGTTCTCATTTTTTCTCTCTCTCTCTCTCTCATCTGTTAGTTTGCTCTCTCTCTCTCTCTCTCTCTCTCTCTCTCTCTCTCTTATCTGTCAGTAGCTTAGGTACTAATCTCACATTGGCAGACCCTCTAGGGCTAGTCCACACAACATTCCGTGATGGGAGAAAAACGTGCTCTGGTTTATTGCCATTTCTTTGTGCCTCGGGCACAAGACGTTGCCTCTGCAAAATAGCCTCGGAAAGGAACTTGTTTTGGTGGAACATGTGTACGTTCAAAAGTTGTTTTAGTCGTGCAACAGAAAACCCAGACTCTAGCTAGCTGTCTCAATTTACTCTGCAGAGATCTGATTAACATAGTCCTCCTAAATCAACCGGAGTTTAAAACGCCAACACAAAGAAAACGGAAGACGTGGGACATTCGGCCTAAAAAGAGGGACATCCGGCGGAATTTCCGGCGGCACCTGAACAATTCCGGAAGTGAAACTTTGTTGATATAGACTACTTAGTTACTAACTTCGGTCAGTTGACTGGCAAAAAAGATACAAATTTACAGTACGTGCTGCTGCTATTAAGTGGAGTAGTCACCACGTCTATATAATAGTGTATCTCTGTTGTGCATTCATTTACAAGTCAGCCAGCCAACTCGTTGCTCAGCCATCAATTCCCTCAACTAGCTAGCCAGAGCTACATCCACATAATAGCCAGCTTGCTAGTAAGTATGTCAATCTCCCATGTAGTATGTCAGTCAATGTGTCCAAAGTTTTGTCTTTCTGTCTGTTTGACTCATACAGAACTGCAAGAAAGCAGAAAGAGCACTACAGTATAATCCATGCAATCTACTGGTAAAGTGCTGGGGCTCAAATTTCCATTTACTTTTGTTTGTCCCGGGAGATTTGTTTTTTAGCTGGAGAGTGCGGAAGAGTACTTGGAATGAAAAAGCAATTACTGGCTATGACTGTAATAAGTATAATATTGACATGGAACCAAATGCTGGAACAAAGGTTCTCCACATATTGATTTAAGGCTCTGATCAGTATAACACCATATATAGTATGGCTTTGAAGGCCATGTGAGCCAGTCAGTTAAGCTTCACCTTACTCAGTCAACATCCAAGGTGCAGAGATTCCGGATGTACTGTATCTCCGTCAACAAAATCTACGATATGTGATGCATGCCAAAAATACTTTTTTTAATTGTCATGATAGGAAAAGCATGCATTTTGCAAGTATGAAACTTTGGTGCAGCCCAATAGCAAATATGAAAAAAGTGCTTAAATGTCTAAGTTGTAAATGTTTTTGGGAGAAAATCTAATCATAAATATTGTATATTGAGAAGAATATAAAGTCCCTGATCAGATTCAATTCCACTGTACAGCATGTCAAATAAGTTCAAACGTATTTCGTATACATTTCCTCATACAGAATTAAAACCGTATAAGATCCTCAATATGTGTGAATTATTAATTGAATGCAAATGAGCCCAGAATACAGTATTACAGTAGTACAATGTGGAATATAGGTGTGCATTGACTATAAGCCAAATGCTATGCAATTTGAAAATGTTCCATTTCCATAAGAGAAATCAGAAACAGCCAGACTCAAGCCTCGGACAAGACAGAAAAGGATTGTTAAAAATGATACACATAAAGTGAATAAGACCAACACAAAGCCAGAAATAGAGAGAGAGAGACAGAGTGGTGTGAGGACTTGGGATATTGTGAAGTTGTGACTCTGGGCACTGCCCAGACACTCAGTGTGTGTGGGAGTGGCGAGTGTGGTGTAGTGTGGGGTCCTAAGGGTGGGCTATAGGTGGGCTGGGGTCAGTACTCTCATATCCCATAGGATAAGAAAATGTAAACTTTCTGCCAGTTCTCAGTATTGCTCAGGGCAATAACTTATATTGCTCTACACAGTAGTTGTTGTTGTAGATAGTAGATTGATTCTACCACATCACTGACCTTTTGATGTGAAATGTTTGGAATTTCTGTATTGTCTTTCAGCCAAGCAATATGTACAGCAGTACAGCCAAGTCAATAGTTGTATTGTATTAGTAATGCATGACTTTTCATCTACTATTGATTGCATCACAAACTCGTACATACATGCTGTATGTGTATATGTATTTTTAGTTTTGTTCGAAATAAAACGAAATGAAATGAAATGAAAACTCTTAACTTGGGACCTATTTAAAAATCTTTCATATTTTCTTCTGTTTAAGTTTCATGTATACATTCTAATTTGTAGAACATCAGTACACATTAGGGGTGTACAACTGAGAAAATATCATGATTCGATTCCAAAACGATTTTCGATTCAAAAACGATTCTCGATTCAAAAAACTATTCACAGTATGTAAATGTGGTTACTTTTCTAATTAATTACTAATTATGTGATTGCAGTAGACATACAATTTAAAAGAAAAGAAACACAACAAATTAAATGTAGTTTGATATTACTTTATATGTCTTCATAAAAAAATAAAAACTTTTGCATTTAAAAACTGCAAAAGTGCCAAGCTTTGGCAGTATAAAACTGTTAAATAAAAAGAGCTTTTAATTTTAGCTTTAAAGTGCTGTACTCAGATAAAAAAAAAAAATACTGCTAAATGTGGTTTAAGGAGTACTTCAGCTACCAGGTTGACTGTTGAAATATGAACTTGACTGGGCACATTTAACTTCTTAAAATTAGGCCCTTTTTTTTTTTTTTTTTTTTTAGAACTGTGGCAAATACAGTCCATTCAACAGAACTTTTGTGATGTGTCAGAATCACATAATGGATACACATTTATATGTATATATGTGTGTGTGTGTGTGTGTGTGTGTGTGTGTGTGTGTGTGTGTAACCAGTTCATAGTCCACCACTGGCTGGAATCTGTACATTCTTTTGCAGAAACAGAAGCTGGTCTACGTGTTTTGGAGTGAGCATGCTCCGCTGTGCAGTTACGATGACGCCGGCAGTTAAGAACACTCTCTCTGATGCAACGGTGGGAGTTTAGAGCATTGAAAGAGAGTGCGTTGGTTGACTGGCACGGTACTTTAGGTTGTTGTTCGTCTACGTCTTTAATGCTAATCTCTGGGTGATGCCGTACCATGCGAGTTCTCAAGTTTGTGGTGTTTCCAAAATACTTAACTTTCGCTTTGCAAAGCCTGCATATAGCATGATTCCTATCAAGTTCCGTCTTCCCCTCGAGGTTATAAAAGCCGAAATGTGTCCAAACTCTCACCTTTAATGAGGATGGAGCAGGTTAAATTATTCTTTCTGTGAAGTTTGCCATTGTTTGCGCCGACTAAACTACTTCCGCTACACTCCTTCTTCTTCTGATTATGACAAGAGTGCCCAGGCATCAGTGTGAATTCGACACAGCGCCATCTATGGGAATGGTGAGGTAATGTCATTTCAGGACAATAGCGTCAAAACGAAAACAAAAAATATGAATCGATTTTTGGAATTCTATTAATCGATTTTGAATCGGCAGAGCTTGAATCTCGATTTGGATTTGAATCAATTTTTTTTGCACACCCCTAGTACACATGCATTTGTACCGGCTGTATAAAATCATTAATACCCTTGAGAATATATATAACACCCTGGCCAGTAAACATAAACTGAGACATCTTCAGACAAAACTGGTTTGATATTTCTGACCTAAAACAAGATTTATTAATGGTTGGCTTTATTGTAAAAATATATTTCCAATATATTTTTCAAATATCAGTTAGAATAAGAATAGCACTAAAATGGTAGACACAGCCATTCATTCTGTATTCTGACAAATCCTGTTTATATTTAGTCAGGGTACAATACGTTGTCATATATGCATTATGGCAAGTTGCTTTTATGATTGCAATTTTTCCTTCTGCTTTGCACACACACACACACACACACACACACACACACACACACACACACACACACACACACACACACAGTATGCATAGCTGCCTTATGATTCACAAATATGCTGTATAAAAGCATCAAAAAAGACCACACAAACACAGGCATTTCCAGACAGTACACACACTGATGCACACTTGCCCTTGTATGTTACTTGAAGCACTTAATCTCTTCAGTGCATAAAAGCAGACTGTAATTTGATATTCTACAACAGAGTGACATTGTAGACATCACAACAAAGATCCAAACAGCTGATGTCTTTGATGTCCACATTTGATCTTTTGTGATTCTTTTACAAGCAAATTATTGTCCTTCTGTAACCTAAAGGTACAGTCTGTGATTCAAATATATAAACTCACCTGTGAAAATGTAAATTGTGACCTGCTCCCAGATTTAAATATTTGGCTTTCATCAAGAAATTTGACTTTGTCAATGTACGTGCACCTAATTTTGACTGTCAAAAATACTATTTTGCCTTTTAGGTGTTAACAGTTTGACTTGGGTCTATGTTCCACAGCATGTCTTCGCTAATATCACACTATAGTCTTACTACCTAATTTCTACATCTCCACACACAGATGACTAGCTAAAACTGATGCAGTGTAATACAAGAGTCCTACAGACCTACTTTACGAATAAACTAGTTTTGTCAATTATTTCCCAGTTAGTTTCAGTACAGTTTTCTGAATGAAAAACATAAAATGAATGATGATTAGTGTTTTCCAATCTTTAACTATCCAAATTATCTTGGTTAGTTACTCCACAACATGATTTGTGTTGTCAGTTGGCTTTAAGTCCTTCATTAATGTAACTAATGTGATAGTAATAGATAAGTGACACTCGACAAAGGGTGATACAAGAGGCAAATGAAGGCTAACATCAGTGCCCATTTTGTATTCTTTGCCCCTCACTACTTCATTTATTTATCCATTCATTCAATCAGGAACATGTCAAATTATTGAGGAAATTACAATTTCAATGCCACTTCAGTAGACCATTGAGACTAAAACTGCTCAAACTAAATATAAGTTTGTGTGTTACCGTTTGTTTATTGCTGCTAATGCTGCTGGGAGGCACTACACCAGTGTTTATGGCTTCCTCTTTCAGCATACGCTCTTCATCTCTGGTTGAACATTCAAAAACTGGACAAAGCCCAGAGCAACTCTTGCCATATAGAGTTCAGAGAGTTGACCCAGTTCTTCCAGTATCTGGGTTCATTCCCTCTGTCAGGAAAACAGTGTAAAACAATGCCATTGCCTTGTGTACCCAAAAGTAACAAAGACAGATTGTGTAGCTATGTAAGCCAACCACTTTGCCTGGAGGACATAATAGCTTGTATAGGGCGTTTTCACACCTATAGTTTGTTTGGTCTGGTCCAACTTAGTTGATGAGTTTGTAAACTTGGAGTGATTTCCCCTTGGTTTGGTTTTGTTTCACACATAGAAAAATCCAAGCGTACCAAAATGCGTCATTACAAACCACGGAAGAATGTTCACTCCACTTATTGGTCAGATGTGTCTGGGGCGGGAGCAAGAAAGTAAATACAGGAAGAAGGTCCTGTGTTCTGCGTGCATATTTCTTGCATCTCCATGGTCAAACCAGATCATTTAATTTAATTAATCAGACATTGTTTCAGGAGTGACGTTACTACATCTGCTCTGGTCACCGAGACTTCGCTCTGTCGGTGCCTGTCTCCAACTTTAGCGGCAGCTGGTTTGACCACGGAACTGTGAGTGACGGCGAGCTTGACCGCAGTCTATTTCTGTGAGAGAAACATTGCAAGCTGCTACAGTTTGCACGATCTGGGGACATCTAAAACGCTTAAAGTAAAAAAGCTTAACGTGGTTTATTGTACCTAAACGATCAGTGATCACCAAATTTCTCTCTCATATTGGTCCTCACAACCACTGAAAACTGTCAAAAAATCGAACCCAAAGTACAATTATTATGGACAGTATCTGACATTAAGCATTTCTGCTAAATTAGAGCCTATTGTAAGGAAAAAGCTTAACGTGGTTTAATGTACCTAAACAACAATCAATGATCACCAAATGTCTCTTTATTATTGCTTCTCATAACCACTGAAATTGTCAAAATATCAAACCCAAAGTCCAATTATTATGGGCGTTCTGCATCATTGAGGCCTTTTGTAAGGAAAAAGCTTAAGTGGTTTAATGCACCTAAACAACAATCAGCTGTTTCCTATAGGCATCAATGAATAAAATGCTTAATGTCAAATAACGTCCATAATAATTGTCCTTTGGGTTCGATTTTTTGACAGTTTTCAGTGGTTATGAGGAGCAATATGAGAGAGAAATTTGGTAATCATTGATCATTGTTTAGGTCAATTAAACCACGTTAAGCCTTTTCCTCGCCATAGGCGCCAATGAAGAAGAAAATGTTAATGTGAGATAACTTCTATAATCGTTGGATTTCGGTTTAGTTTTTTTGACAAGCTTAAGTGTTCAAGACAAGATATGGCCATGAGAAATTTTGTGATCATTGATCGTTGTTTTCTGACCTTAAGCTTTTTCACGTTAAGCGTTTTAGAATGTCCCCATGATCTGCCTTAATCTCAGATTGCAAAGCACGCCTGACTACAGGAGTCATTTAGCTCAGACTTGCAGAGTACACAGTTCGAGAATGAATCACATTGTTACCACAAACAAAGTTTCCAGAGTTTGACTGAACCGAGACCGAGACCACCTCATCTACGTTTGTTTGGTCCGCTTTTGGTGCGCATCCAAGTTAGATTGCTGCATTTACACCTGCCCAAACGCATAGCACCAGGGGGAAAACAAACTCTAGTGCGATTCAACCAAACTAAATGAGGCAGGTGTGAAAGCCCCCTAAGAATAAATAACTTGTAAACTCAACTCAAAGTTGCTTTTTTACTATATATATATATATATATATATATATATATATATATATATATATATATATATATATATATATATATATATATATATATATGTTCTATTAAATAGTGACAAATGTACAACTTATGACTCAGAGTTGAAGTGATGGTCACAGTGCACATTCTGCCAAATATGGGTATTACTGAGCAGAGTGGAGGTCCTGGCCATAATGGTATTGCAGTTCCATCAACTTACTGCAGTAGGTGGTACATTTTGTAAAGATTAAGCATTTATTTGGTGTGTCACACAGTACTGCATATCTAATATCCCTCCCTGTGGGCCTACAATTACATTTATTGCATTACACCCACAACTTGGAGAGTAAAATAACTGCTTTAATAATGGCGGTTAGAGTTTATGTCTGCAGCACAGTGACCAAGCAGAGTATTAGGGTGATACATGCAGCCTGTTGCACGGTGAACTACAAATGTGGGATACTAGGTTATGTATCATCTTTTTGATAACACTCTTGAGTTCTTATGATAAAAGTGATGTTATCGTTGCACTATTTGGTTACAACAACCATGGGGCATGTTTCAGACACATGTAAAAGGAGTTTCAACGGTCATTTGTCCTGAGTTTTAAATGGTACCTCAGAGATTTATTTGGATGATCTAGCTGTTACAGCTTACACCTCTGTCAGTGTAGCCTCTCTATCTCGGCCAAACTGACAGAAACTGGCCAAAACCCAGAGCTAATCTTGTCAGTGAGATGACCCAGTTCTTCTTGTTTCAGGGTGCATTCCCTCTGTCAAAAACTGGGATTTTAGGGGAAAATGTGTCAGAGAGGAACTCAATAAGAAAAAAACAACCTGCAGTGTCACTACCTTACATTGTTTTCTGACACCAACAATCTGATCACTGTGTGTAAATCTGAAACAAGTACAGAAGAGATTAACCATCCTGCTCTTTGATTTCATGACAAAATGGCTTTTGTAGCTCTGTTTCATCTGGATTTAGGCCAGTTCAAGAACACCAGAGTACTTGCAAACTACAGCTTAATAAACAATATCCCTTCTAATGTGAGAACCACATTAGAAGAACCAGAATTATCATACATGTATGCAATTTTACTTGACACACAGTGGAGAGCAACAAAAATAAAAAAATAAATAAAATAAAATATAGCTGAGCCTCATCATTGTCTTTTCACAGCGGTTAATGAACACATCACTGGAGTAACAAATCTGTCACCTTTGTGTTATAGGACAGACTCTGCATGCAGCTTGGCCAATCAGACCAGATGACTGTAATGATTTTAACTTTAAAGTAAATTTTGAATCAACGAGTCTGCAGCTGATCAAGGCTAATGAAAATGAATGAAAGAAAGACAAAAAAAAGATAAAGTCGAGATAGTAGATCTTGTGAACGTCAATGCCAGCTCCCATGAGGCTCCAACAAGTTTTGTTCCTGTCCCCACATTTTTTCTCCTGATTGTCTCATTTTCCTCTGCTTTCTTCTCATAGCCATAACCAACACTGATGAGGTCGTTGCATTCACGCTTACCAGGCTACATATAAAACCGTTAGTCTCTACCTCGGTTGCTGTGTATGCACATGTTTTTTTTCAGATTTTACCCCCATCCTCAGTAGACCTCTCTCCATGATTCTCTTTCTCCTTTTGCTATTACTATTATACCCCAAAAACTCATTGAGGCAGCAACTAATGCTGTCTGTCTTTCTGTAAAAATATATAAATAAGAGTCAGGGAGCGCGGAGTGGGTGAGACTGCCAGATCTGTGGATATCTCTCTCTCTCTCTCTCTCTCTGTAAAAATACATCTGTGTTGCCAAACCATAAGAACAAACATACATAAACAACAACAAGGAGTAAATACATCAGAGGCCCGTTTCAGAAAGCAGAGGCCTGTACTACGAAGCAAGATTTGGCGTTAACGAGGTAACTTCAGGTTCAACCCAGGGTTTTCTGAACCACGACGGTGGATCACTTGTTATCGGGTTCAGTCGCCGTGGAAACTTAAGGTGAACAGCTAACCTGGTCGGGAGCAGGTTATGTTGGAGATTAGAGATCAACTGGTATAAAAGCACCGCCTACTGACCAATCAATGCTCGATTGATAACAGCGTCACCGTTCTTAGAAGATCAGGCGGAGCTCGGTGTGCGGAAAGAGAGAAAGAGATAGGGAGAGAGAGAGAGAGAGGGATGCGCTCATAAAAGTTAAAACATTAATTGACTGACAACCCCGTTAACATTCCCTGATGGGTATTTTTATGAAATATATAGATTTTAATGGGAGGGAATCACATATAGGCTGTCGGCATCTTGAGCCGTGTGTTGCCAATGCGCACATCGGTTTGAATTATGTTTTTATATATTTTATTTGCTCTCACGCTTCCACTGCCAGGGTTGCAACTGAAATAATAGGCCAACGGCAGTTTATGGAAAGCACAAGTGTAATTATGGTCAGATCTTGGTCCTGACCGATGGGGAAGATATTGATAAGCATTGTGATTTATGCATTTACAGCGTCGGCTATTTTTTGCCAGCTTTCCTCCTGTTTTTGGAAGCAGCGACTGTATTGCGTTTTGCCTGCAAAACCGTGTCTGTGTTCTTCATATTTATGTAGAATTATAATTTGCTCTTCTTATATAAAATATGCGTCTCTGGTAGATGTTTGTGATTCGTCGTGCTGTGCAAACAACGCCTCTTTTATGTGAACGTGCGCGCCGCTGGATTGGGAAACCCTGGGTTGATTGAACTAGTTGATAACCACCGTCGTGACACAGCTTATGCGGGACCGCGGTTGTTAGGGTTAGTGAAGCCGGGTAACTGAAATCAATCCAGGGCATGTTGATCTTGATTCGTAGTACAGGCCTCAGGTTTAGGGAAAACTCTGAGTTTGTTAACCCTGAGATGAGGGAAACTCTGGGTTTTCTGTTTCAGAAAGAGAGGTAACTTAACCTCAGAGTCAGTTACTATAGTAACTGAGCCTGTGAACCTAACCTGGTCGGGAGCAGGTTTTCTTCAATAAACCTTGAGTTTCTCTCACTCTCCTCCCTCTGACACAGCGGTATTTAATTTCCTCATTCATTCAGACTGTATCAGGCACATTTTAGCGCAGTTTGTTATCTGCATGAAGAAAAAAACAGGGTTGGTTTACTGTGTTAGGCAGACTATAAAACTTTTTTTTTTCCCAAAACATGGCATTTCCTTTTGTCAACGATCCCGTTGATGAAGAAGCTGTATTACTTCACAGGGAGTTAAACATACGTCGGGAGATGATATTGAGGCCTGACTAGATGCATTTTCATTTCCAGATAACTACCTATTTGAGCGGTATCGTTTTTCTTAAAAGTCCATCAGATATGTAGGCTTATATAACCTTATCCGTCCTCATATCACTAACGTCTCCCATCGTGGACATGCTCTACATCCCAGCAGATTCTTTTTTTTGCAAACGGCAGTTTTCTTTACAACATTGGTGATGCGGAGCATATTAGTAAAGCCACTTTTGTAGTGTTCCCTGGGCACAAACCAGTAAGAGCCATTAAAAAGGAGTCCCTCAGTATTGCAGGTGAATGAAAAGAATTATAATTCTGTTAATAACGGTGCTGCAGCTTCAGAATGGGATTAGTAGGCCTAGTCAGGGGCGATTCTAGGATCTGACCTTTGGGGGTGCTCAGCCCCTAATGAAAAGTTGATAGCAGTTAAGAAAGGGGGGGGGGGGGGGATTTTCTTCTTTAAAACTTAAATTATGACTTCTGGTGAGTTTTGGGGAAAGAAATAGACAGATTGAGATGTGTAATTATGACAAACATAGAAACATACATATATCTACAACATAGAAAATGCCTTTCTACAGGGCACAGAATTTTGAGCTACGCCCCTGCACATACCTTGAACTGGTAAAATAAACCTTAACATATTCTTAGACAGGATTATTCATGTTTTTTTCTGCTGTTAATTTTCAACGTTTTCATTTACATCATTGATAGAAACTGATATGGTTATACAGCTAAATGATGAATAATCTAATCTAATAATGCCTCTGAACCAGATGGGGAAAATACAACATCTCTTTTTCTTAAGAGCCTAGTCCTTCATGAAATGCATATGTAAATATAATGTGAATGGAATATTTTAAGTGTTTTTGCCCGTACAATATATGTCCACTTTCTCACCTCTCTTTTTCCACTCTCTCTCCATCCTGCTCTCTCTCTCCATCCTGCTCTCTCCCTCTATCCCCCTCCCTCCGTCGTATCACTGACAATCACATACAAAACAGAAAATGATCTTCAAATAAAAGAGAAAACAAAACACAGTAGTCCTACTATATATATATATATATATATATATATATATATATATATATATATATATATATATATATATATATATATATATATATTAGGGCTGTCAATCGATTAAAACATTTAATCTAATTAATTACATACTCTGTGATTAATTAATCGAAATTAATCGCATACATAATTGACGGTGCCTGAACCGATAATTATATTAAATTATATTTTTACCTAAAGTAAGTAAAAGTAAAAAAAGAAAAGAAAAAAAAAAGGGTACTAAACATCAGTCGGTGACATTAAAGAACGGATTGTTTATTGCTAAGGCCATAAGGTCAAAATTAAATGATTTAATAATAATGTATAACAATAACAATAACTTATTTCACTAGTAAATTGCTGTTGAATGACAAAAACAACCACCAGATGGGAAAGGGACATTTACAATAACTACAAATGCACCACGAGGCTGTAGTTTACCAGTTTCATTGAACGCACCGTCTGTGTTGTTTCTCCGACGGCAGCTGCAGATTGTTACATACCGGTGTTGAATCCTCTACAGTAAAACACAGTCAAACTTTACACCGTTTAGCCTTAGCTGTCAGCATTTTAACCATGTTTAATCTAGTTACTAGCTAACGGTAGGCTAACGTTAGCTGCTGTCGAGTATAGTGTTAACTAGCGTCACATGCAGCGATGTTTGTGTTGCATGTATCGTCTTCAGAGCATCAGAGAGAAGCACAGACATATCAGTGGCACCAGATTTCGGTAGCCAGGGTTGGCAGGAAGAAGATTTTTACAAGTAAATGTTCCAATTAATGATCCAGGCAGCACATTCTCGTCTCCCTCCTTCATTTTACAGTTGAATGGTGGCTAGAACGGCTCTGGGTCAAACGTCAATATGGAATATATATATATATATATATATATATATATATATATATATATATGTCTTATAGGCTACCTAGCCATTTTCTCACCTTGTTCATCTTGCTCTCTCTGCCCTTCTCCCTCTCTATTCTCCTCACTCCTTTGTGCTATCAACCAGAAGGCAAATGTAATCGACTAATCAACAGAGAATGCATGGCGTAGGCTACCAAAGGTTATAAATTCACCTATTTATAACATATGTGAATATGGGGTTGCTGTTCAGTGCAGTGGAATAATGTTAAAGGCTTATCTTATACTTTCTCACCTGAACCTGGCTGTTTTCTTTAAAAAAAGAAACGTATATCCATCTATGGGGAAACAGACTGTGAGTCAGGGTTTGTTGTTCCAGTGTTTCAGTTCTGATGTGAATGAGTCTGATGATCCGTCAGGTCGAATTATTTATTTTTTATTGGCATTGACTTATTTATAGTATATATATATATATACTATAAATAATATATAATATATATATATATATATATATATATATATATATATAATATATATATATATATATATATTATATATATATAATATATATATATATATATATATATATATATATATATATATATATATATATATATATATATATATGATTAAAAAATAAGAAAGTGTCTGGTAGGAAGGTAACTGCAGCGGCGGCGCTAGGCTATTTTTAGCGGTGCTCAAGCCGTTACGGCAGGCTATTAATAGCACCCTTCAAAAACTCGTAGGCTACTCCTAAGCTACATTTGCCTACAGTTAGCAATTTTGTCTAACGTTGCACAACAAAATTGGACTCCGTGGTGAATAAGCTAGGCTAATTCAGATATAATTGCCATCATTGTGATCAGTGAATCACAGATTGGTTCCACAAATACTACACCTGTAGCCTACTTAATGTGTTCATTCGATTAGATTTAATTTTCACTCCATTAGCCATACCTTTTCAGTGGTTGAAAGTAGCCATACTCTGACGACTGTTCCCCAAAGTTATCTGCGCAGACTGAACAGTAGGCTGAGGCGCCCTCGTTCAGGGAATCGCAGAAAGGCTGTTGACTTTAGGCTACAACTGAGCTGAGCCTGTCGTCATTTATCCTATTCCATCGCTAAAATCAGGTTTGCAAAAGTAATAACGTTTGAGCAATAAATGATTTCACAAAATCACAATGATAAGGACTTTATTTTTCAGGGGTGCTGAAGCACCCCTAAAAATAGCCTAGCGCCGCCTATGGGCCTAGTACTTTTTTCGCCCACAGGATTGCACCTATGAAATGGATAATAGGTTCAATACCATTCACTAGTAATGCTATACTTATGATTAAATTAGTGCTGTCAGTTAAACGCGTTATTAACGGCGTTAATGCAAACCCATTTTAATGGCGTCAATTTTTTTATTGCGAGATTAACGTTCTTTTTGGCCTAGCAAACTTTGTAGTGTTTTTCACATGCTGTTGCAACAACTAGTAACATTAGAAAAACTACAACACCACACTGGATCTAGCTAGACTGGAAACAAAACAACAGGCACGCCGCATACACTTGTTTGGGCTTGCGAGCCGGCCAAAGAGTAGTAGGCTAACATTACGTTTTGAGTGGATGGCGAGCACGAGAGTCAGTGCAGGTGTCAATTAAGAGTCGTCATTAAGTAACAAAACAATTGGGTCAGTAGGAACTCGACATCCTATCACATCAGATATTATTGATGTTGTTTTATCCCAGAACTCATGCACCTGTTCACACTCCCAGACCATATTCATTAAAGTTCCAGTTTGTCCGGGTGGACAGAAAGTACAATAGGGAGTGGGAATGACTTCAGAGACTCATCTCTTCTGAAGAGTCCAATATGTCCTATGACATATGTTGAAGTGGATATACTGGTGATTTGGGATTTTGGAACAGTGGAAAATGTTATCCCAAACTGTCTCCCAATTAATTGCGTTCCCCTCAGGACTCAGCTATCATTCCCATTTCTTTACTATTGGGAGTTATCCTATGGATACTTGCATCAGTTTAGCATAAATCTTGGACACTAATCATCTCACAAGAAAATCAACAAACCATTTATTGAAAACATTACATAACATTTTAGGGCTAATCTTATGCACAGATATAAGTAGAAGGATGTCCTGTGGACCTCAAAACTAGCTCTCAGGTCTTCAAAACTCAACATACCTTTCTCATTGAATAGCTGGTCTAAAGTATAAATACCTCTGTCACCACTGCTTACAAGCAAAGGGTTTGTTACCAGACATTACGTGTGCATTGTCCCATATTGGGGTATTCAAATGGCACTTATTGGTGTAACATAGTTGCTCCTCCACCTGTTTAAAGTTGGTCAATGTGTTGGTGATAATAGGGCCATAGGATAGCATACACTTTTTTGGACACACCTGCAAAGGCAAGGTCTTGCAGTCTTAGACTTCCAGTGAGGTTTTGCTCTATTTCTCTCCATGGAACTGTAGATGAGGGGTCCATCCACACTCTGAGGGCCCGTAGCTGAAAGGCTCTGTGATACACTTTAACCATTTTTGAAAATAGGGGTGATGACTCCATGGTTCCAGATCTCAGGGAAATAACCAGACTCCAGAACAAGGTTGAACAGCTTGTGGAGGGCTGCCTGCAGAGTCTCTCTCTCTCTCTCTCTCTCTCTCTCTCTCTCTCTCTCTCTCTCTCTCTCTCTCTCTCTCTCTCTCTCTCTCTCTCTCTCTCTCTCTCTCTCTCTCTCTCTCTCTCTCTCTCTCTCTCTCTCTCTCTCTCTCTCTCTCTTTCCCCCCCCCCCCGTGTTGTGGGTATTTTTGCTCCGACAGTTTGGGGCTATAGCAAGCAGTGATATAGTGGATGGGATGGTAGGCTTGGAGACTGTATGTGTGTGTCTGTGTTTGTGTGTGAAATACAGAGAGAGAGATAAAGAGAGAGAGAGATAAAGAAAGAGAGAGATAAAGAGAGAGAGAGCGTGCCACGCAACACAGGCTTTTGGCGAGGACACCATCTGGCCACTGGCTCAAAACCTCATCCAGCATGACTGCTAGAAGATCAACAAAACATTCACACACTCAAGTGCAATAATCAGTGGTAATTGTCTCATGGGGTCAATTATCTGATTTGGGTCATTGAAGGATTGTGCAAGTTGTTGCAAGTTGTTCTGGTTGGCATGACGCGAGTCCAACTTTCATGCAGGAGACCAGTTTGCCTCCTGCCCGTAAGAAATCAGGTTCTCATGAATTAACACTAGTCAAAGCACAGCCTAGGCATGGGTCTGGGTATAAAGTGAATCAACTTACTGGTACTTCTTGTGCATTTTTCAAAAAGTAAAAGAAAAGTTCATCAACAACTCTCAACGCAGGTAGATTATTTATTTATTCTTTTTTTTTTTTTTAAATAAGCTTATTTGGTACTGTATATAGCATTGTAGGCTTCAGCAATGCTATTTAACACATTCACACTTGTTGCAGAGTTTTATAGACTTCTGTTGTGATACAAAGCTCAACCACAAGAAAAAAGGTGTTAACACTACAGAACTGCAGTGATCTGCTTTTGAATTTCCTGATATAACTTGCCCTACTAACTGGTGTGTGTGTGTGTGTGTGTGTGTGTGTGTGTAAATTCGCTGTATCGAAGGACACAGAAAAAATTAAAGACAGATAAAATGCAGTGACAGGCGCAGATAGGACAGAGTGTGGCCCATTAAATCACTATATTTAATTATCTTATTATGCAAGCTAATAAGAAACGTCACACTACCATAGGTACTCTTCTCCTGGTGTCTTGTTACAGAGACACTATGAGGCTGTCCTTACAGTGCAATGTTCTCATCAGAGGATGACGCTGACTTTCTACCTCTCAATGTCAAATAGTGTGTGTGTGTGTGTATATGAGAGAGAGAGAGAGAGAGAGAGAGAGAGAGAGAGAGAGAGAGAGAGAGAGAGAGAGAAAGAGCACGTGTTTATATTTGGATGCTCTTTTGTCCTGAACTTCATTTGCACTGTTGGGCCAATCACTCAGATGTGACCAAATGAAAGTGCTTTTCAGTAGCCAACACACACAGACACTCGTGCATGCACAGAGAGTTCATAAACATAGGAAAAAATCACCAAAGCAAGCCCCAGTGTGACATATACTTCATTTCTGTGGCCCTGTATATTTGCAGTGACTAATCCTGTGAGAATCTGCTTCTACAATAGAAACATAAAATATTGGGGTTGATGTTAAAAGGAGCAAATGGGGTTTAGCTTAATTTCCACTAAGAATTTTTCCTAGAACATTGTTCAAAATGAATACAAACATAAATTGATCTTTTCAAAGAATCTTTTAAGTCCTGTTTTCCAAGTCAAAGTTTTCCCCAGCCACTGCTTATTAAATCCTAGGCCAGACTACATTCTCACTCTGGAAACACATTGAAATTTCAAGGCCAGGCCCTGAACTACAAAGAAAACTTTTAAAGTGAACGCAGCTGCAGATTCCTTATTTTCACACAATGCCCTTTATAGCTTTATCTTGTGGCTGTCAGTCAGCACCCCTTACACATTCCTCTTAATTCGACTAGAATTCGACTAGAATGCAGAAACCACCATATTATATATATATATATATATATATATATATATATATATATATATATATATATATATATACATACATATAAATCTAGTGTGTCAATTTTCTTTGCAATGTTTTAAGCCATATTCATCATAAAATTATTTTTTTTCTTCTGTTTTGCTCTTCAAGCATTGATAAACAACATGTTAATTTGATTTGGATATTTGTGGGGGGTTTTGTCATGCAGGTTTTACAATCATTCTCTGTTTTTTTTATAATATCTCTTCATCTCAAACATCATCAACAATGCATGCAGCATTTCTCAAGTACAGACTGAGCTACAGTGTTATTATTTAAAAAAACATGACAGTCATATTGTTTTCCTTGCTCAGGGGTGAGTGGACAGATCCACTACAAGAGATGAGCTACACAGCTAGATGTCTAACTAATAAAGTTATTTCTGGTTGGTGCTTATCCTCCAGTGACTTAATATGCTTACAGAGTACAAAAAAGCATTCAACCAAGCAAAGTACACAATATTATTGATTCACAAACAGTGAAACAATTGTCCATCCCTGTCACACTATTCTCTTCTCAGAAGCTTCCACTATATGATTGATTCAGTCTTTGTTTGTCTGTGTTGAATGTAAGACAACTAAATCACATCCGCATGGCCGTAAAGCAAGCAGACAGACAGACAGACAGACAGACAGACAGACAGACAGACAGACATGAAAGCAGGCAGCCAGCCAGCCAAACAAGCAAGCCATCAGGTGGAAAGACTGGCAGGCAGGTGGTCCGGTTGGCAGGTAGCCAGGCGGGGATGTAAGTGGACAGCAAAAAAGGCAGACCAGCATTCAGACGTATTGACTCCCAAGCAGTCAGGCAGAGTGACAGGAGGAGAGACATATAGACAGAGCGATAGACAGGGAATTATTTGACTGTGCCTCCCATCATCCCTTTGTGGTCCACAAAGGACTTAGGATGTGACATGAGGTATGTCACTGAAACCCCTAATAACAAGCAGAGAATTGGCAATGTAAAGTTTCGAAAGGCGACAGCTAAAAAAAAAAACTGCTACCTAGTACTAGTAGGAACTTATTAATTAAAAGGATGTTCGTCTCGGAGTCAGAAGTATACATGTTGTAGCTACTAGCTTATATGTTACCATATTAATTTACCATGCCAATCTTTACCTGAAGCCCCATCCAAAACAGTTTGTCCCAATCTTGTACACAGAGTTTTTGAATGATCACCACACTGCACCACATACTGTAAGCTTTAGGGGAATGAATGACATCCCTCTGCTGCATGTGCTGTATGGGTGCATCTCCTGTCTCTTTTCATTTATGGGTGTGGCTGTGGCTGAGCAGTGCTGACAGCCATTTCCTTCCCCATTGGTCACAGTGCTGCTTGCTGTCTGTGATGATAGAGTTGTCACTGATGTCCCTTCATCATGCAGTGATGATCTGAAACGGTCAGTGAGGACCAAGTTGACTTTAATGGCCTTTACGATGTCCAGACATATCAGTCAAACATTTTGACTGTTCTTTTCTTTGTACTTTTACTTTGCTTTTTGTTTTCAACATTGCAAATGCCTTCCTAAATGACCAACATGCCAAGTTACAAAAATGATTCATGCAACCTTTTTCTGAATTGCCATCACATCAACGACTGTTGGTCAGAGATATAGGCCTAACCACCTCTTCCCTCAGGGGTTTTATGGCAGTGTAACAACAGTTCAGGGAGGGAACAGCCATTATTCGCCCCCTGTCACAAGTACTGTAGTAGCTTGACAGGAAAACATATAGGACATTTTATGTTGACCAATGCTGTTGTTTTTCTGTTGGTGCAGCAAAGTTCTTTAACACTTTACTAGCTATGCAAAAAATTACCTCATGACTTGAAAATTGGATGTTATAGGCATACCAACAGTTTTTTTTGTCACTCACTCTGAATATTTTTATTTTAGAGCAAGGGCTTTTGTTTTGGCATGATACTTGTCAAACCCAAACAGATCAATGTCCAATTTTTGCTGCTCTAACTGGTGATCTCATTAGCCCTGATCTGTAATCGCAAGGTTACTACGGCTTCATTGTGACAAACTCTGTCCAATACATGTCATGTGAGCTGAATGACGGGGTTGTAGTGGCCTCATCTCAGTATTTTCTGACATCAGCTGACAGGCTGAAGGCGTGAATGATGGCTTTTCATAAAGAAGAATGACAGTTTTACAGACCCCCAGCTGCTCCCAAACACTCTTATCTAACATCCCATTCACTGCTTGTGTATGTGGGTGTGTGTACAGTATCCCTGTGTGTATTGGTGTGCATGGGCTTGGGTTGTGTGTATTTGCTTTATTTGTAAAGGGACAGCTTCAAATAAACTGACGAAGCAAATTTGCATTGTAACACACTACAACTATCCATCAATTGGGAAATCAATTTAAAATATTAATAGAAAGGTGTCCATTTAGGAATCATTCATTTCTTATATTAGATGATAAGAATCTCCTCTGATATTTTCAATCATTTAGCCTTTTTTTCATCCTCTGTAACATGTAAAGTGGTAAACCTCAACAGGAGGTACAAATGGGATAAAGGTGTATTCTTCTAATCAACAGGATCATTTTAGAAATAATCCTAAAGGTTAGTGGATTCTGTGTGTGGGGTTACAGGGGACCACCAGCGGCCTTGAGCAGCCTTATATCATCAATTTGGTGTACACTGTTAACATAGACTTGCTGACTCAGCTGCTATTAATCACTACTGTCACGTTAACCATACCACTGTCATTTGACCTTGCAATTCTTTGTCCCCAATATGTTTTTGTATAGTTTGTTATTCTATTATATTCTTATTTTAGTTATTTACTTAACCTAACCCTAACCCTTGTATCATCTAAAACTATCACAAAAATTAATACTACAGAAGTCTGGCTTAATGTCATTAACTTTGGTGGCTCATAATGACCAACTGTTGAAGGACCAATGTGAAACAAGCCTTGCGGTATTAGACAGCAGTTTGTTTACACAAATCAGGTATATTTTCTACTTTGATGTGCTTGAGTTCAAATATAAACAGCACCTATCTTAAGATAGTTATTACCACAGCCTAATATCACAGCTTTATGGAAATTACCATCATTATTAGAATATTTCATGTTTTGTGTTCTAACCAGAGACACTGTAGGGAGATTTCAACTTTCCACTGCAATCAGCCCCCTCCTTGCAGTGCTGCAGGAACTGGGAATCGTGATGGTGTCTCAGTCGTGCTTGTGAGCTCTGGCTTGGCTTGCTGCTCACAACATGGGCTTGTGTTGCCCGCTGGAGGCGAAGCGGGGGAAGGCACGCAAATGGAAGCGAAAGCTGAGGCGCTCCGTATTTCCCTGTCTCTCTCTCTTGCTGTAGATAACCGCGGCCACCCTATTGGTCCCCACAGCAGGGAGAAGAAGTATTGGCAGGCTGAGGGCTGCCAACCAACTGCACATTTTTGCTCGCCCAAGTGCAGCCGAGAAAATTAACCCAGCTGATGAATTGAGAATCAATGTGATTATTATTAGATACTTCTCAAAATTAAGAGCACGTAGAGAGAGAGAGAGAGAGAGAGAGAGAGAGAGAGAGAGAGAGAGAGAGAGAGAGAGAGAGAGAGTCGTCTTTCGTCCTGACTGTCATCCACAGGTCTGGCAGTCTCACCCACTCCGCGCTTCCTGACTCTTATTTATATATTTTTCCTTGATGCGCGTCCTCGCTACGAAAGCTGGAGAGCTCCTCACTCTCTCCCCTCTTTACTTCGCTTCCTCTCCTCCTTTCGACAGCATCCAGAACTATAACGCAACCGTCCCCATCACTCTTTTCCTCCCCTCCTCCTCTCTCTCTCACCGCCAGATATCTCTCCACTGCGTCTCTCACCCCTTTGCTTCCCCCCCCCCCCTCCCCTCCACTTCCCCATCTCAGTCACTCACTTCTCTGACGCACGACAGGGAAACGGACCCGAGGAAAGAAAGAAAGACACAAAAAAGCAGCAGCTGACCCAACCGTCGATATGATCCACAGACTCTTGCTACTGCTGCACAGGACAGAGACACGGTCCTGAAACCGAGAGAACACTCTCACCCGCTACATTGTTGTGGAGCGCTGCCCGGGGGCGGCGACGGCGGAGGAGAGGAGGAGGAGGAGGAGGAGAGGGGAGGAAGAGAAAGCGAACGGGTACAAGTCGAGGGCTTGCATTTTAAGCAAACTGCTTAGAAAAAAAGGAGAGGAGAAAGAAGGGGAGAGAGTAAGAGACACCGGAGATCGAGAGTGGGAGAGACTGCATTCCTATCACGTCTTTATTTCTCCTCTCTTTTGCCTCAACCACTGACAGAGGGTGAGAGAAGGAGAGAGAGAGAAATAGAGAGAGGGAAAGAAAGAGAGAACGAGCAAGAGAGAGATCTAACAAGATTCATACTAGTGGTCTTTTTTCCTGATGCTGTCCAATTGCTGTACGAAACTAAGGTGAGTGCTTATGCTATGTTTGCCTCTGCTGGAGTGTATCATGAGGGAAATGTGTGTGTGTGTGTGTGTGTGTGTGTGTGTGTGTGTGTGTGTGTGTGTGTGTGTGTGAGTGTGTGTGTGTGTGTGTGTGTGTGTGTGTGTGTGCGTGCGCGTGCATTGGTGTCTGCATAGCCATGGACTTCAATAAGAGACAACAATCGCTCTCCATACATCGACGATTACGGATCGTCTGATCTATTGCCGTTTGTTCTTTATTCACCGTTTTCCTGCCAATGTCACGACGAAAGGCTACTGCATTATGCTTGGCATGTATTTCACCAAACACTCTGCTTTCTCCGCTATATTGACAGCAAGGTTATTTTGGAGGATTTCTTTCAGTAAATGAGAGCGGGATTCTCGACCGCTTTGGTTAAACTGGTGCATGTTAGATCTAATAGTGCCTTAATAAGTTATACATTCAAGATTTAAATCTTCTAATAGCTCGTATTGAAATTGCCACTCACGGCGAATTTTTTTAATTCATGTAAGTGCAGGGCTGTGGAGAATGTCCTGAGTTTGGTTTTGAATTCGTGGCTCATTCACATGCGCATCTCTTCCTCTCTCCCTTCTCAATGCCCTGTTCTCTCTTTCCATCGCTCCCTCTCTGTTTCCTCCTGTTCCTCTAACGGCTCGGTCACCCCCCCCCCCGGTTCTCTTCCTTACAGCCCGGCATCGGACGGTGAGCGGGACGCGCCAGGCAACAACAGAACACATCGCAGGAGGATATGTGAAGTTGGAATCCCAGTAAACTAAGTAGGTATACCACTCTATTTGATATACCCCAAGGGAATATAATATGACACGCACTTTTTGTAATTGCGTTAAATGTCGTTATTACCTTTTTGACATCGCATCTGCGCTTTCTGATCTCTATCATGGAAGCGGAATCAATACATCCTGGAGGATTACGCACGGAGAAGGCAATGAAAAAAGTGAATTTGACAGCTAGGAGATCTCTTTTTTTCCTCCTTGGCGCGTTTTACTGTCACGTCTTTTTTTGGGATTACAATATTTTTTTCCCCTGCTGTTTCTCTTTTCCTGTTTGCTGGGATTTTGGTTTCAGCACCATGGACAGCGGCTCTGCTCCGGCAGTCCCAGCGCATCTCGTCTGGATTTCCAGCACCCTCGTTTGAACGGACAGCCCTGTGCGTGCGTGTGCGTGTATGAAAAGTCACAGCCTAAACAAAAGATATCCAGAGGCTATGTGCATGCGTGTGTGTGTGTGTGTGTGTGTGTGTGTGTGTGTGTGTGTGTGTGTGTGTGTGTGTGACTTTTTCCCACCTAAGACCATGGAGATAGTAGCTAAACGGAATCTTCAATCAGCCCATCTTTTGTTTTGTTATTAAAGCGACATTTGACATACCTTTTAATTAAATAATATTAATATATTGTTTTTTTTTCATGTGTCCTCACTTTATATATGTTATTTATTTCTAGGCCGGCCGTACTTACTAAAACATAGCCTCATGAGCTTCTCGGAGCAGCAACTTTGCCGTTGCTCCTCCAATCATCACACCAATTGGGAAAGCCACAAGAAGTTGTATTGATTGTACTTTTGGTAAATGGCAGGTTCAATTACAACGAATAAGGCGACAGGTGTTTTTATTATTTGGGTTAATACATGGGGCATTTAACCCCAAAAAAAGTCGTGGGCGAATAGCCTCGGCTCTGCCGTTTTCTGCACGTCGGAGTCACTGGACCTATTGGACTATTTCCCCCTTATTTTTGACACGTGTTTAGCATCTTTACACTGGTATATCCAGACCTTAAAATTTCTTTAGCCTTAGCGGCATTGTTTACATTTTTTTTAAATCAGATATGACCTATAGACGAGAACAGAACATGTAAACATGTTGAGATTAATTTTACCAGTATGGATGTTCAGCCAAGTCCCTCGACAGTCCTCATCTTGTCCACTAATGGACACGGAGCTGAAACCTATTCTGGCCCTATCTTCTTCCTGCATTAGACCTTCGATGCACCTACTCTAATTTCCAGCGCGCTTCTCTGGACTCTCATTTACTGAAAGAGGGATTGAGGTCCCCGTTATGTAATAAATACAGCAGGGGACAGTGTCTCCTCACCACTAACCTCACCCACCTGCTGTTGCTTGTTCTTTATTCACCGCGATAAGCATCTCTGAGGTGATTTATTGCGACCTTACCAGCGCGTCTGCTGTATAATAAATGGCAATTCCCCCTAAATACTGACGTTAACTGCCTGGATGTGGAGATTTGTATGTGTTGCTGGCTACCACATTGGCCATCCAAGAATGCTTGGTTTATATTTTGTTTGAAATACCTAGCAATATTGCAACATTGAAAGTCTCCAATCTCATTCAATTACTCATTGGTATTTATTTCAAAACTGTCAGCCATTCTACTGAAACTAATGCAGCCTCCCTCTGTCTCACATACCTCTGTCTGCCTGTCTCGCACCTCAAACTTCATTTTGTGAGAGTGTGTGTACTTCTGTGTGAACTCCCTACCCCAAATTGCTCCCTCCCATGCATTCTCTCTACCTCTGTTCTTTGTTGCAGTGCAGTGAAGTGGCTCTGTCCCTGGAGCCAAGACTTCATCCCCTTGGTGTCAGCGAGGATGCTGTGGGTTACCTTGCTGAGCACCATAGCCTTAGGATGGACCACCCCGATCCCACTACTAGAAGACTCCGAGGAGATCGACGAGCCCTGCTTTGAGCCCTGCTACTGCGAGGTCAAAGAGGGCATCTTTCATGTCCACTGTGACAGTAAAGGATTTACAAATGTCAGCCAGATCTCCCAGATATGGAGCCGGCCCTTCAAGCTCAACCTGCAGAGAAATTCCATGAGAAAGCTTTACTTTAACAGCTTCCTCCATCTCAACAATGCCATATCTATTAATCTGGGTAATAACGCTTTGCAAGATATCCACGCAGGGGCGTTCAATGGCTTAGGAATACTCAAACGACTGTTCCTACATGAAAACAAACTAGACGTTTTCCGGAATGACACTTTTCTGGGGTTGGAGAGTTTAGAGTATCTCCAGGCAGACTACAATGTTATCAAACGGATTGAAAGTGGTGCATTCAGGCACCTTCACAAATTAAGAGTGCTCATACTAAATGACAATCTGATCCCTGTGCTCCCAAATTATCTTTTCCGGTCTGTGTCACTCACACATCTGGACCTGAGAGGAAACAGACTAAAGACATTGCCGTATAAGGGCACACTGGAGTATGTTGGGAGGAGCTTAATGGAAATCCAGCTGGAGGAGAACTCCTGGAACTGTGTGTGTGAGATTGTCCAGTTAAAAACATGGCTGGAGAGAATCCCTTATACAGCTGTGGTGGGTGAGATCACATGTGAATACCCATTCCACTTACATGGGAAAGACTTACGGGAAATCAAGCGCAGTGAGCTCTGTCCGCTGCTCTCTGATGCAGAGATCGAGGCCAAGCTCGGAATTCCCCGGGTCCCATTCAGCAATGAGAACACATGGCCTACTAAACCTTCCTCCATGCTCTCCTCCGTTCACAACACAGCCTCTTCTGTGGAATACAAGGAAAGAGTTCTCAAGCCTACCAAACGACCTCGGCCCACAAAGAACCCCCCAACCCCTCGTAGCATCTACCCAGGCATCAACCAGCCCCCTGTTGCTGGCTACCAAACAAGGCCTCCCATCCCAATAATTTGTCCTGCTGGATGTACTTGCAACCTTCACATCAATGACCTGGGGCTAACAGTGAACTGTAAAGAGAAAGGTTTTCACAACATCTCTGAGCTCCTGCCTCGGCCCCTCAATGCCAAGAAATTATATCTCAGTGGGAACTTAATACAGAAAATCTACCGTTCTGATTTCTGGAACTTCTCAAGTTTGGATTTACTGCATTTAGGAAATAATCGGATATGCTACGTCCAAGAGGGCGCCTTTATCAACCTGCCAAACTTAAAAAGTTTATATCTGAATGGGAATGACATTGAGAGACTCACCCCTGGGATGTTTCGGGGGCTTCAGATGTTGAGTTATCTTTATTTTGAGTATAACGTCATACGTGAGATTCAACCTAACTCCTTCTCCCTAATGCCAAACCTCCAGCTAGTTTTCCTGAGTGACAACCTGTTACGCTCCCTCCCCAATGAAGCTTTTGCTGGCACCAACCTTGCACGCCTCAACCTCCGCAACAACTACTTCCTTTCCCTGCCTGTGCATGGCGTTCTGGAGCATCTGACCTCTATTGTCCAGATTGATCTACATCAGAACCCCTGGGACTGCTCCTGTGATATTATCCCCCTAAAACAGTGGCTGGAAAAGCTCTCCTCCGTCATTGTGGTTGGAGATGTCATCTGCAAGACACCTGAGTTTGCTTTTGGGAAGGACCTGCGTTCACTAGAGGTTGAGGTCATCTGTCCTGAGCTCAAGTATTCTTCAGGCCCCTCACCCGCCCGGCCTGGTGGGGATGACCTTACCACGGGGAGCTCTGACATGGGGGAGGCAGATGGAAGAGGGGCTGTCCCACTGTCTGTCCTCATCCTCAGCCTACTCATCCTCTTCATCTCTGCTGTGTTTGTCGCTGCCGGGCTTTTCGCCTTTGTTCTTCGTCGCAGGAAGAAGCTTCCCTTCCGGAAACGTTCTGAGGTAGATCTGACAGGGATCCAAATGCAATGCCGGATTTTTGAGGACCCACCAAGGCAGAGCAGTGCCGGTAACACTGGCACACCAGAAAAACCGACACCCAGTATGCACACTCACACTAGTCACACACATGCTCATGGTCACGTTTATGATTACATCCCCCACCCTGTGACTCAGATGTGTAACAACCCCATCTATAAGCCTAGAGAGGGGGAGATAGCAACAGAAGACAGAGTGCAGTTTTCAGAGAAGAAAGAAAATGGCAAAGGTAGCAACAGTAACTACAGAACCTTGTTAGAGAAAGAGAGAGAGTGGACTCTGGCTGTCTCCAACTCTCAACTCAACACTATCGTCACAGTCAACCACTCCACGGCTGAAATGGCAAGATTTCATGAGAACGGAGGGATCTGCCCTACAGTAATTGACAGTCAGAGGCCCACGCCAACAGTGGGCTTTGTAGACTGTTTGTATGGGACAGTACCCAAACTAAAGGACATGCATGTGGCGCATGCACACCCACCAGGCATGCAGTACCCGGATTTGCAGCAGGATGCACGGCTGAAGGAGACATTGCTTTTCACGACGGGCAAAGGCTGCTACCCTGAACCGTCCCAAAGCGATTACCTCGAGTTAAGGGCCAAACTTCAAACCAAGCCGGATTACCTCGAAGTCTTGGAAAAATCTTACCGGTTTTAACATCTCTAACCCATGGAGAAAAAAAACAACACATTCACTTTTCCACCCTCAAAACAAAAAAATCACCCAAAACCAATATCAAAAGAAGCAAACTTTAAAAAGCAGCATGGTATAAAATAAAATATTATATTACAACAAAGTTTCCCCACCAAATCACTTTGGAGGAGAGGCCATTCTCAGATATTTCAATGAAGTGCCTTTTTTCAGAGTAGCCAGCAATGTCAACAGCCGTTATTTTTATAATATATAAATATCTATATATGCCCAAGAGAGAGTAAGCGAGGAACAAGAAGGGCACCGGGGAATAAAACATACAAAACATCCTAAAATACATCTGTCACTAAAACCCCTTTTTATGGAGTTACCATGATGTGCAAGACGCACAGGAGCTGGACGTCTCCTTGACTTGGGAGGTTTCCTTTCTGTCTCGTTTACCCCTGACTAGGATGTACAAACACCCGGAGGCCGTGCACATAAAGTTTGTAGGAAATGATCGAAAGAGAGAAAAATACATATATTAAAATGAACTGCAGTTTGCTGCATGCACTTGCTTCAGTGCAGGAAGCGAGGGGATTTACTCAGAACTATCACATCACGTTATGAACAGAGATACTGCAACACATTTACAGTTCAGTGTTCTATTTAATTTTTATATCTTATTAATATGGTTATTACTATTAATGAGGATTCTGTCTATATCAGGGTGCTTCTCGTAAAAAAGGACGCGCCGACGCACGGATGGTAAAACATTTGTGAATATTATTATAAGACAATGCTCAAGGTTTTCTGGATATTTCCATGCACTTTGTTGACCCCCCTCTCTTCCATTGCTTCTGGATTCCCCATTGTCACCCAGTAACGGCTTTGTAGGAGGCACTTTTAATGTTTTCTCTCTCACAAAGATTTGAAGAAAAATGTGCATATATTTATTCTGTAATTTCAGTGAAGAATTTAATTGTAAAGGTAATGTTCAAATCAATGTATAGTGATTATGCGTCTGGTATAGCCTTCTTAATAAAAACAAACTCTTCAATCAAATGATGAAAGGGTTGATGCCACGGGAACCTGTGTGTGGAGCAGTACTGACAGGCTGTGTATTTGGTGTCTTGGTAAATGGTATGTTCAAGCTGTGGCCAACCATCACGAGGTAATGCTGGAGATGGAAGAATAGCTACTGAACCAATAGAGTGATAGACAAGAATGTAGTGGAGGGCAATAACATTTAAACTTTTAAACTAGTTTTTGGATTAGTACCAAATTAATTTAAGTTATAGGGAAAAGGTCAAATAAAAGGGCAAACAATTTTTTTTTCTAGAAAATATAATAGCTTTTTCTGTTTATTGGTACTTTGTCCTATGATCTTCATCTGTTGAATATCATAGGGCACTATTTTTATTTGCCACTACAGTACTGGTCCTAGCTGGATGTAATGAAGGAAACAGATACAGAAAACTCAATGGCAGAACAAGTCAAGTGAATGCTGCTGGTTTTTGAATTGTATGATATGACAGGATATATACTAAATCAGTATGGTACATTGCGATTTTAATTATCTAAACGGGTATTGCTGATGTAGGCTAATAAACAGTAATTGAGAGGGCGAAGCAAGACGTGATTGGAAGTCGCTCTTTGAATTTGCGCATCTAACTTCTGATTCCCTCCGTAGTAGCAAATGTGGATTCAGTCCACTGGAGGGCGATAAAAGGCGTTCAGATTCATTGGGTATTCCGTAGATTGGATGCAGTTATGATGCAATGCACAAAATGTTTATCTTAAGAGATCATCATGTCTCGTATTCAATATGAATTATTTTTAAAATATCTATATATAAAACCTATAAGTGGCATAGGATAATTTTATTTATTCCAGCCAAGTTACATCCTTTTTAAGATTTTTTCTTGTCTTTTTTCTTGCTTTATTTTAACCAATTGTCTTGAAAATGGCAGAATAAAGCAGGTCACTCTAGCTTTGTCAACTAAATGAAACATTATTTTCAAAAAAGAAAACAATCTTGAAAGAGCTGACCATCACTTATACATATTGGTA